>NC_136905.1:3820404-3872904 GCF_949606895.1 Notothenia rossii
TGCATGCAACTCATTATCTGATGAAGAACTTAAAATGTGGTCGAAAGCCAAAAAAAGATTCTAGTTTCCATATAAACTAAGAATTTCTTAAAATGTGTCTAGTATACTTTATTTAATATCTCAAAATGACTATTTACACTACTTTTTACCAACTTATATAACAGATACATTTAACAAGACTAAGAATCCGACCTGAACATTTTTTCCATCGTCATGAATACAGAAATCGTGGATCCCCAAAAATCTACTCGACACAAACACTTGGAAATATCAACAATCCAACTAATTGTCTGATCATAAAATGTAAAAAAAAAAAAGGTACTTTCCATATTTTTGTCAACCTATCTAACCAAGAACGTCTTGAATTGTGTGGATTTAAAGTGTGTTCGATTAAATGTCCTTGAACTTAGTTTTATACCTCAAAAGGACACTTTGCACAGCTTTCTTTAATATTCAACTCTAAAGAGGCAGCCGTAGCCCGTGTGTTTCTGTAATCACACGTTAGCACGGAGTCTCTCCAGCCACAGCAAACAGCATTTTCCTTTCTTTCGTAGCTATTAAAAAGGTCTTAGAAGTCATTAAATGTGTGCTCAGAAAATACCCTGATGGCTCTTTCTAATCCATTTCTCTGCTCCTCTCATGTACAAACCCCGGCTCTCGAGGAGTGTGTTTTTTTCGCGGGCAAAAGCACAGCCGTGTTTTCAGTCGATAAAGAGTGTACTTGTTTTGTGGCGGGCCGTGTCAGCGCAGGCATTAGATAACGTTTTCATTTGATGCCGTTCAATGGCTGACTCGTCCTCACCTCACCAGCCCACACACACTCCCATGTAAAACACACACACACACACACACACACACACACACACACACACACACACACACACACACACACACACACACACACACACACACACACACACACACACACACACAGACATCCACCCACCCATACACACACACACACACACACACACACACACACACACACACACACACACACACACACACACACACACTGCATCCTTCCTCTGGAGGATTCTTGTTTATGTTATTGAACTGGTGATCACATCGCAGGCTCACAGAAAGAGTCATCCCGCTTTCTCAAGAAAGTCAAAACGAGGGGGGGGGGATGAGAATATGTTAAAAGGTTTTCGCTCCACCCTCATTAGCATGTTTGGAGGAAACCTCAAAGAATCTGATCTGAAACAGAGCAGTCTTTACAGCATTTATTGATGGTTTGACACAAAGTTCTCCAGACGAAATTACAAAGACGAGGCTGTTTGTTTTCCCCGATCAGAGGACGTGGTGTATCACGGTCTTCTGATGTGGAACGGAAAGTAGATCATCTCTTAATATTTACCACTCATTTGGTTAAAGCTTGGTTTTTAGTTTAAGCAACCACACATGGTGATGCAAAGTGTGCGATCATGCCTAAAAGAAACCAACGTTGGCTGAAATAGCAAAGCTCAAAAAGTAAATGTCTTTGTTTGAACCCCCGATCATGCTCTAAAAACAGCCCTCTAAAAAAGAATCAAGAAAAAGTAAACATGTCGTTATTAGGTTACTCTGTCATTAATACATACGTCCTTCATCAGTTCTAGCTGATATTGCATTGTTTTGATCCATTCAAGATGTAAATAAATAGTTTTTTGCTATAAAGAAAGTGCGTACACTCAGCACCACTGGACTTCATATTGTGGAAACACTTCTTTCTTTGACCAACAATTCAAGCAGATATCACATTTTGTGGATCAAAGACAAAGCTCTACATTAAAGTAAAGTGGATAATCAGCAGTGGCGGATTTATGATTTAGGAGATCCGGGGCTTAGCCAGAATTTTGAAGTTGTTGAGCGGGGGGAGGGGGAGGGGGAGGGGGGAGCCTCGCAGCGTGGCGCATAGAGCACACTCTTCACGCTAACGAAGTATCACTTCTTCTTCAGGGAAGGCTACGTAGTACGCAGGCTACTGTCCCGCAGATGCTGCCTCTCTGTTGGACTCCGGTACTGCACATAACTCACGATACGTTTTTTAAAAAAAAAGCCCAAAGTAGCCACCCCCTAGCTCCGCCACTGCTAATCAGCATCATTGGGCTTTTAGTGTGAAACAGTTAAACTACAATAAATCTGATCTTTTACTGAGCATTTGTATAACATTTATTAATGGTTTTAGCTAGGGCTGAACGATATACTGTGTCATGGCGATAACCGCGATATGCGCATGCGCGATATTCACATCGCAGGGACGTGCGATTTATTTTTTTATTTTTTTTTTTAGGGCGTTCGATATTAAGTAGGTAAATTAACTCAAACACGTCATCTTACAATTATTTTGCTGCTTGCTACAAAAGGAAAAACTTGCGCGGCTCTCATGTCAGGGGCACTTGAGTGGAGTGACATGCAGGCTCCGAGTCTGCATGCACAGCAAACAACTATTTCAGATGCCTTTGCCGGTGTTACACCATGAGAGAGGTTCAAAACGGCATAAAGGAGCTGGTGTATAGCTGTTCTTCATTTTATTTTTATAATTTTCTTTAAAAGATGTCCACTACTTTGCTGCTATTTGCACAAAAAAGGTTTTAATTGTGGAATAAAAAGTGAAATTACCTATTTGGTCAGGTATGTTGATTTCCTAATGTGATAATGAAGCTTCCTATAGTTTAATGTAATACGTTTCATCTCTTGGATCCCTTCTAGACACCACTCTTCCTCATTCACAGATGAACCCCCTTATTTGAGGGTAAGCAACCTGCATTATCATGACTATGATGAGTCAACCAGTTCAGATCCAGACGTCCCTGACTAAAATCCTTCATCCGGTTAAATATAGTTAAAAAAAACGCAATATATATCGCAGGGGAGAAGAATATCGCAATGTCAGTTTTTTTCAATATCGTGCAGCCCTAGTTTTAGCAGCTTCCAAAACTTAATTAAAAAGGTCTGTTTTCTGGCGCCTATCAGCAGAAGGACATGGTTTATCAGTGCTTTCCAGTGACTGTTTGCTTTTATATCTGCGACTACTTTGGTTAAAGTTTGTTTAGTATGAGCAACACCACTTGGTCTGCAGGTCATACTAGATTGAAACCAATTTCAGCTGAAATAGGGCAGTAAAACAGTGTCATAGCAGGGTTCGAACCACCCGATGATAGGTTTTTTCTTGTATTGACGGACGGAAATGAACTATAATTATCCTTGACCAACATTTCTAGCAGGTATTGCAATTTCTTGGATCCTTTATAAAGTCAAACATGAGCTACACTTATGAGCATTATTGGAATCTGATCTTATCACAGTTTTTACAACATTTTTTGGATGGTTTGACAAAAAGTCTTGCACACTACATAAAAAAAAGGGTTGTTATTTTCCGGCCTCCTTATCGGCAGGAGGACATGGTTTATCTGTGCTTTCCAACACCACTGAAACACCACTGTGGCTCAGAGGTGTGGTCTAAGTAACCAGATGTGGTTATGTTAAAACTGCGGTTCCTGCCTCAGAGGGAGTGGTTCTTAGGGTTAAAAAAGGCCAACATGATTTAAACAACCCAATAATGTAAAATCGTGGCATATTTGAGTGTAAAACGGTCTATTTAATGTTTTTTCTGCTTTAAGTTATATATCAAATGGAATATATTAGTTTTTTCGACTGATAAGACATTAATTTGGACTTTGAGTAACATGGATGGACATCTTTTTACATTTTTGACCAAACAATTAATGGTTTCATGAAAAAGTGTTTTGCAATCCTGTGGGTGGACCCATTTTATTTTGAGCTTTACGGGTTGTGATAAAGGCTTTCAGTGGGAAAGACGGACTAAACACCATTGGAACTAGCATTTTAGCAAAACTAGCTCATCAACATTTGTTCAGTTAACACCTTGCTCGTCACACAGGCAACCCCTAACTTCAGCACAGTTATATCTATTCTCTAGAGATGTCCCGATCCGATCACTTTATCGGGGATCGGAGCCGATCACGTGATTTTCAAAAGATCGGAATCGGGAGAAAAAAAATCGGGGATCAGGATTTCTTTTTTAATTATTTTTTTTTTAAATACTTTTTTTTAAATGTTATATTCGATGTTACAAAACAAAAATGACCAGGTTCAAGTCTTAAAGTCATCCTGATCGGATCGGGAAAAATCGGTATCGGGAAATTGTCAAAATCAAATGATCGGAATCGGATCGGGAGCAAAAAAAGGTGATCGGGACATCCCTACTATTCTCTATGCATTATACTTCTGAAAATAGCTTGCCTTGCTTATTCAGACTGTCGAGTCACAATAGGAATAATTGCTTGTTGATAAATGATATTCTCTGTCAGTACGCATGCAGCAACAGCTACTGTTTCCTCTGAGTGATGAGAGAGGAGAAGAAAGAACCGATTTGCTGGTTTAAAAACTCTGCACTATAGAAACTTATGGAAACTTATTTTCTGTTTTTGCACACCCAGCAAGAATACATAATCCAAAGATTTCTCTTTCTTTCACCCTATGGTTTTTCTCATCCAATCCAAAGAAGTGCTGTGCTTTCAAATCCCCTCTGTTCTCTCCAGCTTTGCTCATTTTTTAACAAACCCATCCTCGCGCTTCCACCACAATTCAATTCTCAGGAAACTTTGTGTGACAAAAGCGTTTGGAGAATGAAGGTTGGAGTAAAACTTCTGTGATGGACCATTTCAGCTTCCATCAAAGGAAGCATCTCGCTGTGTCACTGCAGAGAAGGAACAGCAGAAAGTTTAATCCTCAACAATCGAGGAAACAATCATACACTGTGACAATAGAGTGGTGCAGGGATGAGGTATTTTTGTTTGGAAGTTAGCATCGCAAGGGGTCCCACCATGAAAAGCAAAAGGGATATTCTATTGGATAATTGCAGGAAATAATCTCTTTAGCAAGTGTGTGGGGAATGAGTGGATTTTAGCCTTTGCATACAACTTACATTACATTACATGTTACTTTATCCAAAGTGACTTACATGCTCAATACTGTGGACAATCCCCACAGGAGCAATTTGGGGTGAAGTGTCTCAGGGACACAACAACATGCTGACTGCAGTGGGGTTTGAACCTGTGCTCCCCTGATACGAACGCGAACGCACTAGTCCGCTAAGCCACACGCCCCCCTGTATTTACATACAACCTACACACACTACAGGAAAAGTCAAACAAAAAAAAGCATAATAAGAGCTCTTATAATCTATAAAGGAACTACAGCACGGTCACATGACTTCACGTCACCACCACTAAGCTAAAGGAGGCTAATGTTGGGCTATGAAGGAACTACAGCACGGTCACATGACTTCCCGTCAACACCGCTAAGCTAAAGGAGGCTAATGTTGGGCGTGATGAAGTTTAGTCGTCTCATTTAGACACTTGTAAGCAACCGCTGTTTTTAAATTCAACAGTGGGGTATTTACTGACGTATTTTATACGGTAGAAGCACATGTTAAAATCTCTTCAGCTTATTTTCACCACAGACTAACAGTCAAAGCCATATTGTTTTCCAGAAAGGAAGTGCTAAAATGCTGACTCATTTCTGCATTTAAAGACTCATTCCTGCACCACTCTTTTAAACCACTGGCCTTAGATGTCGATTACACCCTGCTGCGTTTATCTCCCGCTTCCAGTGTGACCTCAGGATTATCTTCTCCACATCATATGCTCACGCTGTCGCTGTGATTGTACACGGCGGTGATTGAAGTGAAAACCTGGGTATTGCTGGTTAAAATGATTATGGATTAACATCACAGCGAGGTTTCTCTCTTCCACCGTAATGCTGCCACCGGCTCCAGCAAAGCAAAGGAGCTTAGTGCTTTTAGCCCGCACTTCTGCTCTATAGCAGCATCTGTTGTTAGTCGGACACTGAACACACACTCCCCGGCCACTCAAACACACACTGGAGGGTCATAAAGCCTGGTTTTAATGCACTGACAGGGGCGGGGGGGGAGTGTGTGTGAGTAGGTGTGTGATACAGTATGAAGGAAGGCTTTTCACAGAGGACAATTCCTCTGGAGTCACAACAGGTGTGTGTGTGTGTGTGTGTGTGTGTGTGATGGGAATTATGAGCCGGGCACTAAAAGGAGGAAGGGGGGGTGGAGGGCTTATGAAGGGTCCCCTCTGCCCCACCTGTAGCCTGTCAGCTGTTGTAAGCCTGTTAAAACGTCAGCTGTTTCTGAGGAGAAGTGTGTGTGTGTGTGTGTGTGTGTGTGTGTGTGTGTGTGTGTGTGTGTGTGTGTGTGTGTGTGTGTGTGTGTGTGTGTGTGTGTGTGTGTGTGTGTGTGTGTGTGTGTGTGTGTGTGTGTGTGTGTGTGTGTGTGTGTGTGTGTGTGTGTGTGTGTGTGTGTGTGTGTGTGTGTGTGTGTGTGTGTGTGTGTGTGTGTGTGTGTGTGTGTGTGTGTGTGTGTGTGTGTGTGTGTGTGTGTGTGTGTGTGTGTGTGTCAATGTCAGGGAGCTTGTGGAGGTTAGAGGAGGTTGGGGGTTGGGGGGGGGGGGCAGCTCTGTGTGGCCCTCATCGCCTCATTGCACATCAAACGCCTCATCGCCTTTGGGGATTTGTTTGTGGAACACACAGCCTCGTGCGTTTGAGCATCACAGCGGTGGGGTTTTGCAATAGTCTCTTCTCTGCTCTTTTAGCGTCCGTCACACTCGAGACAGAAACTTGAAAATCTCAAGAATAAAGCGAGAATTATTTATTTTATCTCAAAAAATAAATTCAACATCTTCAGAGTAGGATGGGGGCTGGTTATCGTTTGGAATCTGGGTACCAAAGTGTGTAACTTATCTGTTAATAAACTAAGAATTTCTTACTTTATGGAGGGAGTAGGTAGGTAATCTGTAAACAAACTAATCCCATAAACAACAATAGATGTTACACCAGCAACTATGTGTTACACACCACTGCCAACGTCGTGATAAGAGGTTATTTCATCTCATTGAAATCACATTATATTACGTTCTTCGCAAGAACAGTATATAGTAAAATTATGTTTTATTTAAATGTATAGCATTTTTTGCTGCCATTAAGTAAGTAAGTATAACATAATTCAAATGTGTTGCCTTTTGTGAACTCAGAAATGTGGTTTAACTTCATCTAAATGAGGTCCTTTGACCTTAAATGCCCAAAAGATGAATACAATTTGAATTTCTAACCCTGGACAGAAATCAGGGAATAAAAGTGAAGACGACTCAATAAATCTTTAAATGCATCTGTTTTTAAACTTATTGTAACACAAAGCAGCTGTACCCTAGATTCGCCAAAATAATTGACAATAAAAAAATCCTGATTTAAATGACCAGATCAAAGAGTGGTTTGAGTTATTGGCACCATGGAAACGTTTGAGTTGGTTACAGGAAAAGCTTACAGTGGCTGGATTTGCTGGCAGCAACTTCTTCTTCAGGTTTGGCAGAAAACAGTTGAACGTTTGTTTTGCGGCCTCACATCTGTCAGTGCTCGGTCCCTTTGAGGCCGTTTCGTGTTTTCAGCTGTTTTTGTTCTGACCCTTTGTGTTCTGCTGTCATGACGCCACGCTGTTCATCAACAGCTCATTAACACCTCCTCTGCTCTGAATTAGTTTAAACTTTTCTGATAATGACTTCATAATGTGTGGGATTAGCGTCTTTTAGATGTTCTCTTGTATCTTACGAGCTGTATTTGATGTCATTGTTATAGAAAATATACCAATTTCTGATGGACTGTTGGCTTTAAACCAAATGATATAATGGTTCCCAACTGTTTGACTGGTGAGCCCTAAGAAGGACTTCGGGCTCACCAGTCAATGGACGTTTGTTAAAGAGGCTCTATCTAACTTTTAGGGGGGTTTCCCTCTCCTGTAGTGTTCTTTAGGTTTTAGTGCATGTCAATGGTCTGCAAAGGCTAAAATCCTTGTGCTGCCTCCATTGGACTACTTTGTTTACTTCCTGAACATAGTGACATCACTCTATAACACTTGTGATTCTATTGGCTAGCAACACATTGTACGCTAAGGAAGGTGCGGGACATCTCTTAAGTGTTGATTAATCATAACAGAGCTGACAAGGGAACCAATCAGAGGCTATATAGATAACATTTGATTGATTGATTGTGACTTTTCACCGTCTCAAGCGATAACAAACTATATAGCATACTGTTGAGTCGTGTTGTTTCAATGTTGCTGAACAAATCTTGAGATGTGAGCGCTGATTTAGAAGCAGGCCAATTAAAATGTAGGAATGATCTGAGTGTCTACCAATCCAACCAGACACCTTTAGTGAGTATTTTTCATGAAATACTGTCTCTAACACTTTCTTGTTTTGCATCCTGCACAGGCTGTTTATATCCAGATAGTTTTTGGCCGAGAAAGGCTTTTTCCATGAAGCTTCAAACCAGAGAAATGACCGTTCAAAAGAGAATTTTTCCTCTCAATCCCAACAAGTGTTTGAAAATAAACATGGATGAATGTTTACCTCAGAGGCTATATAAATAAAATGTGATTGAATGTGACTTTTCATTGTCTCAAGCGATTATGAACTATATGTCATACTGTAAAGTTCTGTGACTTCAATGCTGCTGAACAAATGTTGAAACGTGATCGCTGATTTAGAAGCAAGTCAATTCAATGTAGGAAATGATCTGATCAAAACGTGAGTGTTTTACAATCAAACCAGTAGGGCTGTCCCGAATACAATTTTTCGGGCTCCGGATAGCGAACCGCTTCAACACGTGTATTTCGGTTTATTCACGGCATTCATTTTGTTATTCTACACTATCGTTGTTTTATAGTTTATTTGTTAATGTAACCCAATTTGTGTTCTTTGAAATTGAAAAGGATATCGCATTGTGTTTGTTACTTTCGTTGCAGTTGTATAATGTCTTAAGAGTAATTTGGCTTGGCTTCCTATTTTGTATGGACATGCTTTTATTTTCGAAGGAGAGTTAGCGCTGTTGACAGAAAGTTGTTGTTGCTATGGAAACAACGTGACGGAGATTCACGGAGAAAAAGTAATATCTACATATATAGACGGAGAAAGTAAACGATAAAGTTTATGGTTAAGTGTTAGCACCCCCCGAAGGGAAACAAACTCTTACGTTGATATTGGAGGTTTTCAATAAATTCAATCAAAAACGAAATATCCGAATAACGAAATCAAAACCCGAATAGTACTCCAACGAACGAATATTCGGATATATTGGGTACAGCCCTACTAACCAGACACCTTCAGTGAGTATTTGTCATGAAATACTTGCTACTACTAGCTATAACACTCTCTCAGATAGTGTTGGGCCAAGAAAGGCTTTCCCCATGAAGCTTCAAACATGAAATGACCATTTAAAAGAGATTTCTCCTCTCAATCCCAACAATTCTTTGAAAATGAACATGGATGGATGTTTACCTCCAGACGTCTGCTCTTATTTTTCTGTCTTCGTAAGCTAAACGTCTGCCTCATGCTGGCGTGGGAGTCACAGGTGTTGAGTGATTTATGGCTTTAATTTACTTGATAGATTAAAATATAATGTAGAAACACGCATACAGCGTTAATTAGGATAACACAGCGAGGTCCTGATTCCCTTCAGTCTCTTGGCAGGGGAAAAAGATTACTCATTATAAAAGTGTACTGTACTCAGGGAGACAAGTTGAAAGACGTCTTCCCTTTCATGAAATACCTTTTTAGCTGCTTTAACCTTATTACGTGGTGATAACACATCGTGTATTTAGAAGTTAACACGCTCAAACTGTTGATTTATTCATTTAAAAGTACTTTAATGCGTGGAAATAGTTAAAATAGCAGCAGAGTTAACCTGCTCGAAAGGGACCAACAACACACTTAGCATATTTTCACTAAAGTTGCATTTTTGACAAGTTTACCTCATTATGAAATAGAGTTAGTGATATGAGAACATGTTTTAGCTGGTTCAACTCATTAAAAGGTCATTAAACATTGTTTATTTTGATGTGAACAAGCTAAAACTGTTGATTTATTCATTCAAAAAACGATTTGTTATTTGTGGAAATATTTGAAATAGCAGCAGAGTTTACTTTAGCTTAAAAACAACAAGCATTTGTACCCTAATGTTGCTGGTTTTCTAGGCAGAACCAACCAAACCTAATGTTTTATATACAGTATAGTCATTTAAAGAACTTAGTCTCATTATGAAAGAGAGTTAGTTATACCACACTATGTTTTTATCTGGCTAAACTTAATCAAAAGGTGATTAAACATTGTTTATTTTGTTGTAAACAAGCAGACACTGGTTTGTTATTGATATACAATCACTTTATATGTGGAAACAGTTAAAATAGCCGATTAAACTTAATTAAAATGTGATTAAACATTGTTTATTTTGTTGTAAACAAGCAGAAACTGGTTTGTTATTGATATAAAATCACTTAAAATGTCAAAATAGTTAAAATGGCATCAAACAAAATGTCTTAACGTCAGCTTAAAACAGAACAACAAACATGTTTACACTCCAGTTGCTACGCTCAACCAAACCTAATGCAATGTATGTTCATTTTAAAGAGCTTTTCCCCTTTATATGACTTATTGATTTCACCTTCACACCACCTTAAGCAGCTTCAATGTGATTTCTAAACACGTGAAACCTGCATTCTGCTCAGAGAAAGATGCAAATGTGTCCCTGGAACTATATCTGTGTCGGCCTGGAAGAGAGGAGGTCTTTCAGGGTTTTATTTGAGGGGTGGGATGTGTGTGTGGAGCCTTTGTGTTGGCAGCTGATGGAGGCAGTTGATGGGAACAGGTTGCTGCGTCTGTTAGGGCTCGTCTTGCTGCTCTTGACCTTTGACCTTCAGCTGTGACAGCTCCTGAGGCAGAGAGACGCCACCCTCTGCAGCGGAGAGCGGCTCAAATACACCGCACCGGCAAATAGGGAGGATGTGGGGATTGGAACAAGATCGAAACCCCAAATCCAGTGTTGGGGGTAACGTGCTACAAAGTAATCTGATTACATTCGTCTGTAATGCAGTAGTGTAATTGTTGATAACATCATTAGAGTAACTAAGCGCTAAATGATCTCATCACTTGCGTCACTTTAATGTTTTCGTCTGTTGTCACGGAGGGGGAAGTTCACAACAATTATAAGAGCCATCATTGAACTAACCTCCTGAACTCATACCCCTTAATCATCCTCCATGTGCAATAAACGTGACTCTGTGTATGTATATATATATATATAATTATTATAAATACATACCTATTATCATTTATTTCACATAATTACTGCACTTTATTCTTTATTCTTACATCAGTATGTATGCTGCGTGTATTTGTTGTTGTATGTTGTGATGTTTTTGTTTTGATGGCACCTTTTTAAAAGGGAGAAGCTTTTTCTTTCATTGTACACGTATAAGGACATTAAATGATTCTATTCTATTTAGGGCTGTATCCAAATATTCATTCGTTGGAGTACTATTCGGGTTTCAATTTCGTTATTCCTATTTTTTTTTCTTTTTCGTGTTTTTGTTTCGCACAAATTCAATTTATTGAAAACTCCAATATCAACGTAAGAGCTTGTTTCTCTTCGGGGGGTGCTAACACTTAACGATGAACTTTATTGTTTACTTTCTCCGTCTTTATATGTAGATATTACTTTTCTCCATTAATCTCCGTCACGTTGTTTCCATAGCAACAACAACTTCCTGACAACAGCGCTACCTCTCCTTCAAAATAAAAGCATGTCCATAACAAATAGGAAGCCAAGCCAAATTACACTTAAGACATTTACAACTGCAACGAAAGTAACAAACACAATGCGATATCCTTTTCAATTTCAAAGAACACAAATTGGGTTGTATACATTAACAAATAACTATAAAACAACGATACTGTAGATTGTAGAATAACAAAATGAATGCCGTGAATAAACCGAAATACACGTGCTGAAGCGGTTCGCGCGGGCCGAATATCCGGAGCCCGAAAAATGGTATTCGGGACAGCCCTAATTCTATTTCTATTCTATTCTATTTGCATAATGTGAGGACAGAAAAACAAATCAAACGTTGCTTTTGGCTTTACAGTATGGTCATTTAAAGAATATACAGTATGGATAATTTAAAGAATATACAGTATAGTCATTTAAAGACTACACAGTATGGTCATTTAAAGACTAGACAGTATGGTCATTTAAAGACTAGACAGTATGGTCATTTAAAGAATATACAGTATGGTCATTTAAAGAATATACAGTATGGTCATTTAAAGAATATACAGTCACTATATATTGAAGGCCAGTGCGAAGAGGTGAGTTTTTGGCAGAGATTTAAACAACTAAAGAAAACATGATGTTCACTTAAAAAGAGCAGGAAACAGTGTATTGTCCTCATTAGATTAAGGATTTGTGCTGATCTGGGTTTAAATGATAGATCTGTATTAATAATATCAATTCATAAAACCATAAAATTGTCTCTTTCATCAGTTTAGTTTGTTGATGGAGGCTTAAACAATACATACGCTCCTTTAATACATTCTATGTTCTTCGTGAAATAACGCTCTCTCTTGATGTATGATTTGTATAACTGAGTGTCCATTTTTCATCCTTTAGTCTTAAATAAAGAGTAGACCCACTAAGCTTAAAGTCGTTGGAGGAAAATGTTGTTATTAGATCCTGATAAGATGAGACAAACCTCTCTAAATCCCCGTAGGAAAACTCAGCCGTCAAAGCAGCAACAGCAATAAGAGTGAGGGTTCACATTTAAATGGAAGTCAATGGGTGAAAATGGGCTGTGAATTTGTCCGATCCACTGAAGTCTCTGAGGGATCGCTTGTATCGCAGAGGACTAAACGTCTAACGTGAGGTGGAAGTGGAACATCTTCTGTATCAGTTCCTGCTTCCTGGTGTGTTTGTTGAAGGTGTCGATTAACGAGAAGCTCGCTCAGGTTCAAACAACACTTGTTGGTCTGGAGGCTCGATTTCGGGTCATGTGTGCATGCATATTGTGAGTTTGATTATGCTTGTGCTTCATTATATAAAGTATAGTCATTTAACCCTCCTATTGTCTTCGTGTTATTGTCCCCCCTTACTTTGGTGTTCAAATTTGACCGGTCCTGTTTTAACTGCTATTACATGAACACAAAAAACATTAATCATCACCAAATTTAATTTAACACCCTTTCACACTGTACATATTGTATCAGAATACTGGTTTACATGAACAACTGAAGTTAATATACAAAGAACAGACAATGAACATGTCCATGTGGGGGGGAGGGGCACATAAGGTGTGTGTGTGTGTGTGTGTGTGTGTGTGTGTGTGTGTGTGTGTGTGTGTGTGTGTGTGTGTGTGTGTGTGTGTGTGTGTGTGTGTGTGTGTGTGTGTGTGTGTGTGTGTGTGTGTGTGTGTGTGTGTGTGTGTGTGTGTGTGTGTGTGTGTGTGTGTGTGTGTGTGTGTGTGTGTGTGTGTGTGTGTGTGTGTGTGTGTGTGTGTGTGTGTGTGTGTGTGTTCAAATGTCTACTGTGAAGGATATCATAAAGCCTTAATGCAATCGAATGTAAAAAAAAAAAAGGTTATGATTAATGGAAGTAGTAAATCGGTCGGATTTGACCCGGAAGACAACAGGAGGGTTACAGAAGTTTATCTCATTGTGAAAGAGTGTTAGTTATATCACAATGTGTTTTGTGTTCATTAAAATGTGATTAAACATTGTTTATTTTGACGTTAACAAGCAGAAACTGGTTAGTTATTCATATAAAATCACTTTATGTGTGGAAATAGTTAAAGCTTAAAACCAAACAACAAACATCTTTACACTACAGTTGCTAGTTTTGTACGTACGCTCAACCAAACCTAATGAAATGTATGCTCATTTTAAAGACCTTTTCCTTTTATATGTGTTATTGATTCCACCTTTAAACAACCTTTCGTAGCTTCAATAAGATTTCTAGTCATGTGTAACCTAATTCTGCAAAGAAAAGCTGCATTAATGAACTGAAACATTAATAATGGTTATATTTGAGTGGGGGGGGCAGGCTCAAACAACACTTGTTGGTCTGGATGATGTGTGCATGCATCCTGTGAGTTGTATTTTGCTCTTTGTCAAGACTGTGACAATAATGTGGAGAATTCCTCAATAATGTAGGTCGAGAGAAAAGCTCACAGTTAAAGCCACACCAGAGAAAAGCTTTGTCATTTCTTTATTATCTCCGCATCCTCGGGGGGAGGCAGATTTGCATAATCAGGGTATTCACTGTCAAACCGTTGAAAGCATATCGTGTTTATTCCAAAACCTATTAGTCATCTAATACAAACACAGAGTAGCCAATAAGCTTGACTTCAACTGAACCTCTCCAGTTTGTCTTTGTGGCGGCACAACTTTTCCCACAGAGACAGATCTGTTCTACACATTCATTTTAAATCACTTAATGTGTGGAAGTATTTAAAATAGCAGAAAACTAACCGTCTTCGGTAACGTATGCTTTCAACAAACTCAACTTCAGTGATATTGATCCAACACGCTCAGCATCTTTCCTCTAGAGTTGCTAGTAGGGATGTCCCGATCACCTTTTTTTGCTCCCGATCCGATTCCGATCATTTGATTTTGACAATTTGCCGATATCGATTTTTCCCGATCCGATCTTTATGCAATGCATTAAGAGAAAAAAAAGAAAAAAAGCATTCAAGTTGTCCCTTAAGGTTATTTTTTTATTTAAATTGGATATTCTATCCAACATGGATATAGCTTCTTTCTTTCACAGCAGCATTGGATCAGTTCAGTTGTGCAGCATTGGATCAAAACAAAATCAAGCTTATCAGTACTCATTAGCTTATTGCTACAATTAGACACTGCGCCCACTCTGTTGCCAGATTTGAGAGAAATAAGCAGGTCTATGAAAACAAGCCCCAAAGAGGCAACACATACATGATGTTGTGTAATTTGAAACCAAAACTAAGGCCTCAGGATGACTTTAAGACTTGAACATGGTCATTTTTGTTTTGTAACATTGAATACAAAATTTAAAAAAAAGTATTTATAAAAAAAAAAAAAAAAAATCCCGATCGCCGATTTTTTTCTCCCGATTCCGATCTTTTGAAAATCACGTGATCGGCTCCGATCCCCGATCACGTGATCGGATCGGGACATCTCTAGTTGCTAGTTTTGTAAGTACGCCCAACCAAACTTAATTTAATTGATGGTCATTTTAAAGACCTTTTCCTTAATATGAGGTATTTATTTCAGCTTAGAACAACCTTTAGCAGCTTGAATAGGATCTCTAGACACGTAAAACTAGTATTCTGCCCAACAAGAAGATCAAAAGTACACCAAGACATTTATAAGGAGAACGGGTTTTATTTGAGGGGGTTGAGGGGGACAACACCTCTGGAGTATTTATTCATGACGACACACCATTTCACACAGACAGATTTGGTGCTCAGCTACGTGGAAGATGCGGGCGCTGTAACTTAAAGGCTTCTGTGTTTCCTTTCAACATAAATACTCTTGCCTCGGGGCACAGGAGCTGCTTCCTCTCATCGCTTTGTTAACGGAGAGAGAGAGAGAGAATAGATATATTTTCTCTGGCTGTTTGTCCTCCCCCTCCTCTCCTCGGTGCCTGATCCCCCCCACCAGCACCACACAGTCTTGGCCTCGTCTCAGGAAGAGCGGAGGTAGTTTCATAGATCCCCGTTTCAGGCTTCAGGCCAACATGTTCTCCATCGAGGCCTCCAGGCACATGGACCACGGATATGGATGGCAAGCCTCGGGAAAACCTGGAAAAGGTCCTGAGAGATAAAGCCTTTTGTCCACATGGTGTCTTTTTTTCTGGCAGAAATGACAACGCAATGCAAATACAAGAGAAATACAAGAGAAATACAAGAGAAATACATATCTATAAAATGTTTATCAGTGTGTTTTTCAAGATAACAGAACAATGGTGACCTTAGAAAAAAAGGAACCAAGATATTTAAGATAGAAAATGTGGCCAAAAACAACGCAAGCTTTTCTTCCAATTTTTACCGTGACAACACTGGTGGTTTCTGAAAAGCTTAAATATTTTATATCAGTATGTAGTGTCTCTGCTTTAAAGAGTCCTCTCCTCTGATGTTCAGGTGTATATCAGTATGTAGTGTCTCTACTTTAAAGAGTCCTCTCCTGCTGATGTTCAGGTGTATATCAGTATGTAGTGTCTCTACTTTAAAGAGTCCTCTCCTGCTGATGTTCAGGTGTATATCAGTATGTAGTGTCTCTACTTTAAAGAGTCCTCTCCTGCTGATGTTCAGGTGTGTATCAGTATGTAGTGTCTCTACTTTAAAGAGTCCTCTCCTGCTGATGTTCAGGTGTATATCAGGATGTAGTGTCTCTACTTTAAAGAGTTCTCTCCTGCTGATGTTCAGGTGTATATCAGTATGTAGTGTCTCTACTTTAAAGAGTCCTCTCCTGCTGATGTTCAGGTGTATATCAGGATGTAGTGTCTCTACTTTAAAGAGTTCTCTCCTGCTGATGTTCAGGTGTATATCAGTATGTAGTGTCTCTACTTTAAAGAGTCCTCTCCTGCTGATGTTCAGGTGTATATCAGTATGTAGTGTCTCTACTTTAAAGAGTCCTCTCCTGCTGATGTTCAGGTGTATATCAGTATGTAGTGTCTTTACTTTAAAGAGTCCTCTCCTGCTGATGTTCAGGTGTATATCAGTATGTAGTGTCTCTACTTTAAAGAGTCCTCTCCTGCTGATGTTCAGGTGTATATCAGTATGTAGTGTCTTTACTTTAAAGAGTCCTCTCCTGCTGATGTTCAGGTGTATATCAGTATGTAGTGTATTTACTTTAAAGAGTCCTCTCCTGCTGATGTTCAGGTGTATATCAGTATGTAGTGTCTCTACTTTAAAGAGTCCTCTCCTGCTGATGTTCAGGTGTATATCAGTATGTAGTGTCTCTACTTTAAAGAGTCCTCTCCTGCTGATGTTCAGGTGTATATCAGTATGTAGTGTCTCTACTTTAAAGAGTCCTCTCCTGCTGATGTTCAGGTGTATATCAGTATGTAGTGTCTCTACTTTAAAGAGTCCTCTCCTGCTGATGTTCAGGTGTATATCAGTATGTAGTATCTCTACTTTAAAGAGTCCTCTCCCGCTGATGTTCAGGTGTATATCAGTATGTAGTGTCTCTACTTTAAAGAGTCCTCTCCTGCTGATGTTCAGGTGTATATCAGTATGTAGTGTCTCTACTTTAAAGAGTCCTCTCCTGCTGATGTTCAGGTGTATATCAGTATGTAGTGTCTCTACTTTAAAGAGTCCTCTCCTGCTGATGTTCAGGTGTATATCAGTATGTAGTGTCTTTACTTTAAAGAGTCCTCTCCTGCTGATGTTCAGGTTTATATCAGTATGTAGTGTCTCTACTTAAAAGAGTCCTCTCCTGCTGATGTTCAGGTGTATATCAGTATGTAGTGTCTCTACTTTAAAGAGTCCTCTCTTGCTGATGTTCAGGTGTATATCAGTATGTAATGTCTCTACTTTAAAGAGTCCTCTCCTGATGATGTTCAGGTGTATATCAGTATGTAGTGTCTCTACTTTAAAGAGTCCTCTCTTGCTGATGTTCAGGTGTATATCAGTATGTAGTGTCTCTACTTTAAAGAGTCCTCTCCTGCTGATGTTCAGGTATATATCAGTATGTAGTGTCTCTACTTTAAAGAGTCCTCTCCTGCTGATGTTCAGGTGTATATCAGTATGTAGTGTCTCTACTTTAAAGAGTTCTCTCCTGCTGATGTTCAGGTGTATATCAGTATGTAGTGTCTCTACTTAAAAGAGTCCTCTCCTGCTGATGTTCAGGTGTATATCAGTATGTAGTGTCTCTACTTTAAAGAGTCCTCTCTTGCTGATGTTCAGGTGTATATCAGTATGTAGTGTCTCTACTTTAAAGAGTTCTCTCCTGCTGATGTTCAGGTGTATATCAGTATGTAGTGTCTCTACTTTAAAGAGTTCTCTCCTGCTGATGTTCAGGTGTATATCAGTATGTAGTGTCTCTACTTTAAAGAGTCCTCTCCTGCTGATGTTCAGGTGTATATCAATATGTAGTGTCTCTACTTTAAAGAGTCCTCTCCTGCTGATGTTCAGGTATATATCAGTATGTAGTGTCTCTACTTTAAAGAGTCCTCTCCTGCTGATGTTCAGGTGTATATCAGTATGTAGTGTCTCTACTTTAAAGAGTTCTCTCCTGCTGATGTTCAGGTGTATATCAGTATGTAGTGTCTCTACTTAAAAGAGTCCTCTCCTGCTGATGTTCAGGTGTATATCAGTATGTAGTGTCTCTACTTTAAAGAGTCCTCTCTTGCTGATGTTCAGGTGTATATCAGTATGTAGTGTCTCTACTTTAAAGAGTTCTCTCCTGCTGATGTTCAGGTGTATATCAGTATGTAGTGTCTCTACTTTAAAGAGTCCTCTCCTGCTGATGTTCAGGTGTATATCAGTATGTAGTGTCTCTACTTAAAAGAGTCCTCTCCTGCTGATGTTCAGGTGTATATCAGTATGTAGTGTCTCTACTTTAAAGAGTCCTCTCCTGCTGATGTTCAGGTGTATATCAGTATGTAGTGTCTCTACTTTAAAGAGTCCTCTCCTGCTGATGTTCAGGTGTATATCAGTATGTAATGTCTCTACTTTAAAGAGTCCTCTCTTGCTGATGTTTGGGTGCAAATCAGTATGTAGTGTCTCTACTTTAAAGAGTCCTCTCCTGCTGATGTTCAGGTGTATATCAGTATGTAGTGTCTCTACTGGGACATGTCTCCATGCTTTAATGTTCAAAAAGCTCTGCCCAGTCTGCTCTGATTGGTTAGCTGGCCGGCTTTGTTGTGATTGATCAATCGCTTAGGCTAAGGGGCGGGACATCTCTATCACGTACAATGTGTTGGAGCGCTAGCCAATAGGAGCGCGAGTGTTACTTAGTGATGTCACTATACTCCGGAAGTAAGTAAAGGAGTCCAATGGAGGCGTTTCAGCATGCACTAGAACCATTATAACCCACTACAGGAAAGAGAACACCACACAAATCACAATGAGGCCTCTTTAACTTAAAAAACCCCCGCAAAAAAGCGTGGTCATGGTCTCTTTCCTGCCATCCCTCTTGTGTTTGTTGTCAGAGTAATTGTGTGCTCAGCGCCCTGACATCAGGATTGTCGTGTTTAGTGGTTCTGTTTATTTTTCCCATAGGGATCCCTGATCAGCGAAGGGGAGTTCATATTTGTTCTGCCCTCCCCTCCCTCATGTATCCATATAAGCAACTGCCTCAAGACCAAATGGGCTCCAGGAATTTCTGCCCCATGTTTAACCCGCTGCTCTCCGGGCACAGATATGCGTTGTGTTGTGTGGAAACTTAATGACACAACTGTTTAGCAGACTCCTGGCCTCTCGTTTCCCACACCCCTCCTCCCCGGGCCCCTCGGAGATTTCAAGGTCAGGAAAGAGCTGAGACTCATTCCTTGGGAAGTGAAACAAAGTGTCGCTAACGGCCGCTAACGGTCGCTAACGGAGAATCTGTCCTTTAGAGGTCCCCTATTATACTGTTTTTCATCAATATATCACAGGTCTCAGATATATCCAGAGCCTGTCTCTGATTGGCCTAAACACCAAACAGATCATTGCAGCATTACCCATAATCCCCTCTGTTTCAGCCCTGTTTCCAAAGTGCTGATTCTCTGTCTGTTACTTTAGATGAAAATAAGGAGCCCCTCCCCACGCCCCTCTGAGAGAGATTTGGTTAAAAAGAACTCAATGGAGCTCTAGGAGGAGATTCAGGTGATAAGGGGGGGGGGGGGGGGGGGGGTTACCTTGGTTGCTGATTGGCTAATGGTTACTCAAGACAAAACATCGTTATGACATCATCAAGTGGCCAAATTCGGATCAGCTAATTTTCAGACAGGTTTTTATAGAAATGGATCAAAAAGAGAGAGAATCTTTGTTCCTGAAACTTTCAGAGTCTCTTTCCACAGAGGGGACACATGTTGATGTAGAAGAGACATGAAGAAGAGGGGACACATGTTGATGTAGAAGAGACATGAAGAAGAGGGGACACATGTTGATGTAGAAGAGACATGAAGAAGAGGGGACACATGTTGATGTAGAAGAGACATGAAGAAGAGGGGACACATGTTGATGTAGAAGAGACATGAAGAAGAGGGGACACATGTTGATGTAGAAGAAACATGAAGAAGAGGGGACACATGTTGATGTAGAAGAGACATGAAGAAGAGGGGACACATGTTGATGTAGAAGAGACATGAAGAAGAGGGGACACATGTTGATGTAGAAGAGACATGGAGAAGAGGGGACACATGTTGATGTAGAAGAGACATGAAGAAGAGGGGACACATGTTGATGTAGAAGAGACATGAAGAAGAGGGGACACATGTTGATGTAGAAGAGACATGAAGAAGAGGGGACACATGTTGATGTAGAAGAGACATGAAGAAGAGGGGACACATGTTGATGTAGAAGAAACATGAAGAAGAGGGGACACATGTTGATGTAGAAGAGACATGAAGAAGAGGGGACACATGTTGATGTAGAAGAGACATGAAGAAGAGGGGACACATGTTGATGTAGAAGAGACATGGAGAAGAGGGGACACATGTTGATGTAGAAGAGACATGAAGAAGAGGGGACACATGTTGATGTAGAAGAGACATGAAGAAGTGGATTTTGCATGATAGGCGACCTTTTAATAACAGTCCTCTCTGCACACATCCAGGCTCGGGGAGTAACAGATTACATGCTGAGGTGGTAATTTTGAGGTACTTTTAGCTTTGACCTTTGCTACTTTGTACTTCTACTTTACTACAGTTCAGATAAAACATATCATATTATTCTGAAATGGACCAATCTGCACAATGACTACTTTTACTGTAACAGAGTATTCCTACACTCTGGTACTTCTACTTTTACTCAAGTACAAGATCTGAGTACTTTACTTTTTCCTCTAGATCTGATCTCCACAGACTGAGAGTCAGATCAGTCGTCAGCGGAGAGTCGTGTTAAAATCCAGTGTAGAGAGTTTGGTCTGAGGGGCACGAGACATTACCGGTTTGTCGAACTCTCCGACAGCTGAGTATGTGTGTGTGTGTGGTGTGTGAGTGTGTGTGTTGTGTGTGTGTGGTGTATGTGTGTGTGTGTGTGTGGAGATTTCGGGGGAGGGGGTGGAGGGCCTTGAAGGGTCCAGTGGAACAAAAGGTATGTTGGCAGCTGCCATCCCACTGCCAGCAGCTCATGATCCAAATGGAGGATGTACACACACACACACACACACACACACACACACACACACACACACACACACACACATACACACACACACACACACACACACACACACACACACACACACACACACACACACACACACACACACACACACACACACACACACACACACACACACACACACACACACAAATGTGCACGAGAGACAGATTGGTTTGCGACGAGGATCTGACACACTTAGCTAGGAACCTAGTGACTCCATCACTCTGTTGCCACACACACACACACACACACACACACACACACACACACACACACACACACACACACACACACACTCACAGGTACATGTGTTTAGGTTTTGTAATCCAATCTGATGATTATTATCAATATAAATGGTGTTGTTTTGTTTTGTACAATTGGTCAAGATAATGAAACATCTTCTAAATGTCTCGTTCGAAGTCAAAACAAATTCAATTTACAAAGATTTAAACTAAATAAAAGCAGCAAATCCTCACGTTTCAGAAGCTGTTGTTGCTTGATAAATGATTAATTGTCAATCAATAATAATTCATTTTAATTTTGGAATAATAATCGTTTAAGCCCCACAATAAGGTGAACCTCCATTTCTATTAACATTTTGAGATGTTATACGATTTTACTGTGATCCATTGAACAAAAGTCAAGGGTCTCAAGAGGCTGATAAATCATTATTTGAACCGCAAGGAATTTGAAAGAAACCAAAGACAACTGGCTGTGATTGAAAGCCGAGTAGCAATTTAACGGAGTCACCTCGGGGGACTTTTTAACAGCCGTGTTTGAACATGTTCACATTTAGTAGATTACATGACGAACCAATTGATCGGGAAGAGTATTGACGGATCAGTCGATGATGAGTGTTAGCTGCAGCTTTGAAGTGTACCTCATGGGCTCCTTTTTTAAAGAGCCGAACAACAAGCACATCAATCGCAGACACTGATGAATTGGTGGCAGTTGCTGAAGGCATATTTGGGCAAAGGGTGACCTGGGAGGGATTTGAGGGGGTAGGGTTTTTTCGGGGGGGAGGGGGGGGGGAATTGAGAAGGGTAATTTGGGGCGTCCAGAGCGAGGCGTTCCTCCAGCAGTTGTCACTTTTGCAGCAGGCGGTGGCACATGTGCTGTCTGACCCTCGCTCTCGTCAGGACTGTAACTCTGAGATCCTTCACTGGAATATCCCAACGCTTTTTTAAAATTAACTCGCCTCAATCAAGCCTTTCTCGTCTGTGCGTGTGTCCGAGCTTCCATACCGCCTTTTGGCATCTCTAAGCTTTGACGGTAAGAGTGACATTGCAACTCTTAAGAATGTTTATGTGTGTGAGTGAGTGTGTGTGTGAGTGTGTGTGTGTGTGTTTCCTCTAATGTAATTGCTTTGGCCACTTCGCTTGAAACCATGATTACTTTCGAGAGGAAATGTCATCGTTGACGGAGTTTTTTAAGTGTTTAATAACTTCTCCTTTGGCTAAAACTAACATTTTGGGACGGCTATGGCTTAGGGTGGAAATCTACCAATCAGAGGGGCACGGTTTGATCCTCCCAGCTCCTTTAGTCAACATGTCCGAGTGTCCTTGGGCGAGATACTTAACCACAAATGACTCAAGTAGGTATTGACGTGTATGTTAGTTTCTTAGTGGCTTTTTTCCACGCCTAGATTTAGTCTAGATCTATCCGAGCTTCTAAAAGTCCAGCGTGATTTAAATCTTTTTATATCTTGTTTTTTCAGTCCAGAACCAAAACAATGTTGACTTGAATAACTCTTAAAAGTGTTCTTAGGGAAGATACTCAACCCCAAATTGCTAATCGTAGGTATCGAAGTGTAATAATCAATTTTATTTATAAGTACACTTTTCATTAGTAAACAAAACTCAAAGTGCTACAGAGTAAAATGGTTGAAACAAAACAACAAAAACAAAAAAATAAAAGCAGTGACGTTTACGCCGGCTATTCTAAAAATATGCCTCTTGTTTCTTAGTGGCTTTATCCAAAGGCCTACATTCAAGCCGAAGTGAAAGGAAAGACAGTGTCTCCGAAATGTTCTGTTTCTGATCTCTAATCAGCCGGGGGAGGCATGGGCTTCTCTGCTGGCGCCTCTCAGGACTTTTTCGAGGGAGATATGGGGGGGGGGGGGGGGTGCGAGGTGACTTGTTTTGTGGACTGTCTTCCATCATCAGCCGCCGAGCTGACACCTTCCCAAGCCCCAGAAAATCTGCTGAGAGAAATGGTCTAGATTGGAGGGGGGTCCGTCGGGGGAGATTTATGGTGCATGGCTTGTGTTGTGGTGCAGCTCCTAACATCACACCTGTTCTCTTTCTTTCTGGAATTGAAGGCTTACGCGGCCATTGCTGTGTCGAGTGAGCGCCCTTGACACCTGCTTACACCATGTTGTGTGCTTTATAGGACTGAGACCAGGGATTATCTTCTAGTCGATTTATTTTATGGTCTTTAAAATGTACATCTGAGTTTCTTTAAGTCCAAGGTGATGTTTTTCTACGTCCAAAACACAAAGATATTCACTGGAATCTTATTTTTCTAAAAGGCCAACGTGTTTTTAAACAGAACCAAAGATATTCACATGAATTACGTTAAAAAAGGAAATCAACTGACACTTTTTAACACTCAATACATCTTCTGATTATTTTTCTCATTTAATCGTTCTGTCTACACGAGTTTCTAAAAGTCCAACGTGTTTTAAATCTTGTTTTATTCAGTCAAAAAACAAAGGTATTCACATGAATTAAAAAGGACATCAACTAATGATTATTCTATATATGTTATATTATGAAGATGACTTGCTTGAACAATAGTTTGGTTTATGACATTTCTAAGCAAGTTTCTCTCATGTGATGTTTTTGTAATCCTTGTGTTCCAGTCCAAAACCCATTTATATTGACTTAAACAACTGAGAAAGAACATAACATATGAAAGGCTGAATATATCATTCACTGCCATTCGTGTATGAGAAATAACTATTTATGGATTTTTGTCAAATTACATTACATGTCACTTGTTTTTATCCAAAGCAACTTCCATACTCAACACTGTGGGCAATCCCTACAGGAGCAGTTTGGGGTGAAGTGTCTCAGGGACACAGCGACATGCTGACTGCAGAGGGGTTTGAACCTGTGACCCCCTGATCCCAACACCAACCCACTGCACCACACGCCTCCCTTGGTGCAAATATAAAAGCGTTAAAGCTTATGGTTTTCCTTTACCTTGTTGTTTGCTATATATTTTCAAAGGTAAACAGCAGGAAGTTGTTTACCCCTGTTCAGCAGCCTCGAGGTACTCTTTCACAGCTCAGGAGATAGAAGCCTTATCTTCATTTTCTTTCATAAGAAATGGTCTGTCTGCCTCTATACCCACTATAACAAATCTCCAAAGTGTATGGGATTACTCTCACAAGCTACACATCCAGCATGTGAGTTATAGAGCCTCTCAATGCTCTTCGCCGTTCTCCAGACGCCGGCGTTTAATTGTGACAGAAAATGAGTTTTCTTGAGGCGAGTCAATCTCTCGGCGCGTTTTATAATAACGTTACACGCGCCTGTTCCTGCAAGTTTATTGGGTTGCGGCGTTGCCTGGCCACATGTCTTCGTTATTGATGGGGGAACTATTTAAAAAAGGTATGAAACCACAACATTCCTCCTCACCTGCATGCATCAGAATAACCCCGATAGTGCTGGAGATAAACGGCTATATCTGAGCGTCTGTCGGCGCCCTTGATCTCGACCGACTCTCCTTCGAGGCTTCGTTGATGAGAACGTGTTCGACTGGTGACGGGAAACTTTCCTACACATGCCTCTGTCCTCCAGTGTCACATTGATGTCATCAGTGTTTTGTCTAGAGGGCTTTTTTATTTCCTGTCACAGACCTTTTGTTGTCAAAGAATATTTAAGGCGATGGGAAAAAAATGTGAGCGAGGAAACCTGTAGACCGTGTTAGAAAGCTCACATTCCTAAAACACTGCAATGCAAGTGCTGCAATGGTACGGTTAGGGTTAGGGTTAGGGTTATAGATGAAGGACCTATAAGCAAGCAGGACTTCTTCATGGACAATGACTCCTGCAAATATGGTAACTCTTTTACAAACTGTGTATCTTTAGATTCATTAAAACACATACGTCCATTCTGATTCTGATTCTGCTTAGGTCAGCAGTTTGGGGTTATTTCCTATTTTAAATAAATGGTAGTTTATTTATTTGGTTCAAAATGTTCCAAGAGCCGAAGGAAGCATATTTACATGTAAGGTTTTGACCAACAACTTAAAAGATAGCAGAAAATCCTCATATTTCAAAATGTGCATCCGAAGACTAATTGGTATTCTTGCTTTTTAAGTGGCTTTAAACATTCTGAATGTTTACCAAATAGTTGCACAGAGCTTTCCTCTCAATTATTTGATTTAATGGCAGTTTTTCTCCGTTTTTAGTCACACAAGTAATTCAAAGACGTCCTTTTGAGTGCGGGAACTTAGGAACAACACTCATTAGACAACGTTTCATTGCATTAATCAGAGAACGTGTGTATTGAGACATTGAGAAACGTCACTCTTACTAAGCAGACAAGCAGCTGTTGCTGGGATTGAACCTGTGGACTTTTACAGTCTGTCAAACACACGGCCACCCACAGGCCCGACAGCTGAAAGTCTACCTGATCTACCCCCGCTGGCTTCCTGGATTGAGTGCTTGGGTTTAATGGAATAGAAATAAGCTGCAATCCAACGAAAATACTCAGTTTTCAGGAGCATTTTGACTGTTTTTCTTCTAACCTCGGGTCCTTTCTGCTTTATATTTCACTCTGCTGCGAAAAGGTTAGCATATCATCGGAAGATTAATCATTTTACAATCTTGATGATTGTTTAATTAGGCGCCCTACTTTGCTTTGTGGGGTTTCTGCACATACATGGTCATCAATCAGAGCAGACTGGGCTCAGGTGTCAAACAGACGGTGACATTTACCAGTTCAGCTTCTTAGATATGCAAATGTCCCCTCGTCCCCTCTGTGGGACGAATAAACGTATTCTGGTTCTGATGAGGAATTGCTGCTTCTCTCCTTTTATATCAGTTTACATTTCATATTAATAATCATTAGCTCTCCTTTCTCTGGTGGCTTGTGCAAGTGAAGCCTTGCTTTCTGTAAGCTCTACTGACAGGAATGGAAACCTATTGCTGTTTTGGAAGAGACAAAACATCTTGGATACATTTTGCACACTAGCCTGAGGGTTGAATCAGTTCCTGAATCTCTGCCAGGTGAACTGCCAACAATAACAGACGTGTCTCCCTCATTGTTGCACCGTAGCCTCCGCTCACCTCCGCTCACCTCCACCTCTCAGGCATGGGTGTAACCCTTAGTGCTCTGAACTGTGTGTTAGTGATGTAACCTGACAGGTCAAACCGCATCCTGACGGGAACAAGTCTCCGAGTCAACAACACGTCAAACTCGCAGCTTTGTGTGACTGCCAACACGTCCGTTATGCTCCACATGCTTCCTGAGCCGCTGGACAAAAGGCCTCTGTGTGGACGCTCACATGCACATGTTTATTATAAATGTTTAACTATTCAAAGTTTAAGCGCTTCAATGTTATATGTGAGAGAGAGAGAGAGAGAGATGGATGGATGGATGGATGGATGGATGGATGGATAGATACTTTATTGATCCCAATTTGGGAAATACTTTCGTCACAGAAGCAGAAGTGTGTTCAGACTTTATAATACAATACTTGAAATACTTTAAAAAGTGGAAAAGAGAATGAACAATTACAAATAAAATTATAAAATTCAAAATATTATATCAAATATAAACAAAACAACATAAAATATTCTGGATAACACAAAATAAAAATTCAAACATACAACAGGGTCCAAAATACTAAAGGAAGTGAAGCTACAGTGTAGTTTACATCTTATACACAGCCTCCTCCAACAATTCAACAGCAATATATAAGAAAGAAAACCAATAGAGTGCAAGACTAGTGTGCAAGTACAGTAAGGGCTTCCCGTGTTAAACCAGTGGGTGTGTGTTGTTTGTTGTTGTGTAGGTGTGTGTACGTGTGTGTGTACGTGCTCCTGTAGACTGCAGTATTGACAGCGGCCCGGCAGCGTGGGTGTGATTCACGAGCGTTTATCTCCTCCCCTCCCCCCCTTAAAAACCACCACCACTTCAGAAGTGCTGTCCTTGCACTGCATCAGCCCCCCACCTCTCCAAAGACTCACCCATGATTGGTTAAGAGGAGGTGGAAAAAGGGAGGAGGGGAGAGATCATGTTCCACTGCCAGGGTTGGCATCGCACAGCCACAAGCTTCAGATGTACAGCCAGCAGCTCCTTCCCCTCCTCCACTGTTTGTCTCATCCCCCCCTTTCACTCCACCTGCTGATGATTCAAGATTCAAGACTTTTATTGTCATGTGTTCATAGCTACAGTTTAGATATGACAATTAACTTATCTTAGGTCACAGACTCATCCAACAGAGCAACACAATAACACAGATACAATCGGAGAGTCTATATACAAGTAGATGGAATCTGATATATTGGATACATAATGTGTGAGTTGCAGACAGATGAATGTTATGGATGTTCTTTCAAAAGTTCAGGTGTTAAACCGTGTCATTTCATTTCATATTTATTCCGTTCATGGTATGCACAACTTAACGTATAACAATTATTTACAAAACATGTCTCGATAAACACACCGTACCCGAAAAGGAGCAGCGGACAAAAAAATAATCTTATATTACCCGCCCCTTTCTCAAAATAAATAAATACATAGAAATAGTCCTATGTTCTTATTCACTGCCAATCATAACAGTATCGTAGGAAAATAAGAGAAACACAAAAACGTACTTATGGCCTGTGGAATGAAACTGCGGATGATTCTGCCACAATATCAGCCATAGGGTTTTGTTGATATAGTCGAGATGCATGCTGGGTAACTGAAGTGTAGCGTGTAGTGTGCTTGCGTTTCAAATGGTTGCCCTGGAACATGCAGCAACAGGCTGTAAATATCAGGCAGCTGCTGGCAGAACATCCTCAAGGTTGGGCTGCAAACCGAGCCTCGCTGAGACCAATGAGGGAATTCAGAGGCCTGGTAAGACGCCAATGACCCCCCCACCAACTCCCCCCCCCCATTGGTGGTTTGCCCCATATGAGGAACGAAACCCCCTCTCGTCTCCACCTTAAAAGCTAATTCATACTTACACTGCCCTTTGATGCGGCTGAACTACCCATGAACTTTGGCATTAATGCCTTCACTATGAACCTATAGACAGCTTGAAGTGATACTGAAGCAATGAAGATATACGATATGTTCAGGTGTATGTCAGTATGTAGTGTCTCTACTTTAAAGAGTCCTCTCCTGCTGATGTTCAGGTGTATATCAGTATGTAGTGTCTCTACTTTAAAGAGTCCTCTCCTGCTGATGTTCAGGTGTATATCAGTATGTATTGTCTCTACTTTAAAGAGTCCTCTCCTGCTGATGTTCAGGTGTATATCAGTATGTAGTGTCTCTACTTTAAAGAGTCCTCTCCTGCTGATGTTCAGTTGTATATCAGTATGTAGTGTCTCTACTTTAAAGAGTCCTCTCCTGCTGATGTTCAGGTGTATATCAGCATGTAGTGTCTCTACTTTAAAGAGTCCTCTCCTGCTGATGTTCAGGTGTATTATCAGTATGTAGTGTCTCTGCTTTAAAGAGTCCTCTCCTGCTGATGTTCAGGTGTATATCAGTATGTACTGTCTCTACTTTAAAGAGTCCTCTCCTGCTGATGTTCAGGTGTATATCAGTATGTAGTGTCTCTACTTTAAAGAGTCCTCTCCTGCTGATGTTCAGGTGTATATCAGTATGTAGTGTCTCTACTTTAAAGAGTTCTCTCCTGCTGATGTTCAGGTGTATATCAGTATGTAGTGTCTCTACTTTAAAGAGTCCTCTCCTGCTGATGTTCAGGTGTATATCAGTATGTAGTGTCTCTACTTTAAAGAGTCCTCTCCTGCTGATGTTCAGGTGTATATCAGTATGTAGTGACTCTACTTTAAAGAGTCCTCTCCTGCTGATGTTCAGGTGTATCTCAGTATGTAGTGTCTCTACTTTAAAGAGTCCTCTCCTGCTGATGTTCAGGTGTATATCAGTATGTAGTGTCTCTACTTTAAAGAGTCCTCTCCTGCTGATGTTCAGGTGTATATCAGTATGTATTGTCTCTACTTTAAAGAGTCCTCTCCTGCTGATGTTCAGGTGTATATCAGTATGTAGTGTCTCTACTTTAAAGAGTCCTCTCCTGCTGATGTTCAGTTGTATATCAGTATGTAGTGTCTCTACTTTAAAGAGTCCTCTCCTGCTGATGTTCAGGTGTATATCAGCATGTAGTGTCTCTACTTTAAAGAGTCCTCTCCTGCTGATGTTCAGGTGTATTATCAGTATGTAGTGTCTCTGCTTTAAAGAGTCCTCTCCTGCTGATGTTCAGGTGTATATCAGTATGTACTGTCTCTACTTTAAAGAGTCCTCTCCTGCTGATGTTCAGGTGTATATCAGTATGTAGTGTCTCTACTTTAAAGAGTCCTCTCCTGCTGATGTTCAGGTGTATATCAGTATGTAGTGTCTCTACTTTAAAGAGTTCTCTCCTGCTGATGTTCAGGTGTATATCAGTATGTAGTGTCTCTACTTTAAAGAGTCCTCTCCTGCTGATGTTCAGGTGTATATCAGTATGTAGTGTCTCTACTTTAAAGAGTCCTCTCCTGCTGATGTTCAGGTGTATATCAGTATGTAGTGACTCTACTTTAAAGAGTCCTCTCCTGCTGATGTTCAGGTGTATCTCAGTATGTAGTGTCTCTACTTTAAAGAGTCCTCTCCTTATGATGTTCAGGTGTATATCAGTATGTAGTGTCTCCACTTTAAAGAGTCCTCTCCGGCTGATGTTCAGGTGTATATCAGTATGTAGTGTCTCTACTTTACAGAGTCCTCTCCTGCTGATGTTCAGGTGTATATCAGTATGTAGTGTCTCTACTTTAAATAGTCCTCTCCTGCTGATGTTCAGGTGTATATCAGTATGTAGTGTCTCCACTTTAAAGAGTCCTCTCCTGCTGATGTTCAGGTGTATATCAGTATGTAGTGTCTCTACTTTAAATAGTCCTCTCCTTATGATGTTCAGGTGTATATCAGTATGTAGTGTCTCCACTTTAAAGAGTCCTCTCCTGCTGATGTTCAGGTGTATATCAGTATGTAGTGTCTCTACTTTACAGAGTCCTCTCCTGCTGATGTTCAGGTGTATATCAGTATGTAGTGTCTCTACTTTAAAGAGTCCTTTCCTCCTGATGTTCAGGTGTATATCAGTATGTAGTGTCTCTACTTTAAATAGTCCTCTCCTGCTGATGTTCAGGTGTATATCAGTATGTAGTGTCTCTACTTTAAAGAGTCCTCTCCTGCTGATGTTCAGGTGTATATCAGTATGTAGTGTCTCTACTTTAAAGAGTCCTCTCCTGCTGATGTTCAGGTGTATATCAGTATGTAGTGTCTCTACTTTAAAGAGTCCTCTGCTGCTGATGTTCAGGTGTATATCAGTATGTAGTGTCTCTACTTTAAAGAGTCCTCTCCTGCTGATGTTCAGGTGTATATCAGTATGTAGTGTCTCTACTTTAAAGAGTCCTCTGCTGCTGATGTTCAGGTGTATATCAGTATGTAGTGTCTCTACTTTAAAGAGTCCTCTCCTGCTGATGTTCAGTTGTATATCAGTATGTAGTGTCTCTACTGGGACATGTCTCCATGCTTTAATGTTCAAAAAGCTCTTTATTGTTCTCATACTGTCTGTGCTGCAGCACCTCTTTTCACCCTCTGTCTGAAACCAGAGCCCAGTCTGTTCTGATTGGTTAGCTGGCCGGCTCTGTTGTGATTGGTCAACTGGAAAAATTCAAAACTGTATACCATATGAATTACTAACAAGTAGTCCTTTAAACCAAATAATGAATAAAGAAACTACTGTTTCTATGTCTACATGGCATATTTAAATTCAAAGATTATACTTTTCAACGTCTCAGAAGCGTTGATCTTGGTCTTCTGCCCCAGATCGGACTTTTATGCTCGAAGGTGTCAGATTTTCCGAACACTATACTCGCCCAACAACCTCAAACACCTGCTGGTTTCACTTCATGTGATCCACAGTTGCATTAATCCTCTGACGGCATCATTTGTCATCTCATGTTCCCCCGTCCTGTGAGGGTCGGACTGAGTGAACACTGAGTGATAAATGATTATTGGTGAAATATTGATCGTCCTCAGCTTCAAACTGAGGGACGGATCAGTCATTTTGATGTTGGTGATTCTTCAGAGGCCGGTCGCCCTCCTCCGGAAACCTGACGCCCTCCGCAGATCTCCTGCTAACTCATATGAACATTCTTCTTCATACGTTTCATCAACAGTCAACATGATTTGTAAATGTCTCATGACTCACAGCCTCTGATATCTGTTGGACACTTTGATGTCCCAGCATGCCTCAGAGTAACATGTTTTATTTTTAGAATCAACTGTTGTGACGGCAACGTCTATTCAATTGTTGTTTATAAGTGTTTATAATATGCAAGTTCAAAGTAACAATAACGCAGATTCAAAGTGGTCGCTTTACAGTTTGCTTGTGATCAGAATTTTGTAACATTAATTGTAATATGTGAACTTTATTGGCAGCAGATTGGGGAAATAAAAACAGACCTTTTAGTAATTTCATTGGCAGTCAAGACTCATAATGCCCCAAAAGTAGCCAACAGTGTGGGAGAGACACACAGTGATTGTAGCCTTTGCAGACCATTTACATGCACTAAATACCTATGTAACACACTATAGGGAAGGGACAACCCCAAAAAGCATAATATGGCCCCTTTAACTTAAAGAAATGTACGCAAAGAAAGTCGTAGCGCTCTGAAAAACATGAGTGCATAACTTTTTATGGCGGCGGCCGCTTGAGAGTCACTTTATTCTTCTTGGAATCAATTTGAAAAAGACTTGGAAAATGGTATGTGGACATTGTCCCACTTGTTGATTGTTGTCAGAGTAATTATAGTATTAGGGCCTCTTTAAATCGTTCAGGGTGTAATAATCCCACTTTGGATGACAGTGGAAGTTGCAGTCGGGGGGTTTTCAGTGGTTTTTACCGGCAGATGTTGGTGCCATATCTCAGCAGTCCTTTGGCTTGGCGCCAGCAGCCATTTTCACCCCCACCCCCAACAAGAACCCCCACCACTGTTGACTGTTATCTTTCTGCTGCAGGCCGCTCTGCTGCCACTTAACACGCCGGGCCAGCAAAGAATGGACATGCAAGAAGAAGACTAACAGATAACACACACTCAGGACGGACCAATATATCGATGCTTCAGTTATGTTTCAAGATTCAAGGCTTTAATGGTCATGTGTACATAGCTACAGTGTAGATATGTCAATGGAAATCTAAGTAAATACAAATAAAATACAATAGAAATAGTGCAAGAAGAGTCTATATACAAGTACATGGAATATGATATCTTTGATAAATAATTTGTAAGTTGCAAACAGATGAGCATACTGATAACGCTCCTCTGAAATCACTGAAAAAGATTTTAGTATGATGACTTTTGGGGGAATTTGTGTTCCCGAGACAAGATACTGCAAGACTTTCCTCCCCAGGAATGATTTCCATCTTTGAGTCTTAACTTAGTTAAATATGAACCCAAACCTCCATAAACCTTGTAGAAAATATTGAAAACTATTTTGAAAAAAGGCACTCTTCATATTTGCAGATCTGCCTGAGAACGCCAGGTTTTTGAAGAGGTTAATCAAAGTCTTTCTTTTGAGTTATAACTCATCGAAATCTGAACCAAAATATCCCTTAAAAAATAGAAATGATAGAAAAGTTATATAAAAAAGACGCTGCTGAGAGATTTGCCTGAGAATCTAATGTTTTCAAATTAGTTATTTTTACTCCTTCTTCGAGTCATGACATCTGTACCCAAACATCCCTAAAACCTGATAGAAATGTAAAAGGTACAGAAAAAGGAGGCTTCCTCATATTTGCAGATGTGCTTGAGAATTAAGTATTCTTCAGCACTAAAGCAATCCATTGATACATGTTGTAATACAGCAAACAGGAAGTGCTAATAGCTAATTTGGCAAACATTTAATGGCGCACATTTTTCTTTTTTGGGCTAAAGATTGGGTAGTTAAGGGGATACATTGTGTCAATACGGTGTGCAGAAGACGCCCAGTGTCAAACATGTAAAACCCCTGCTCTACACCAACAAGAAATGTATAAATAAACCGTGTAAATGTATTTCATTCCAGGCTTTCCGATTTAGTTCTGCTCTAATTATCACCTGCATCTGACCCAGTTATGATACTGTCAGTCAGGCCTTATTTTGCTCTCACACAGACAGCCTCACCATCGTCATCGCATTACATCACATATTTCCCTTTTATTAAAGCCAACAACAGAATGCCGTCCAACCCAAACACAAAGTCTGATTTGTGTTTTCTGTGTCATGACTCAGTCACAGCCCCGCAGCCTCTGACACACACACACACACACACACACACACACACACACACACACACACACACACACACACACACACACACACACACACACACACACACACACACACACACACACACACACACACACACACACACACACACACACACACACACACACACACAGCTTTAGGCAGAAACATAGGTGGCGATGTATCAGTAATATTAAGGGGCAGTGTTAGCCTTGAGGACAGCAAAGCAAAGGCAGGTTGTCATGAGGAAGGTCACCAGTTCACAAACCCCCTCGTCTCGGCTTGGAAAATCTGCGTGACGTGCCCTTTAGCAAGCCACTTAACCCCTCGTCGCCCAAAGGAAGCTTCTTATTCTCCAACAATAGGAGACTGTAGCTGTACTGGGAAGCTTCCAGATGCAACAACTCTGTTTCTAAACAAGAACACGCAAAGACTCTCCTCGTGAATACATTTCAATATATAATATTGCCCTCGCTGCTCGTGGTTTTCCACCCACATCGTTGGAATAAAACACTGAGGCTTTGAAATGTTATAGCAACAGATGTCATGGATAATGATCCAATGCAAAACAAATTCTAAGTGTGAGGCTATGACCTGATATGCCTTCTCTGAAGCTTTGTGGACACATTTCTCCACTGGTAGTATATCTGTTTAATTTCCATACCATTCTTAAGCTAAGTTAAGACGCTTTCTTTTGTTTCCCAGTTTTTGTAGGTTTTACGCTATCATATCTTTAATTAAAACGTTTGATTCATATTTTTTGCAGCACAAACTAATAACAATTAAAGGTCCCTTCTTTGGGAACTCTGTATTTGTAGCCTTTGCAGAACATTTACATGCACAAAAACATGAGGGGAAAACCCCAAAATGCAGCGTTAAGATGTCTTAGGTTTGAAATTCTTGTACTAAAACAAATCACAATATCTGAGCAACTCTTAAAACAATTGCAATTCAAAACAGACACTACTCTCCGACTAGTTTGCTGAAGGTTTTCTTTTCAATGCAATTTGCATGGAAGTATTATCCAAGGAAGAAGCATCATTGAGATTTAGTTGGTGAAGTTAATCCACAAGGACTGTAATATTCCAGCATCTGTTCTTCTAATGTAGTGAATGTAGCAGCTGAACAAATTCTTTAGAAGCTCTTTGCTCCAATATGTGCTTTTATGTCCTTATTCCCTGAGTTCAACTCTTCTGAAAATTGCAGAAGAGGAGCTTGTCACTGGCCCCTTGTGATATAAGCCGGCAAAACGTTTTTTGGGCGTTCCCCAGGGCTCTTATCCGGGTCCGCTGTAGATTCCTAATTATCAGCGTTAATCTTTTCATTGTCCAGAGCCCGCCTGTCGCTCCCTGCTGCTCAGCGAGGCAGAGACACACTCCAGGCCTCCTGCTTCCCGTGTGAGAGCAGAGATTCGGCCTGACATCAGACATGGGAAGCGAGCCCGCGCAGCATGAAGGGTAAAAGGTCGCGATTTGACCACCGGCGGGCAGATAAAGCCGCCTTTTCATGTGTGATCAGCCCACAACCTAAAGACAAATCCCTCGGCGCGCTGCTTTGAACTTCCTCTCTGGCTTTTCAGAGGATAACGAAGGCTTGCGAGAGAGGAAGTGATGTTACCAACACCTCTTTACTCTGCCGAATGACAAGAACGAATGTTAAAACATATTGGTAACACCTACTCTTTTCAAAAAGTACACTAATGAGGTGATCCACTGTACGCTTTACTGCTCTCGGTTATTACATCTCTGCCAGTCAGAAGTGAAAGACATGAAGATGAAGAGAAGCAGAGGATTCAAACATGGATTTTTTATTTTTTTGGAAAATGATTGTGCTGAAGGAGCTGGAAGCTGATATCAGAAATATGTTTGCCAATGCTTTGTACATTCAGTTCCTGCAGCTAGACTTTCCAAGTGGAAACCAGGCTCTCAACGGTCTTCCATAATTCATAAGCAACTCATCGCCAAAGCAAACCCATTGCATCCTCTCTGAACGAGCGTGCTGTGCGGCGCCCACAGCTGCACAAAGGGAATGTCAGTCTCATGACGGACAATTTCACATTCTTTGTTTCAGAAGAGTGGATGTAAGTAGAGGGCGTTTATCTTCTTCTTCTGCAGGTACAGGGAATGCAAACAATGCTGGAGAGCCTGTGTTGTGTCTCCAGAGGCTTCAGCTCTGCACACTGCCGCCACTATTTTCTCCCTGTCATGTGACGTGTGCACGCTGCGCAGTGTGTGTACACACAGTCTGTATGTATATATATAGCGCGCTATTTTTAAAAGCTGAACCGCAAATAGTAGGAAACGGGGCCTAAAACGGTCCTCGCTTCTGTTGCCATTCCTGCTCTGCTGCTGCCTCCTCATTCATTCATGAGTCTGCATGAATTTGCAGAAACACTTCTCTCTCCACTTTTCCCTTTTTGACATTTCAAATGTATGAAGTGCCAAACCTGTGTTTCTGATCATGCATTGTAGAGTACCGCAGACCACCCTTTATTTCATGGTTGGTTAGATGCACGGCTGAATTAGACACGGCTTTTTACACTCTTCGTATTTTCTCCGTGTTACATACAATAATAATAATGTTATCAGTCGACACCAAATCAGCTTGTTGTTAAATGCCGAGTTTAATCGGAGAGATCTTCCTGACTCATACATGCTTGACTTGAGAGTCAGGGAAATCAAAATACAAAAATAATGAAAATGTTCTTTTTGAGAGTTGAAGTCAAATTCTTCCTTTGCTGTGAATTTCATTTTTTATACCCTAAAAATACCCTATGTTCTTCCAATTGAATGTCCATAATTGCTGGATAGATAAATATACAATTTAAGGAGCGTAACGTTATAATTAATTATTATTCATTTGAAGCAGAAGTGATTTATGAAATCTTGAATAATAGTTTGATCGTTAATTTCATGTTAGGCTTAATGATGGTTGAATGGATGTTAATTTTAGTTTCACTACTTGATATTAATAACGCAAGATCAGGTGTTTTGTTGGTTTGCATTGGTTGTGTTTGTGGCAACAGTGTGTGAATGTGTGTGTAAGGAGCCCAGGAATAACAGCCCATGCTAAGGCTATTGCTAATAGGTATCTTAACGAGTATCCTAATAAAGATCATGTGTTTTAGAATGGATGCAGAGTAATGTTCATCCCAGTGTACATTTTTATCACACAGATCACTGAGTCACAGATTATACGATGCAATGCAATAATACTTTACCGTCAGATCAAGTATTATATTTTTCTTGAATAACAGCAGCTCCATTTGCAACGTCAAACAAGGACAGATATTAAGACACGACACAAGGAAAACAAACATTTACCAGAACATCACGATCACTGAAGAGAAACACTAATCAAGACCCTCAAACATACATTTGACTCAACGGGGAAAAAATGTTTTGGGGCCATTGAAGTCGCGGACTGACACGTAGTACTGCCGTTTGGCCACTACACATTTCTGCTTCAAGGTCTTGGCTTTTAGTCAAAGTCAATTTTAATGTCAATCTTCCAGTTTGTGTGTACAGACAGAGACTTAAATAAAAACACAACACTCAGTATATACAACATAACAGTCACTTCAATATTTTGAGAATGTGCGTTATTTTATTGACACAGATCACAGAGTGAAACCTGTTTCCTGTCATAAATGAGCCGCGTTTATGATGGAAAATATGTGCCGTTCACAGTCTCTCCTCGCTGCCTTCGATCGGGGGGGAAACACATTCAGAGTGTCAGTCCAGGGCAAGTAAACACAAATAAAATACAATAGATATAGTGCAAGAAGAGTCTCTATACAAGTAATTGGAATATTGATGTATAAATTGCAAACGGATGAATGTTATGGAGGTTGTTTCAAAAGTTCAGGTGTTACACAGTCATATGGCCTGTGGGATGAACTGTCTCTGAGTCTCGTGGTTTTGTGTACTTTTGCCATCTCTGGTCATAAATGAGCCACATTTTATGACGGCGTTTTTTTAAATATGTGGCGTTCACGGTGTCTCCTCGCTGCTCTGCTTTCGATCGGGAGGGAAACACATTGGTAGTGTCAGTCCGGGGCAGCCGGGGGCCGCGGGCGACCAGCGGATCAGTGATGTGGCGCTGATGCCTCTAATGAAGCTGACACAGCACAGCCCCCACCCCCGAGGGCCTCCAGCTCTGCGTGTAGCCCTACAAACACCCCCCACCCTCCATAACTCTCACCACCACTATATAACCACCACGGCCCCTAGTAGACCCCCCCCCCCCCACACACACACACACACACACACAACAACACAGAAATTCCTGTTTGTCATGTTGATAAATATTTATCAACGCAAGAAACCGTATGTAATGTTGTCTTAAAGGTCCCCTATTATACTGTTTTTCATCAATATATTATAGGTCTCAGATAAATGTCTCTGATTGGCTGAAACACCAAACAGATCATTGCAGCATTACCCATAATCCCCTCTGTTTCAGCCCTGTTTCCAAATTGCTGATTCTCTGTCTGTTACTTTAGATGAAAATAAGGAGCCCCTCCCCACGCCCCTCTGAGAGACATTTGGTTACAAAGAACTCAATGGTGCTCTAGGAGGAGATTCAGGTGATAAGGGGGGGGGGGGGGGGGGGGGTTTATCTTGGTTCCTGATTGGCTAATGGTTACACAAGCCAAAACATCGTTATGACATCATAGGTGACCTTTCATTTACACAATTTTATTTGATATTCTGTTCTTGTACACATCACATTCTATTTACATGTTTATAGACTTTTTGCAATACTTTTTATTTTATATTTTTTTATTTTATAATATATGTTGCATTGTTGGCGAAGCTCTCACTGTAGCTTCGTGCACATGATGATAAAAACTTTGAATTTCTGTCGTTGTGTATGAGGGGTCGTTGCAAACCGTAGTCATATTCCAATGACTTGTATATCGACTCTTTGTGCACTATTTCTATTCTATTTTATGTGCATTTACTTGCACAATTGTATCTTGTTTTTTTTTTACACTGTAGCTAATGTACACATGATAATAAAAGCCTTGCATCTTGATTCCAGCAGCTAAAGTGGGTCACAGTGTGCAAACTCCGCCCTTTTCTCTGTGTACTAATGAATGCCTGTGTGTTGTTTTCCAGGATCTGCCCAGCTGAGGTGAAGGGGAGGGCAGAGGATCCCAGATCAACCTGAGTGTGGATGACCTGGCTCTGGAATCAGGAACATGATCTGAAGAAGGCGCCGCACACCGAACCCCGACTTCCTCTCCTCCTCCTCCCTGTTTTTTTATTTTTTATTTCTAAATCTACTGGGTCACAGCCTCCCTGCCGGGCTGCTAACACCAGCGTGCACTGAGAGGACGACCTGAGGAAGGACATACAGCGACAGCCACCCGTGACCTCTGACCTCGACACACTGCCAGAACCATGGGGAGGAAAAAGATCCAGATCCAGAGGATCACTGATGAACGCAACAGACAGGTGAGAGGCTGTTCAGGAACCCAGCGATATCTGGATGTGTAATTAGGCTTTGGGAGTAACTGTTACATGTGATGAAATTATGCAGTCAAAATATATATTTTTTTAACTGTATAAAATTACAATTCCATTAAAAAATAAGTTATCAGATTACCGTACATTTAAATAAAATAGAGATTACTAGCAAAAATAAAGATGAATATATTATACTGTAGGAAGACATACTTTCCTTCTTTTCTTGATCACATGTCTTAGACAAAACTGCAGGTTTCATCAGGATGGCGGACATTTTTGGAGCTTGAAATTGCTTTTCTGCTATAATGTGGTGCAGGAATGAGTCCTGAAACCCCATAATGAGTCAGCATTTCACCGCTTCCTGTTGTTTCATCTGGAAGTCAATGTTTTTTTAATCAGTCCTATCAAGCTGCAGAGATTTTTCTTTTTTTGTTTTCCATCAAAAAACAATACCCCACTGGTGAATTTAAACACAGTGGTTGCTAACAAGTGTCTAAATGACTTAAACGTCATCACGCCCAACATTAGCCACCTTTAGCTTAGCGGTGGTGACCTGAAGTCATGTGACCGTGCTGTAGTTCCTTTATAGCCCAACATTAGCCACCTTTAGCTTAGCGGTGGTGACGTGAAGTCATGTGACCGTGCTGTAGTTCCTTTATAGCCCAACATTAGCTTTTTACTTCAGAAACCATAAAGTGGTGTCTTGCTAAACAAACCATGTTAGTATTATTAAAGTGGTAACCAGGGAGATGTTAATTCCCTCTACAAAAATAATGCATCCGATGTTAAACTGGATTGAACTCCCTATATGATTTGAATATCCCCGTCACACATCCTGCTCAGGTATAATCATATCAACGCCTCCTTGATTAATTTCCATTAGTCTGACAGAAAGCCTTATCACATTCCCACAGGGATCCTTTCTGTTTTCACAAGTCCCATGTAGCATGAACAACCTAATGGGCGTTCTCTCAACAATATAACGGCATTGAGTTTTATGAGGCTCCTATGACTCTAATCGGGAGGCTTTTTCAATCCCCTACAGTAGAGAAAAAAAGCAACACGTTATGATGTATACCACCTTAAAACAGTCCCTCCGGTTACATCATTGTCAGCGATGATGAAAGGGTAAATGATCCGTCTTAAATGAGTCAACTGGTAAATGGGCTTCACTCCATTGAGCAGATTGAGTAATGGATGTGACGAGCTCTCCTTTAAAAGCAGAGCGAGGAGAGAACAAGGTGTCGAGCTGAAAAAGAGCCGGCCGCGGGCTTTTGGAAAATCATCTTCACTTTTCTCCTCATCAATCTGAGTTGCATTTCAATAAAGCAGAAAAGTGCTCCTGCAGCAGGATGAAGGGTTGCGTTTCATCGGTAAACAATAGGACGAGAAGGACGAGGAGGACGAGGAGGAGGAAGAGAAGGAAGAGGAGGAAGAAGCGGAAGAAGCGGAGTCACATAGGACAAGTAAACACTCTCAAAGAAACCCAACAGTTAATGGGAGAAGTTAAAGAAACCTCGATAATACATTTAGAACATAGTTAGTCCAAACTTCTAGAAACTGCATGCGAAAAAATGGGAAAAATGATCAAATATAATCCAAATATTTATATAAACACAAGACGTTTAAATGAATTTTAAAATGTAGTGTTACTTATTTTACGTGCATATTTCCATCTATTTTCCATTCATGATTTAAAGGAGGTGAAATACAGTTTAACACGCACACTCCAGAGTCCTGCATCGGGTACCCGACCAAAAAAAATGATTCGCGGGTGGTATTTATAAAAAAAAAAAAAAAAAAAAAAAAAAACGTGGGTTCGCTTCTGGGTAAAACAGAGATGATGCGGGTCGGGTCGCGGGTGTTGCATAATAAATATGTTAAAATAATAATAATTTAGTTTAATGTTTAAATCCTCAGACCTCTCCCCCGCCGGACCGTGCATAACCATAACCTCTGCAGCGCATCAATCTGCTGCTGAGCGCGCCACATTCAAAATGGCTGAGGTGAAGCTCTCTAGCGGAGAATACAGCATTTTCAATAACACTTCCTCAAGAGAGAAATCCAACGTCTGGGAGGCTTTTGGTGTCATCCTAGACGGAGAGAATAAACAACATCCCACGCTTTTTGAGACAAATACGCAACTGGGTGTTTTAATAATTGCACGTTTGCTGATATGCGTGTTCGGGTCGGTTTACGGAACTAATTGTCAATATGTGCGGGTGGCGGGCGGGAGCGGGTCTTGAAAATCAGGACTCTGGCACACACACACACCTACACACACACACACACACACACACACACACACACACACACACACACACACACACACACACACACACACACACACACACACACACACACACACACACACACACACACACACACACACACACACACACACACACACCTACACACACACACACCTACACACCTACACACACACACACCTACACATACATACACACATACACACATACACACATACACACATACACACCTACACACACACCTACACACACACACCTACACACACACCTACACACACCTACACACACCTACACACACCTAAACACCTACACACACACACACACACACACACACTGAAAAACCATCAACAATTACAATCCAGTGGTACAATATGTTATTCTTAACTACGCCATTCTGTATATTAAGTACTTTTAATGAACATTTTGAATTCAGCGAGTGTCACTTTTGTACGCTGCAGTATTCCTACTTTTACTTGAGAAAAAAATACTTTTCGCGCCTCTGCATTTCACATTGTGTTTGCAGAGGAACGCAGTATCAGGCGGATTAAAGAAGATCTTTTCTGCACGCTTGCTGCAGCTAATGATCAGTTGCAGCTTCTGAAAGGGAAATCAAATGAGATGATTTTTTTGGAGTGCATGCAGCCGTCACCCTCCTACGTGTTGATTCAGAGAGGCTGCCATAAGCTCCAATAAATAAACAGAGTGTGGGCCTCGGCTGGAAACATGACAGCATCTCAAATGCCACATTTCTCGCGGAGACAAAGAAAAACACGAGGAGAAGAACCGGGAAATGTTGGCATGGAGGGATATGTGTTTGTATTATTGTGGATGGTGTGTGTCACATCAAAGATAGCAGAGAAAGGCAGGATTACTCACTGACACCGTGACCCTTGTAGCCGGGGGTAGAAACCATGAATCCAATAACTGCACAGATGGAAAGTAACAAAGTCAAAATCACAAATAACATATGATTATAGCTTAAGCAGTTTTTGAAGTCATCAGAATTAGCTCCACATAGATCTTGGATTAAAGTCAGAACTAGATTTCTGATTTTTTTTCCTCTGAATTCTGATTTTAAACTCAGAACTAAAAACCTAAAATCCCTTTTGGTCGGATCTAAATGAAATTCTCATGTAGCTGCTTAATCCTCTTCCTTAGATTTCCCATTCATTGACATTCCTATGGGGAACAGGTTTAGCAGTTTTTCACGATGAATTGGAGTTTCATTTCCACCAGTTTGAGATCCCCGAACTTTGAGAAAACAGACGGCTGAAATAACTTTGAGTTGTAACGATGTAAATACAAGAAACATATTTTGAACTTTACGCTGTCAGATAATGTAGAAAACGAGGTTCAATAAGTTGGAAAAGTGTCAATTTCCAAGTTTTAGAGCAGGGTTCTTCTCCAATAATGCCTTAAAATTACAAAACATATCCCAAAAGAATGTCTGAGCTACTGGAGGCAGAGAGGAGGTTACGGTTGTCAGGGGTGGTTTCCTCACATACACATGTACACACACACACACACACACACACACACACACACACACACACACACACACACACACACACACACACACACACACACACACACACACACACACACACACACACACACACACACACACACACACACCAGTCGCCCCCTTTCTCTCTCTCTCTTTTGCTTTCTGTCTTTCCTCACTGAGGATGTCTTATTCTTCAGTTGCCATTGGATACCTGGCTTCTTAATGTCAATTACCTCCAGCTTGTTTTTTCTTTGTGGCAAACGGGGGGTCGGGGGGGGGGGGGGGAAAGAAACCGAGAAAGCGTCCACTTTTTACAAGAAAAGAAAGAGAAACAGGTGATTTAATCGAGACGCTGGTGTTAGTTTTGAGAAGGGCTTACTCTCTTTTTTAATATATCTATGGTCCTTTTTTAATAAAGACATATACAAATAAAAGTAATTATAATAATTTGTTTAATGTAGGATAAGTAGATTTGTTAAAAATAAATCGAAATGTACTTAAAATAATAATAATAGTACATTTAGTTATGTTGTATTTTAATTAGAACATGTATTTTATTTTATAATATCAATAATCATAATAATACAGGACAAGCAGATTGGTTATCGGAATTGTATTTATTTTGTATTTATACGTGTATCTAGCGCTGGGCAGTATGACTCACATCACAGTATTTTACCAAATAATCACGGTATTTATTTATTTTGAAATGATTGGAAATGTATTTATATTTATAAAATGGATAAGTCAAATCAAGCAATCTGATTGGTTCTTAGCCGTGATATAATGAGCGTATATCACGGGTAGAATTGTAGTTACTTTTCACAAGTCAGTATCCCTCCGCGTCTGAGAAAAAGCTACAACTGTTACTGTTACATTACGTCCGTTACGAAACTAACTACCAAAGATTAAGATGGAAACATGTAAGGTTCACTTCGACCTCCGGGGTGGCCTTACTGTGGAGGAGTGGATTGAGCAGTGCCTATCTCCAGAAAGCACCTAAACGACGACATGCAGAGCTACGTGAAGAGTGAAATGGAGGAGCCCAAACCTGATCCCGTGGAGGGGGGGGGACAGGGTCTGGGACAGGGTCTGGGACAGGGTCTGGGACAGGGTCTGGGACATGGCCAGATCTTTGCCATAGGGGTTGTAGAAGTTGGTGCCGGGGCCCCGATCCTCACGCATGAAGGGTGAAGCTCCCGATGACGTTGCTCACCGGCAGGCAGGCAGGGGTGGTGGTGGTGGTGGTGATGGTGATGGTGGTGGTGGTGGGACTTGTCGTCAAAGGGCTGCAGGGGGGTTAGCGTGGTGTAGGTGCTGCCGGAGCTGGACGGGGAGTCGCCGCTGTATCCCAGAGCCGACATGGAGAGATCGAAGCCTGGGGGACGGGGCTCGGGCTCCAGAGACATGGAGGGGCCCCCGAGGGAGGGCCGGGGGAAAGGAGCCGAGAGGTCCCGCGAGTGGAGATTGGCCACAGGTGCGAAAGCTCTCTCCAGAGCTACTGGAAGCCAAATCTCGGGGACCGGGGAAAGTGAGAAATATTCTCGCCACGCCAAGCAACAGCCTCGAACAACCTCAACCTATACAAGTAACCACGTAAGCCATGCCACTGATGCTGGACAGTTTTTCAGTGGATGCACAATAAACAGCAACATACACATTAATGTAAATAAACAGCCAAATAATGGATCAACGCTCTCTGTCTAATATGTTCGCTAGCTGTTAGTGTTGTTGCATAGCAACCACCTTGCACTATGTTTCGTGCAGAAGGCAACGGAGGGACTATTTTATTTTGAACATCATTATTTAGTAATAAAAACTATTTAAATTAGAGTGTGTATTCTTCTTTCATATTGCCACACTTGGTGACCGTTTTATAAAAGCAACAGCTCATGACAGGCCGTGATATATGCTCATTATATCACAGCTAAGGGGGTTGTTCGGCCTGTCGTGAGCTATTGCTTAATTAGAAGTTATGGCCCCCCCAAAAAACACTGAAATAACAAAATATTCATGGTATGATTTTTTTAAAGAACCTCTACCTAACGAGGATATTTTGTGAAGTCTGTAAAGTACCGGGACTTTTTTATATTCTATTTACGATATATTTTAATATATTACACCTACTGTACAGCGGTCTGGATACTGCACGGGTCCATATTGTATTAAAACTAATATAAATCATGCAGCATCTTGTTGTTGTTGTTATTGTTCTTGCTGTGTGTATTTATTATTATTATTATTTGTACATAATAAATAATATAGGACAAGCAGTTTCAAAGAATAGGAACCATACCTTTTATTAAGTCGGTAACGTAGTATACTAATATATAAAGTACTATTTATTGCACCTACAGCGCTCTGGATACAGCGCGGGTCCATATTGAGTATTAAATAAAATGTCTACTATAAAGCTGTGCAGCAGCATCATGTTGTTGTTGTTGTTGTTGTTGTTGTTTACTCGTCTCTTCATCACCTGCCGTCATTTCGTCCCTTTCCAACGTCGCCACATACTTCTTCTGCTCAGAGGAAGGACGAGGAGGAAGAAGAAGAGGGGGAGGAAGATAGGCAGAGAGATAAAGATGGAGGGGGGAGGGTGAGAGGTGAGGTGATGAGGTGGGAAACAGAGGGTGGGGGGAGGCGGTTGCTCATGGATACGACCCCGTTATAATTTGATTTGTGGCAGCAGGAAGCAACGAGTGAGCGCGAGAGGAGGATGTGGGAAAGAGAGAGAGAGAGAGAGAGAGAGAGAGGAAAAAGGAGGGAGAGATTGTGAGAGATTGAAGGTCTCGCTTTCATCCTCCCCCGTGTCTCTATCTTATCTCCCCCCCTCTATCTCTTCCTCTTTCCTTATTCAATTCATTTCAATTGAAGAAAGCAGAGCAGAGCATTCATCAGTTTGATATCAGTGATAAAGCATATCAGAGCTATGCCTGTGTTATTACAGGACGTTAAATAACACCTCGGGACCAGCGGCGCTGTTATATAAGGGACAAGAACACAAAGAAACACAGAATACAACAGATACCATGTGGTTTGGTGGAACACAAAGAAACACATGTAATACGATCAAATCACATCAAATAATAAATACATTAAATACAAATAAATACAAAATAAATGAATGCATAATAAATTAATTACATAAATACATTAAAAACATATAAAAACATTATTATACATTTAATAAAAAAAAGCATTTCATTACATACAAAAAAACAAACAAATAAATACATAAATAAAATTAATTAATTAATGCATAATAAATTAATTACATAAATACATTACAAATATATACAAATATTATTATACATTTAATTAAAAAAAAGCATTTCATTGCATACAAAAAATATAATAAATAAATACATAAATAAAAAAAATAACAACATTGATTATACATTTAATTAACAGAAAAAAATGTAATTAAATATAATAACACAAAATACAATAAATTAAAATGAATAAAATACAATTACAAATAAATACAATAACAGAAAAATAAATACATCATACAATAAAATACATAAATAAAATACATAATAATACAGAAATGATTCCAAATGTAATTCAGCTCTAGTGTCTCAGCTATATATCACTTCCTTCATCAAAGCAGACCGTCTGCATTTTCTGACTTTACCACCATTTTCATTTCAATGGAAGACGGGAATATAAAACCATCAAAATGTTGGCCGTTTCACAGAAATGTGGATTTACAGGGTGAAACGCTCCGGGATCCCTTCAGTGCAGACACAGGAATGCTGCTCCACGGCTCCCGCCCACTCTGTGAGGTCACAGCAGGTGTTTTACCTAATGGAAAATGTGTTGATGTCACCCGTGGGCGCGCCCTGAACAGCAGCACGCTTTAAAACCGCTCGTTACACCTTCACATCAGTCCTGATTCCCATCTGTGTCTCTGTCTGCATCGCTGCCATATCAAACACCAGATACTGTGTCTGTACCTGAAGCCTCTCCTTCTCCCCGTCTCCTAATCCTTTCCCTCTGTGTGTGTGAGTGTGTGTGTGTTTGTGTTTGTGTTTGTGTTTGTGTGTGTGTGTGTTTGTGTTTGTGCAATACTGAGTGTTTAATCCAAACAAAGCCAAATCTCCCTGGATGGTAAATACCAGTTGGTTATCGCCGGGAAGCGCTTTCTAAAGCCAACATGGAGACGACAAGGGACCCTGTGCCTCAGCAACACTCCCACTTCTGCTTGTTCTCAACCGACGGGGGCTTCGACAAGTGTGTGTGTGTGTGTGTGTGAGAAATAATGTGTGACAGAAGGAGAGTGTGGAAAAGAAAGCGGGAGAGAGTGTGTGACATAGAAAGAGAGCATGGAAAAGAGCATAAGAGAGTGTGAAAACGGCGAGGGGAATGAGCGTGACGGGAGAAAAAAAGCTGTGTGTGTGTGTGTGTGTGTGTGTGTGTGTGTGTGTGTGTGTGTGTGTGTGTGTGTGTGTGTGTGTGTGTGTGTGTGTGTGTGTGTGTGTGTGTGTGTGTGTGTGTGTGTGTGTGTGTGTGTGTGTGTGTGTGCGCGCGCGCTACAAACGGAGTACTTGAAAGAGAGCATGTTCAGACACTCTGTCTAGAAGTCTGTTTCCTAAAGCACACAGTACTTTTATACAATCACTCCTGTGTCGATCCCATACTCTCATGCAAACTATAAAACATGGAAATAAAACAGTGATTTTGTAGCAAGATGCTCAGATCGTATCACAAGCTGAACATATAAGGAGTATTTCTATCTAAAGGGAGATAAGCCAACGTGGTTCGTGCTTAAATCAAGACTGAAAGTGTGAACTTGACGACAAGACTTCAGGAAAGGAATGCTCCCGGCAGAAGAAAAAACTTAAAATGATATGAACTGTTACATTTTAGTTTGGGATAACACAGGAACCAGTCAGCTTTGGAGACGTTGGTTAGCAGCTTTCTAGCCTTTTGGACAGAGAGCCACGCTAGCTGTTTGTGCTAAGAAATTAAAATCAATGTTGATATGGCGTAATTTGAATTAAATACACTATTTGATTTAAATCAGTTTTATTCTTAAAAAACCGGAAGTTCTCACTATTAGCTTAACACTTTTATTCTGAAAATTCGTCACTTCCGGTTAGCATTTAGCATCTGGCGGAATCATACGATTTCAAACCTTGAACCAAGGTGAAATGACATGTGATGTTGTACACTGAGCACACTGGGATTAGCACTCATTTATTGACGCTGAATAATGTGTATCAGGGAATGTTTAAATAACAACAGGCGCCAGAATGATGCAATTTAGCTACAGAAAAAGGCAGGAATTGCATTGGACCCGCCCCCCGACAACGCCGGCCAATAGGAGAAGACCTCAGATGACAACAGGAAGAGCAAGCCAATAATTGATCTCCTCTACCCCCTGACCTGTACTGACCGGTCGGATGAGGAGAGCGCCTCCACTCGCACATTTCATTTTGTTCACCACCGCATCTTTTGTGTAATTAAATGCTGTTAACTTTTATAAGCTTCCCTTGACTCTTTCCAGTCTCTCCTGCCTTCAGGGTTCTAGAATTGCTTTCATTATGCTCAGGCTTTATTTCAATACTTATCAGACGGTCAAAATGTATTTCCCATAACCCTTCATTTGTCATGTTTACAACTGGAGAAGAACATGACCCTTAATTGAGTTTGATGAATACACACAGTACCTTTGCACACGTGACGTATTTTGTTGGTCTCATCGGGACTTGAACCGGCAACTTAGGGTGCATTCACACCTAGTAGTCCGCTCTGTGGTGCGCACCAGACCACAGTGTGTTACATTGTTTTATTTTTCAGAAGGTTCGGTTTGCGTTCACACGGGAAAACTCAAACGGACTATAAACTTCAAACACAAGTCATGTGCTCGGAAATGCTGTTCAACCATTGGTCAGACATTAAGGGGGTAAAAACGCAAATCCCGGCAATTTCTACCGGAGCCTCCGCCATGGAGCATCGGCACTTTCGGCAGGTTATTCTCATGCTGCTGTTAATCTGGAGATCAACAGACACTAGCGGCCCACGCATATGATTATATAATCAGACAACGTCCGTTAAAAAACATTATAACACAATGAGAGACGTTCTGCAGTAAGGAGGGCGTTTCACAGACGACAGGTGTTCTTAATTTTATGTAGGCTAGCTGACGGAGAATTGTTACTTTACACGACACTGTTCAGAACTTCATTCTGCTTCACTCTTTAACTGAACAACCGCGGATATCTTGAAAGACTCTTTCGCTAAAGATTTTGAAGATATCCGCGTTCTTGTGACACGTAAATACTACGCTTCCTATGTTTTGGTGCGGACTGCGTTCACACCAGCAATGAACCGCTCCAGAGTTCACTAGCAAGCGCTCCGAGACCACCTATTTTAGCGGACCAGAGTCCGGTTGTTTAGTTCACTTCAGAGGTCTCAGACTGCGTTCACACTGACCCAAACGAACCGCACCAAGCGGCTAAACGCACCAGGGTTCGATTCAACCGGACTATAGAAGGCAGGTGTGAACGCACCCTTAATACACCCTAAAAGCCCCCAGAAAATAAAAAGATTTCAAGTTATTTCCATAGAAATCTGCAGTTCTTTGAATGTTCCTGGTCCATTTTACATTGTCAATCACCACGGCGACTTAAATACAGATATATGTTCAAGACGAATCGATAACATGTCAACAGGGTGAGGTTATTCCTCTTCTCCCACGCTCAGTTTAAAATGAAACGTGTAAAACATGAGCACTAGAATACAACATTTAACTTTGACTAACAAAAATATGGATTTCATTTGCAGTGTATTCATTTCCGATTTGAAAATGAAGCATTCCCGTGACTCAAAATGTCTTCCTCCTCTCCTTATCTCCAGGTGACGTTCACCAAGAGGAAGTTTGGTCTGATGAAGAAGGCGTACGAGCTGAGCGTGCTGTGCGACTGCGAGATCGCCCTCATCATCTTCAACCACTCCAACAAGCTGTTCCAGTACGCCAGCACCGACATGGACAAAGTTCTGCTCAAATACACCGAGTACAACGAGCCGCACGAGAGCCGGACCAACGCCGACATCATCGAGGTAAAGCGTGGAGGGGGAAGGGGAGTGTCGTGGGTCCCAAAGCGTAGACACTCAGGACATAACAAGATGTAACAAAACAGAAACACAGACACACTGCCGATTGAAGGAATGATTATATCATATTGAACAAGAGCCAGAATACTCGCGTCAAGTCCACCAAGAGTAAATGTGTCTGTCTAAAGAATAACTGAATCTCACAGGTTGAATACACTTCTTTTTAGTTTACACTGCACTTCACCTTTGGAGCTTTGAAACTCATGGCTCACAACACATGAGCCACGAGTGGTCAACAAGTGCACCGGGCGGGAATTACTTGAATTTCCCCAAATATATCATCCATTTAACCAAAAAACAGTCTTTGAGCAGGATAGCCCACTTTGCTGACTCACTATGGAAAACAATTCAGTCATTTGGTGTTTTTTTGTGGGAAAATCAGCGTTTTGGTAACTGTTCCTAGTGTTTGTTGGTTCCAAGAGTTTATTTTTCACTTAACCCTCCTGTGGTCTTCGGGTCAAATCTGACCGATATACTTCTTTCATCAATCATAACTTTTTAGTTTTACATTCAATTTCATTAAGGCTTCATGATATCCTTCACAGTAGACATTTGAACAATGGCTGATGATCACCACTTTCATTGGATTTTGGATGATTTAGTCAACGTTGTAACACCCATGGTGTTCCTGGCCATAAAGAAAAGGAATTAGTAACCATCCGGATCAGATAACACACACACACACACACACACACACACACACACACACACACACACACACACACACACACACACACACACACACACACACACACACACACACACACACACACACACACACACTCGATGTCGTCGTCCCCCTCTTATGTGCCCATCCCCCCATATGGATCACACCTGGCACACCAATACATGTTCAGTGTCTGTTCTTTGTATATTTACTGCAGTGTTTCATGTATACCAGTAGTCTGATACAATATGTACAGTTTGAAAGGGTGTTAAATTAAATTTGGTGATGATTCATGGTTTTTGTGTTAATGTAATATACAATAAAAGGGGGGTAGGGGGGGCGGGAGTACGATTGAAACATTTCAGGTTGTTCTTTGGTGCATCAAAGTTGGAAAATCTGCGTTGTCGTAACTGTTCTTGGAGTTTATTTTTCACTTAAACTAATCTAATCCCACCCTCCTCAGACTTCATTAAGTCCAGTCTATCAAGGCTATTCCAGTTCACTGCAGTCCAGTCTGTTAAAAGGAGAGTGGATGATCCATCCCTCTTGTTTAGCTGTTGATTACTTCTGTATTTGTTATCATTGATTTCTACCCGAAAAATACCCAGATTTCTTTTTTAAAAGCAGTTCATTTTCACCTGGATATTATATACCTACATGTGGTATTACTGGTGGTTAAGCGGGTGTTAGTGTCGTCTGTGCCAAACGTTATCCACTAATCCCGTATATTTTGCATTTACAGACGCATTTCAAAGAGATTCCTAAAAAACCTACATGAGAGAGAGAGAGAGAGAGAGAGAGAGAGAGAGAGTAGCTGTACTACACTGCAAACAACTGAACCAAACAATATGAAAACTACGGAAACACATCTTATTTAACCCTGACATGGTTTACGGATACAGTCATGTACCAAGGCTGTGTCCATGTGTAAAGCGGGTGTAATAACACTGTGTCACATGGGTGCAATGTGGGTCAAATAACAGTGTAATATAGGGATGGGGTGGGTGTAATAGGGGTGGGTGATTGTGTAACCACAGTGTAATTAAAGTGTAATAACAGTGTTACATGGGTGTGGGTCTAACATGGCTGTATTAATAGTGCTACATGGGTCAATAGTGTTTTATTTTCCTACATGCCTAACCGAGTTTCTCATATAAACAAATGAGTGTTTTCGGTAACGTTTTATGAAAAAGTAGCTTTTTCATAATGCTTATTAGTATCGGAGAGGTCAGTGATGGGGTCAGGAGAGAAGGTGCGAGGGCAATCGTTTACTTTGCTTCTTATGTTTTGGTAATACATTCATCCCCTGACGTCTCTGCTCCCTGTGGGGAAGATGCTCAGCTCGTCAGGCGAACACGCAGCACATTCACATGGCTTGCTGACCCTATTATACATAATGGCCCTCTCATGAATTGAACACGAGATGCTATGATTCAGCGAGCCGCAGCACTGCAGCACTCAGGCTTCCTATGGAGACTTAAAGCTCCAATGTTTTCCTCACTTGTTTTTTTGACACTGTTTGAAATCGGTCAACCACAAACACCGTCAACATGCAGCCAGCGCCACATATTGGCAAACACATTATCGTCATGTCGGAAGGTCGGGTCAACGCCGCCTTTCAACAAATACACACACATGGCAAATAGGGATGTCCCGATCACCTTTTTTTGCTCCCGATCTGATTCCGATCATTTGATTTTGTCAATTTGCCGATACCGATTTTTCCCGATCCGATCGTTATGCAATGCATTAAGACAAA
>NC_136905.1:3882904-3892904 GCF_949606895.1 Notothenia rossii
CCTGGCAACACAATGAAGAGAGAGAGAGAGAGAGAGAGAAGAGAGAGGTGGCGGACAGGTGAACAGATGGCTGACTGACTGAGAGACAAGCTGATCAGTGTGTGTGTGTGTGTGTGTGTGTGTGTGTGTGTGTGTGTGTGTGTGTGTGTGTGTGTGTGTGTGTGTGTGTGTGTGTGTTTGTGTTGTGATAGAGAGCATGTGCTGTTATTTAACACACAATATTGCAGCAGAGAAAGGAACGAAGAAAGAGAGACAGACGCACCAACTCATCTTTTTTTCCACACACTGTTATGTACATTAAATTGATGTTATTTGTATCCATCAGACATATTCAGCTTCTTTCCTTTAATTACATAATATTGTAAAGCTTCTTTTCATTAGCATTTGAGAGGGAAAAGGCAAAGATGTTGCACTTTAAAGGGGCCCTATGTTGCTGATTGTCAGGTTAATATCAGTATGTAGTGTCTCTACTGTGACATGTCTCCGTGCTTTAATGTTCAAAAACCTCCTTATTTTTCTCATATATTTTTGTTCCCGAAATATCAGTTGTGTTTACAGGAGATAAAAAACTAAATCAAGTGAGTGTGTGTGCATATAGGTAAGAAAGAAGTGTGCTGTGTGCATAATATCAGTTTTAGACCTTGAGAGAGAGGACGTTTTTGTAAAGTAAGGACAGTGTAGGAACTTGACAACGTCCCCATTTGTATTCCCTGGAGTTTAGTCCATTTTGGGTTATTTTGTTCTTCGTAGTTTGCATACAAAGCAAACGATAGGTGTGGATGCGTGAGTGTGAGAGTGAGAGTGAGGGGGTTCAGCTTGGCAGATGGTGAGTCTGATTATCATGCAGAGTTGGTGTCCTTTCACAGACCTGCATGACTGTTTGCCCTTTTTATCAACCGTACAGACTATCGTTCCTTACGCCAAAGTGTTTTAGTGCCAAGTAAACCTTACCTATGTTTATTTGCCATAATCTTTTCTTAGCTTAAAGTGGACCTATCATGCTATATTTGAATAATATAGTGTAGGTCCATACCTATACAAGGCATATTTATACTTTTTATTTTTCAAAATACCAAACAGATCATGCATTTTAGCCATTCCTCATTTCGCTCAATTGAACACTGCCTTTGCATCATGGGCTGATTCTGTGAGAACAGCACCATCTACAGGCCTGGCATATGTACTACAGCGTCTCCAGCGCTTTCCAACGGCAATGTCCGTGGCTGTCTCCTCCTGATTGGTGGAGTTAGCCCAATAGCCGTAGCGCCACTTCTGTGACGTCATAGAAGTGTTCAAATCTGGATCAGTCTGTATCAGATCCGTTGCAGCCCCTTTTTAAGAGATTTGGGTACGGAGGAAAATAGAGAGGGTTGTGTTTTCTGACACTTGGTGAGTTCCCTGGAACACCGGGGACACATATTCATGTATAGAAGACGTACAAAAGTGAATTTTGCATGATAGGTCACCTTTAAACCATACTCTTGTTGTCATGCACAGATTTTCTAGAAAGTGAGATTTGAAAAAGATTGTAAAAAAAACTAAAACATCCAATATTGATATTCTTGTATGGCGATAGGACTCATGTTACATATTTAGTTTTAAGATTAAAGGACGTTCCAGTTCATATTATAATGTAGACCTTGTGGCTTTTGTTGACTGCCAGGCCAAATACCTTACTGATGGTCCTCATAAGTACACATGTGTTATATATGTGTGTGTTGGCTACATGTGATCCAGCATAGCCTTTTGTCACATGCCATTATCGTCATGCTGTTTCATTTTTACTTATTTTATTTGTTCCCATGGTTCCCTTTGTTCTCTCCATTTTGTTGAGGTCTGAACACACACATCAGAGCGCTGAATCAGGCGACTGACTGTCTGTGTGTTGGAACACATCTGTCTAATAACCCGTTTCTGTGAGTAGATAAAAAACCCCGCTTTGACACCGCCGTGATAATAATTATAATGGCTTCCACTTTTAATGAGGTTCTTATCAAAGGAGCACTATTGTTTTCAAGTCTCTTTACCGTGGAATCCAAGTGGCATCATTACCCTCTCACCTGTTTGGAGGATACAAGCTATACCCTCAAAGAGTCTGCTACATGCATTAACATACATATACTAATGAATGGACGTCAATGGTGGCTCAGAACATCAGAGAAAATGCATTGAACGTTCCTAAATGCAACATCAAGGTTTCAAACATGGTTGGCCGTGATGTTAAAGATACATGAGGACTAACGTATCACTTGTATGGTTACTTAAAGCCTTATCTTCTTATAACAATCTTTCAAATTCAAGTTAAAACATTTCTTGGTTTTAGTGAAGCACGATGACTCCTTCTTGTTTCTTGATGGTCATTTCTATCAGGGACAGGATGTCAGATGTATTCATTTGTTTTAAGGATCTCCAGGACTCAGATGTTAAGGACATCGAAGTGGCATCATCAGCCTCTCACCTGTTGTGAGAGTCTGATACATAGATTGACATAAATATATTAACGAATGGACGTCAGTGGTGGCTCAGAACAGCGGAAACGTTCCTTAATGCAACAACAAGGTTTCAAACATGGTTGGCCGTGATGTTAAAGATACATGAGGACTAACGTATCACTTGTTTGGTCACTTAAAGTCTTATCTTCTTATAACATTCATTACAATTGGATCTCTTTCTCATTTGCAGTGGCAGATGTCTTCATTTGTTTTAAAGATTCCCAGGACTCAGATGTTAAGGACATCCAGGTGGCATCATCACCCTCTCACCTGTATTGAGAGTCTGCTACATAGATCGACATAAATATATGAATGAATGGAAGTCAATGGTGGCTCAGAACAGCAGAAGAAATGCATTGAACATTCCTTAATGCCAGCAAAGACAACAAGGTTTCCAAAATGGTTGGCCGTGATGTTAAAGATACATGAGGACTAACGTATCACTTGTTTGGTCATTTCAAGTCTTATCTTCTCATAACATTCATTACAATTGGATTTCTTTTTCTCAGTGGCAGATTTCTTCATTTGTTTTAAGGATGTCCAGGACTCAGATGTTAAGGACATCCAAGTGGCATCATCATACCCTCTCACCTGTTACTGTATAACGCTAATTCCTCCCAAATGAGAATCGTCTGTGTCTTCCACCTCGGGGTTTTGTTGAAGCTCCCGCAGGTACGAGTTCCCGCCGGCTGCACTTTTCCATAAGCTGCAGGGTTGCATGGAGTTGAGTCATCCCCACTCAGCAGAGATGGTTCGCAGTGGGAGTTGTTGAACATGTGCTCATGTTTTAATCACACTCACTTGACACAGCATAATTAATTAAAGGAAATAAAGGGTGAGTGAAGTATTGAACACGATGCTTAGAGTACTGTTGTTTCTTATGGATCGTCTCTGAAGTGATGCTCTGTAAAACAAATCTGACGCTGAGGCTTAAAACAACCAAACCAGTTTGTACCACCCCCTGATGACTGCATGCAGTTTCAGTTGGGTTCGGGTTAAGGTACAATTTAAACAACCATTAATGTCCATTTATCTACAAATGTAAAGTATAAAAATGAATAGCCAAAACAATCATACGGTTTTTGCTAGAGATGTCCCGATCCAATAACGTGATCGGGGATCGGAGCCGATCACGTGATTTTCAAAAGATCGGAATCGGGAGAAAAAAATCGGGGATCGGGATTTTTTTTTTTTTATAAATACTTTTTAAAAATGTTGTTTTCAATGTTACAAAACAAAAATGACCATGTTCAAGTCTTAAAGTCATCCTGAGGCCTTAGTTTTGGTTTCAAATGACACAACATCATGTATGTGTTGCTTCTTTGGGGCTTGTTTTCATAGACCTGGTTGATTATTTCTCTCAAATCTGGCAACAGAGTGGGCGCAGTGTCTAATTGTAGCAGTAAGCTAACGAGTACTGAAAGCTTTATTTTGTTTTGATCCAATGCTGCACAACTGAACTGATCCAATGCTGCTGTGAAAGAAAGAAGCTATATCCATGTTGGATAGAATATCCAATTTTTAAATAAAAAAATAACCTTAAGGGACAACTTGAATGCTTTTTTTCTTTTTTTTCTCTTAATGCATTGCATAAAGATCGGATCGGGAAAAATCGGTATCGGCAAATTGTCAAAATCAAATGATCGGAATCGGATCGGGAGCAAAAAAAGGTGATCGGGACATCCCTAGTTTTTGCACACCGTCATATTTAACACTATGTATTGGATTGTTCCTACCATTCTAAACACCCATTGATTTCCATTCATTTCCAAACTGTGTAAAAAACAATTAGCAGCCGCCTGAAAGGTTTACTACAGTAACAATAACAGTTCATATCAACTTAAAGCCACACGTATCGATATTGATGGAGTGTGTTAGCATTTTTTTGGTTTTATGAGAACATCGTTTTTGGGTTTTATCTGCAGAAAGCAGCCGTTCTCATCAAACATGCAAACTAAATCCGCTGTTAATTGAACAACAGACTTAGATGCTGATTAAGTGATCAAGCAGATGGTGAACAAAAGAAAATGAAGGCAACAGATGAGCTGGATTTCTTTCTCTGGAGTGTTTAGCATCCTTTAGCTCATTGTTTTGGTTGTATGTGAATATATTGTTATCTACATAAAAGCTTCTCTGAGCCCACGGTCCACTTCCTCTCCAGCTCCTCACAAGTAGGTGTTCATACAATTAGCGAGCAGCTGGTAAATAAAGCTGGTAGAGACCAAACCAGAGCTCCAAATCAATGCTAATGTAGCTGAATATCTGTAGGAAGTGCAAATAGTTTACTGACTGCTAACCCGTCATCAGGTCGTAGTATTTCAACGGTTTGTGTACAGCTTGTTATGCTCTACCTCAAAGACAATCCAAAATAACTCAATGGTGGCTCAGAGCAGTAGAATAAATGCAACAACAAGCTTTCCAAACTGGTATGGTCTTTTTAAATTCTTATTTCCTTATTAAATTGTGTAAAGTAAAATTATTTCAGATGGAAGTGAAGCCCTGTGACCCTTGCTTGTTTCTTGATGCTAATTTATATTGGAGACAGGATGTAATATTCTCATTTGCAACGGCAGATTTATTCATTTGTTTTGAAGTCCTTCACGACTCAGTTACAGATTTAAAGGACTGGATAAGATGGATTTCATTTTGCTCGCCTCCACACTCTTTTTCCTTTTTGCTGATAGATTTCAAGGCTAGGGATTTCCTCTTTCTCTGACTCCAATCACGTCTAAAGCTAGCATTTGGACCGCAGAAGGCTCTCGGGCTCCGGTCTAAGATCCATTTTGCTGTGCGGATCTTTCTGCTTGGCTCCGTGGTCAAGGGCCCACCCGGCAAAGCTACTTAACGGCAAATCTCGTTAAGCAGAATCCTCTCAAAATAAGAGCCTCTATCTCCCTCCCTTCTCGTCTGTCTCCCTTCTCGCCTTTTCCAAAGTGTGCTAACACTGAAGCAACCTGACTGCCATTAGCCTCGGCGCTAACACCACAGCGTGCTTCCCATCTCACCCATTACCCTTTGTTCAACCACTTTTCCTCGGAGCAAGGCTTCACACCAATTACTCACCTTGTTGATTGGCCTGTGTGTTCAGAGGTGTGAGGCCTCGATGACAGGCTTACATTCTCGCCACAACAGCAGCACTTGGTAAAGATTTGGGGGGGTACTTGTTTTCTATAGGCATCCATGTTTTTCCATCTGAAATCTATTCTTCCTGAAAGCACCTGCTGGGCGAGCGAGTGCAGATTCAGTTTTAATAACTTGCTTCCACGTGGGCGGCAGATGTCACGAACGTTGACCTCAGAAAATGGATTGGATGTTATCAGAGGTTGTGCTCTCTGAAAGATTCCTTTTTCTATTTCTTTAAAACTCTGCTGGATGAAAAACACCCTCTTTGTTTGTGTTGGCTCGGGTCAAACTGCTCCTTCGGACTTTTACTGGTGGCTTTTTTTATACAAAGAACAGAGTGGGAGTCCGCAGAGACTGTGTGGTGCAATCAAGATGGTCATTTGTGTTTGTGTGAAAGCATAAGATACGTCATAAATCCCCGGAGGACAATGGGTTTTGTGACAGTTAATTAAACAAAAGTAAAAATATGCAAGATAAAAATAATCACATCACAATTTAAGCTACACCAATAATAGACAAGAACACATTTTAGCTCGTTGGTTTTATGGGAATCTGCTGTGTGCTGAAGACCGCTGTTCTCAACACATAAGCTGTCGAACCACATCGTCCACTTCTTGTCCAGCAACTAACACATAGCTGTTGATAAAGTTAGCTATGAGCTGGTTGTCGGACATATTTTTCTCTGAGGTTATACCAACGAAACCAAGGAGTGTGCTAATGCTAATGCTAATGTACATCAATGTCTCCAGGAGTTCACCCCATATGTGCACGAAAATGGTACATCACAATTTAAGCTACACCAATAATAGACAAGAACACATTTTAGCTCGTTGGTTTTATGGGAATCTACTGTGTGCTGAAGGCATCTGTTCTCAACATATAAGCTCTCGAACCACATCGTCCACTTCCTGTCCAGAGACACACACATAGCTGTTGATAAAGTAAGCTATGAGCTGGTTGTCAGACAGATTTTTTCCAGAGGTTATACCAACGAAACCAAGGAGTATGCTAATGCTAATGCTAATGCACATCAATGTCTCCTGGAGTTCACCCCCTATGTGCACGAAAAACGGTACATCACAATTTAAGCTACACCAATAATAGACAAGAACACATTTTAGCTCGTTGGTTTTAAGGGAATCTACTGTGTGCTGAAGGCCGCTGTTCTCAACATATAAGCTCTCGAACCACATCGTCCACTTCCTGTCCAGAGACACACACATAGCTGTTAGCTACGAGTTGGTGGTAAAAACAGATTTTTCCCTGAGGTTATAGAAACGAAACCAAGGAGTATGCTAATGCTAATGCTAATGTACATCAATGTCTCCAGGAGTTCACCCCATATGTGCATGAAAAATGAAATGTAAATGTGCCTCCTTCTCCTCCTTTACCCGCCTCAGACGTTGCGAAAGAAAGGCTTTAACGGCTGCAACAGCCCCGAGCCCGACGGAGACGACTCCATCGACCAAAGCCCGCTAAACGAAGAAAAGTACCGCAAGACGGAGGACCTGGACAGCCTCTTCAAGCGCTACGGCGTGAGTACCGTCACACTTTTATCACTTCATCTAACCTATCTTCTCTTTCTCTATCTACCTCTTCTTCTTCTTCCTCTTCCTCTTCCTCTTCTTCTTTTGTTTGGGGAACGAAGGCTCTGAACAAGAAAGAGCACCGGGACTCTGAGAGCCCAGACCTCGAGGAGCCCTTCTCGCTCACCCCCCGCACTGAGGAGAAATACAAAAAAATTGACGAGGAGTTTGATAAAATGATGCAGAACTATAGGCTGTCAGTGAGTACCGCCCCGCCCCATTTCCTCTGTGTAACCCCCCCCCCCCCTCCTCATTTTGCTGCTGGCGCTCCGGTTTTTCAGCTGTTTTCGGCGGCATTATATACTCACAGAGCACTCGCCTTCACCTCCACCACCTACTCCCCCCTTTACCTCACCCACCTACTGTATGTCCCACATTCAAAACCATGACGTGCAGTTCTGTAACGACTACAAAGTAGTTAGAAAATAATTAAAATACTTGAGTGCAAACACTTTAGTAGTAGTTGCCATGCGTCTGTGGCGGATACAGCTGTCTATCAACTGTAATTGACAAATTAAAGGTCTCCTATTATACAGTTTTTCAGGTCTCAGATAGATACAGAGCCTGTCTCTGATTGGCTGAAACACCAAACAGATCATTGCAGCATTACCCATAATCCCTTCTGTTTCAGCCCTGTTTCCAAAGTGCTGATTCTCTGTCTGTTACTTTAGATGAAAATAAGGAGCCCCTCCCCACGCCCCTCTGAGAGACATTTGGTTACAAAGAACTCAATGGTGCTCTAGGAGGAGATTCAGGTGATAAGGGGGGGGGGGGGGGGGTTACCTTGGTTGCTGATTGGCTAATGGTTACAAAAGACAAAACATCGTTATGACATCATAAAGTGGCCAAAATCTGATCAGCTCGTTTTCAGACAGGTTTTTATAGAAATGGATCAAAAAGAGAGAGAATCTTTGTTCCTGAAACTTTCAGAGTCTCTTTCCACAGAGGAGACACATGTTGATGTAGAAGAGACATGGAGAAGAGGGGACACATGTTGATGTAGAAGAGACATGAAGAAGAGGGGACACATGTTGATGTAGAAGAGACATGAGGAAGAGGGGACACATGTTGATGTAGAAGAGACATGAGGAAGAGGGGACACATGTTGATGTAGAAGAGACATGAAGAAGAGGGGACACATGTTGATGTAGAAGAGACATGAAGAAGAGGGGACACATGTTGATGTAGAAGAGACATGGAGAAGAGGGGACACATGTTGATGTAGAACAGACATGAAGAAGAGGGGACACATGTTGATGTAGAAGAGACATGAAGAAGAGGGGACACATGTTGATGTAGAAGAGACATGGAGAAGAGGGGACACATGTTGATGTAGAAGAGACATGGAGAAGAGGGGACACATGTTGATGTAGAAGAGACATGGAGAAGAGGGGACACATGTTGATGTAGAAGAGACATGGAAAAGTGGATTTTGCATAATAGGTGACCTTTAATACATACGCAGTGTTGTGGAGTAACATTTAAGTTTTATTTGGGTAACTAAGTCACTCCCCATCCCTGCATCCCCAGAAACACAATCACTCACTGCCACCACCCACCAAGTCACTACCCACAACCCCCCTCTGACGGTGTGTGACTGAGCCAGACATAGTGCAGAGAGGCGGAGCTGAGGGGAAAACAAAAAACAATGAGGGCTGCGGTTAATGATTATTTTCATTATCAATTATTCTTTATCTTATTCTTCTCTTGTTCGATCAATTTATAATCTTCGGCTTTTAAATGGGGACATATTCTTCTCATGTTCTGGTTCATATCAGTATTTAGTGTCTGTAATGTGACATGTCTCCATGCTTTAATGTTTAATGGCTCTGTTGTGATTGGTCAACCGCTTAGAGACGTCCCGCCCCTTAGCCTATCACGTGCAATGTGTTAGAGCGCGAGCCAATAGGAGCGTGAGTGTTACGTCACTATGTTTCAGAAACACTATTTTAGACTATAACTCTAAATGTGGTCTCTACAAATCAACTTTCTTCTATAATTTTAGACAATTTAGTTTCACTTTTCTCAATTTTTCTAAAATAATTGTAATTTTATTTGTTATAATATGCACTGCAAACCTTGTGACGAAGTCCTGACATATTTCATATATATATTGTAGATCATTTTAGGCCTTCATTGCCTTTTATTAGAGAGTTCAAAGGGGGAGTTGACACACGAATGGTTGCAAATATGAGCCGCCAGCTCTACTAACCATACAGCAGCCCTTCATATCTTGATTTAATTAAAAAACGTGGAACATATTTCACTTTTTGCAGGTAAAAAAACCAGTTGATCTCCATATAGTGCCTGCCTCTGTGATAATCCACCTGCAGTCATCACAGTGAAGTTTAATAAACTCTTTCTGATGCCTCTGCAACTTCAGTAGAGAAACAGCGCTTTAACTAGGTCCCTAGTTTCAGAAGAAGTTGGCATAGCGACCGACATCACCAGGGGGAACATCACGTCTTATGGTAATAATCAACACGTTTGGAGCGTGCCTTAGAGCTGACGGTGCTAATTGCGTAATATAAAGCAACACTAAAGTAACAAGCGTGCAGTTGGAGTCCAGCAGAGTTTAGTCCTGACTTTCTGCAGGTAAGCTTAGTTTACAGAGGAAACTTCAGTCCTGACTTTCTGCAGGTAAGCTTAGTTTACAGAGGAAACTTCAGTCCTGGCATTAGTTTCAAGTTTCAAGGCCTTTATCATCATGTGTACATAGCTACAGTGTAGTTATGTCAATGAATCTTAGCTCACAGGCTCCTCCCACAGTGCAACACAATAAAATAGTTAAAATAGTGC
>NC_136905.1:3895404-3901996 GCF_949606895.1 Notothenia rossii
GAGCCGGGATATACAAGTTAATCCTGCTTGTACTAAAATACCTCCCGAGGTGGGGAGAGGACACTTGGCGAGACGAAACCCCCCCCCCAAACATCCCCCGAGCGAATGTAAACTGGCGCTGTGAAAGTGGGGAGAAATTGAGCTTTTTCTTTGCACCCGAGGGTCCGTGTTGTGATCCTGTTCTGGCTCGGAGACTCTGTGTGGGAAATTGAATAAGAAATAGATTTTTTTCTTCCTCTAACACCGAGTGCCGCGCTGCCCTTTAGCAAAAGAGCTGAGGCTCGGAGCGATGTGAAACACGAGAGGCACACTTAATCACATCTCATTCAGTTTCACATTGTTGGCTTTCACAACGGATACCCAATACGCTTCGACTTCTGTCACCAGTAATAACGCTTTAAAGTAACGACAAATATCAGTATTTTAATGTCCTTTCAACCTTATTTTTATGACAGTATATCTTAGTTGTTAAAAATCTTTATAGCAGGTTAAATTGTTCGGGAGAAAATGTCATGTTTAACGTTCCCATTGAAATGAATGGTGTGTCTGTCACTCGTGTAATTCTGATGATCTGAAGGCAATAACTAACATTTATTTAAACTTTTTTATCAGACTTATGCAAGGTAAAACTTACCATTATGTAATTTATAATAAATATTTCTGCCATTAATTTGCTGGTATACACTGCCAACATTACATATATCTGGATAAACAAAGAGTCCTGGGTAGATCAGACTCAGTGACCTTTACTTTATTACCTTTCCTGTGAGAAGAAATCACATTTTAAAATAAACTTTCAACAGTAAATGTTTGTGACCTTTAGTATAATATTAATATTTGTCTAAGTGATTATTCAGGGCATTGCATCTATGTGCTAAGTCACACTAAGGCTCTTGAAGGCGTCATCATACTTGCCAAACTTTAGTCCTCAGAAATCGGGAGCATTTCAAAATGCAAAATGGGGGGGGGGGGGAGAGGGGGCTGCTCGTGGATCGCCGGAGCTGTTAGATTAACATTAACGTGCTTATTGTAGTTGTAAGTGCACTGACTTGCGGCCTGTAGCACCGTCCATGATTGATATGTTTGGGCTGGACCTGTATTTTACAGGAAAGGAGTGAGCAGAGAGTAGAGTAGTTGTCGATTCTTGTTCTGTTTTATGTAACTATCTGCCTCACCCTCTCAGACTTTGAGTTGCGCGCGCTACTAAAGAGACGTGTTACCATGGAAACCAAACAATGGTGTAGCTGTATTAAAGTCCGAGTGGAAACAGTCGTGTGTAAATCTGATTTTGTCAGAAATCGGGAGAAATATGATCCCGGGAGGAAACCGGGAGAGGGCAATGAAATCGGGAGTCTCCCGCGAAAATCGGGAGGGTTGACAAGTATGGGCGTCATACACACACATGCTGCATATTTAACCCTTTTTCATTTTAGAATTTGAAATTGAACTTTTCTTACTAAAAAGTTAGAAGACAAAATAATTTACTGGTCAGCTTCTGTGCCGTCTGAAGGTCGATAGAACACTTCGAAACACTTTGTTTAGATCCACAGCTGCTAAATAAACAAGATGGGACAATCATAACTTGCTAAAAAAAGTCGTCCAGGCCGAGAAAGGGAAAGTAGGTCACGACGAGGTACACTCAGATTTACCCGCGTCCAGAAATCACCAGATGTATTCCTCTGAGGGGAGATAGGTTATCGTTCTCCTGGTAAACATCCGGTGAAGCTCCCCGTAGTGAATTATTTACTTAAAAGCTTCTTGTTTTATTTATTATTTTCCTCAGGGTTAAATCCTCAGGATGACAACTGTGCTTCATGTCTGTAGTTCGGAGCGTCGGTGTTAAAGAACATTCCTCGAAATAGGTTTTAAAGATCTCAAATTCTAACAGAAATGACTTGAGAAGCTTGATACTTTTGCACAGCTCTCAATTTCATAATTTAACCAGAGCAAACGGGACAACATTTCAAATTTCCATAACACTTCCATTACACCTAAACATCAGCAGGAGAGGACTCTTTAAAGTAGAGACACTACATACTGATATACACCTGAACATCAGCAGGAGAGGACTCTTTAAAGTAGAGACACTACATACTGATATACACCTGAACATCAGCAGGAGAGGACTCTTTAAAGTAGAGACACTACATACTGATATACACCTGAACATCAGCAGGAGAGGACTCTTTAAAGTAGAGACACTACATACTGATATACACCTGAACATCAGCAGGAGAGGACTCTTTAAAGTAGAGACACTACATACTGATATACACCTGAACATCAGCAGGAGAGGACTCTTTAAAGTAGAGACACTACATACTGATATACACCTGAACATCAGCAGGAGAGGACTCTTTAAAGTAGAGACACTACATACTGATATACACCTGAACATCAGCAGGAGAGGACTCTTTAAAGTAGAGACACTACATACTGATATACACCTGAACATCAGCAGGAGAGGACTCTTTAAAGTAGAGACACTACATACTGATATACACCTGAACATCAGCAGGAGAGGACTCTTTAAAGTAGAGACACTACATACTGATATACACCTGAACATCAGCAGGAGAGGACTCTTTAAAGTAGAGACACTACATACTGATATACACCTGAACATCAGCAGGAGAGGACTCTTTAAAGTAGAGACACTACATACTGATATACACCTGAACATCAGCAGGAGAGGACTCTTTAAAGTAGAGACACTACATACTGATATACACCTGAACATCAGCAGGAGAGGACTCTTTAAAGTAGAGACACTACATACTGATATACACCTGAACATCAGCAGGAGAGGACTCTTTAAAGTAGAGACACTACATACTGATATACACCTGAACATCAGCCGGAGAGAACTCTTTAAAGTAGAGACACTACATACTGATATAAAACTGAACATCAGCAGGACAGGACTCTTTAAAGTAGAGACACGACATACTGATATACACCTGAACATCAGCAGGAGAGGACTCTCTAAAGTAGAGACACTACATACTGATATACACCTGAACATCAGCAGGAGAGAACTCTTTAAAGTAGAGACACTACATACTGATATACACCTGAACATCAGCAGGAGAGGACTCTTTAAAGTAGAGACACTACATACTGATATACACCTGAACATCAGCAGGAGAGAACTCTTTAAAGTAGAGACACTACATACTGATATACACCTGAACATCAGCAGGAGAGGACTCTTTAAAGTAGAGACACTACATACTGAGATACACCTGAACATCAGCTGGAGAGGACTCTTTAAAGTAGAGACACTACATACTGATATACACCTGAACATCAGCAGGAGAGGACTCTCTAAAGTAGAGACACGACATACTGATATACACCTGAACATCAGCAGGAGAGGACTCTTTAAAGTAGAGACACTACATACTGATATACACCTGAACATCAGCAGGAGAGGACTCTTTAAAGTAGAGACACTACATACTGATATACACCTGAACATCAGCAGGAGAGGACTCTTTAAAGTAGAGACACTACATACTGATATACACCTGAACATCAGCAGGAGAGGACTCTTTAAAGTAGATACACTACATACTGATATACACCTGAACATCAGCAGGAGAGGACTCTCTAAAGTAGAGACACTACATACTGATATACACCTGAACATCAGCAGGAGAGAACTCTTTAAAGTAGAGACACTACATACTGATATACACCTGAACATCAGCAGGAGAGGACTCTTTAAAGTAGAGGCACTACATACTGATATACACCTGAACATCAGCAGGAGAGGACTCTTTAAAGTAGAGACACAACATACTGATATACACCTGAACATCAGCAGGAGAGGACTCTTTAAAGTAGAGACACTACATACTGATATACACCTGAACATCAGCAGGAGAGGACTCTTTAAAGTAGAGACACTACATACTGATATACACGCTACCAAATGATGTCCTATTTAAACTTACTAACAAATTAAATCAAATTGTTTCAAGTATTTCACTAAATCAGAGTATAATTCCCTTATTTTAATTGCACCAAATTTCCTTAATCTAATAAATAATGTACCAAATGCCTCTTGCATAATGGAAAATCACTTCAAAGAGCCTTAAAAGACTTCAATCTGACTTCCTTCAAGCCGTTCATGATTGTCTAAATACGGTCAGTTTTGGAGAGGCTCTCATAGTTGTAGTAGTATACCTGTTTTGGTATTTATTTATTATTTATTTCCTCTCAGCCTCTGTGCCCAATTAACCCTCCGCTCTGTCATTAGGAGCGTCACCGTTAAATTAAGCTGGAGTGGGTAGATGCAAATTCACTTGTAATTTGTCGGAAACACGGATTAATGCTCAGCGGAGCAGAGAGCAGAGCGGGGTGACGGTGAGGACACATTTACAATTCATATTAGGAGAAGAAGAAGAAGAAGAAGAGGAAGAAGTGGAGAGGGTTTTTTATTTGTTATGTCATCAATCGCCTAGCAACTAGAGGCTGTGGAGGTCCTGTGGAGAAGAGGCCGAGGAACAAATGATGGCACTTACTTCTGAATGTATGAGAGAAAGTGAGGTGTCTGAAGGAGATAACAGAAGGTTAGCACAGTACTGAGTGTCTTCTCCAAAACAAGCTTCTTTTTAAATCCTCAGGAGCCTTTAAAAAGTTCTTTATAAATCACTAATTTCCATGAAACCATCCAAGGTTAAACAAATATGTAATATATATTTTTTAAATCACAAAAATAAGTTGGTTGAGGAGAGACTGATGATGCAAACTCAACATATTTATAAAATAATATTTATAATAATAGAGTTCATGAATTAAAATTCCTCAAATTGCTCTACGATTTTTTGTATTTATTTTTTTTAACGTTTGACAGATATGACAATTACTCAGTTATTGTTAATTATTTTGCCCTTAATTATAAAGTTGTCACATTTTAATAATTTCTTTTATTTTAATAATTACCCTTTTTTCTATAAACAGGCATTTGTTTTCCAAAAAGGTTGGAATTGGTCCCAAGAAAATCCAACATGTGTAATATGTGGGTAATTGTTAAATGTAAATTATATTAAATTAAATTATAAAGTAAACCTCAAAAAATCCATGAGTTCATTGCAATTACACTTCATTCATTATACTCTCGCGCACACCTGCCTAAAACGCCTCCTTTGGACTCCTTTGTTTACTTTCCAAACATAGTGACACCACTATGTAACACTCACGCTCCTATTGGCTAGTGCTCCAACACATTGTCTATCTCTAAGCGGTTGACCAATCACAACAGAGCCGGCCAGCTAACCAATCAGAGCAGACTGGATTCTGGTTTCAGACAGAGGGTGATACTTCCAAACAAATGTGATCAAGTATTTCATTAAATCAGAGTATAACTCCTTTATGTGATAGGCTAAGGGGCGGGACATCTCTAAGCGGTTGACCAATCACAACAGAGCCGCTACACAAAGGGTGCGGGTTAGATTCTCTCATTTCACATAAATATGCCATCATCCCGTTCCTGAAATTCGTTCCTCTACCCCGACGTTAAATCTCCTCCAGTGCCGTTTGTTTACACACCTCCGCCCCCCTCACCCCCTCATCCATACCTCCATTACCCCCCCCGCCCCCTCTCACTTCCTGCTTGGCCAGTGTGCAGTGCTGCTGTGAGCCCCCCCCCCCCCCCACACCTACTTACTGTACAGCTTAGGGTTACTTTTAATTTTATACATCTTAACACATTTGTGTAACTTTTTAGTAAATGTCCCGATCATTTGTAATCATTTTCGGAATTATTTTATATAACAATTTTTCATAGACAACATTTTATTTTTATTTGTAATTATTTGATCAAAGACCGATAGCTTCTCAGTCAGCTTTAATCAGACACATTTTTTACCCCTTTTTCATTTTTCCACACCGTTTCTCTTCTCCCTCTTTCTAAAAAAAGTTACACAACCCAGATGAAGGACGAGAGGCAGAGATGAAGGGCAGGAAGGTGCCCTCGTCCTCCTCTCAGTTAAACTGGGTCTCAGGCTCTTTGAGTACAGCGGCCCATATTCTAAATATAGAAGACCTGCTTTCACACATCCAGTTAGAACAGGGTGAAATGGGTCGGATGGCGGGACAACTCCAGATCCTCGCTCTTGATTAGGACCCCCGGATGTTGGTTCTATGGCTGCAAAGTTATTCTAAATGTTATTGGAACTACAAAATTAGTGGTGCAGTGATTTCATGTTTTTGTAGGCAGACACGGAAGTTAGCATCTCCCTTGTTCCCTCGATAAAAAGCCAATTTGATTTCTTGCACAAAATAATCTCTGTGTCAAACACACGTTTATGATTCTTACACGTTTAGTTCAGCACGAGAATCTCCACATATTAACACCACTTTATGATATCTGAAGTAAAAAGCTAACGTTAGGCTATAAAGGACGGTCACATGACTTCAAGTCACCACCGCTAAGCTAAAGGTGGCTAATGTTGGGCTATAAAGGAACTACAACAAGGTCACATGACTTCAGGCCACCACCGCTAAGCTAAAGGCGGCTAACGTTGGGCTATAAAGGAACTACAGCACGGTCACATGACTTCACGTCACCACCGCTAAGCTAAAG
>NC_136905.1:3902196-3914696 GCF_949606895.1 Notothenia rossii
AGCTAAAGGTGGCTAATGTTGGGCTATAAAGGAACTACAGCACGGTCACATGACTTCACGTCACCACCGCTAAGCTAAAGGTGGCTAGTGTTGGGCTATAAAGGAACTACAGCACGGTCACATGACTTCACGTCACCACCGCTAAGCTAAAGGTGGCTAATGTTGGGAATGATGACGTTAAGTTGTCTCATTTCGACACTTGTTAGCAACCGCCATTTTTAAATTCACCAGTTGGGGATTTACTGACGTATTTAATGTCATAGAACAAAAATCTCTTCAGCTTGTGTTACCCACATACTTTATTTCATGCTCACAACGAAAAAGAAAGAAAAAGTTGTTTCCTCTTGGGATATTTTAGGTGTTGGTAGCAGAAGATATTTAGGTATTTATTATGGATATCTCACACACATCAGGGTATTTATTCCTGAAGGTGATGAGCAGTGGGGGGGGTCGGTGGGATTTCAACAATAACCCGACGCTGAAGCAATAACCCGCTGCTGCGACTTTAAAGACTTTAACCCGGCATGAGAGGGGACACCGCTTTCTGGCCCACAAAGTCACCTTGCATGATAAAACTGTGTGTGTGTGTGTGTGTGTGTGTGTGTGTGTGTGTGTGTGTGTGTGTGTGTGTGTGTGTGTGTGTGTGTGTGTGTGTGTGTGTGTGTGTGTGTGTGTGTGTGTGTGTGTGTGTGTGTGTGTGTGTGTGTGTGTGTGTGTGTGTGTGTGTGTGTGTGTGTGTGTGTGTGTGTGTGTGTGTGTGTGTGTGTGTGTGTGTGTGTGTGTGTGTGTGTGTGTGTGTGTGTGTGTGTGTGTGTGTGTGTGTGTGTGTGTGTGTGTGTGTGTGAGTGATGGAGAGATTTGATGTGTGTTTGCTTGAAGAGTTAATTTCCAAAACCCTTTATTAGTTAACACATTTTAAATAATAACAATTGTATTTACTTATATAAACAAATGGACCTTAATTAATGTTAAAAAGTTAAAATGTAAAAGTCTTCGCCCTTGGAAGTTTTCTAAATGACGTTGTTCAGGTGGCACATTGTAAAATCTCAAATTAATTGGTGTCAGAATCAGGTTTATCACTAGGTAGGTTGACACGTACAAGGAATTTGACTTGATGTCGTGGTGCATACATCAAAGTAAAACTAAAATTAAAAACACAGATTTAAAAAAATCTTAAATCTATTTGTCCGTTTGCTGAATAGAATCGTGTAAAGCTGATCTGTTTTGGAAACACTCTTGTTGTGATTGTTGACTGCGTGTTGATCACTAACTGATCACCTGTACATGATAAAAGCATGTGTGTGTTTATATATATATATATACACGTGTGTGACATCACTCTAAGCCCCGCCTCCTTCCTGTCTCTCCTCCAGTCAGCAGTCCCTCAGCCCACCTTCTCCATGCCCGTCACCGTGCCCGTGTCCAATCAGAACGCAGCGCTGCAGTTCAGCAACAACCCTGGCGGCGCATTGGTCACCACGACCTCCTTCCTCACCTCCGCCCTCACAGACCCCCGCCTCCTGTCGCCACAGCAACCAACTCTGCATAGGAACACCGTGTCGCCAGGGTTACCGCAGCGACCAGCCAGCGCAGGTAAGAGACACCTGTGGCGTCGATCATTTTGTTGCAAAATGCAATTATTTCAGGAGTTTTTATTTGCAGTACCACAAAAAAAAAGAGATAATTAAAAGTGTTTTTATTTGTATTTATTCTTTTATGCATTTTGAAACATTTTTATCATAACATTTATATTTACAAACAATGTCTAGTTTCAAGCCCATTGATCCAATATTTTTTGGGCTTTATAATCCATTCAATGCCAATTAAAAAAAATAAAGAAGTGTGAAAAACAAAAACAGCATATAAAACAAAACGATAAAAAAAGGATATAATAAAAAGCAGAAATATCACCCTAGAAATTACAGAATATAGAAGCTAACAAACAATAATAAACAATAGAAATATATATATTTTTAAATATCAGAAACATTTATTTAATATTAAGTAAATGCACATACAGCCACGTAAAATAGTGAAGGTTCATTTTGGTAGCTCTCTCTTTTAAAGCTCCTCAGAAGACGATGACTTTCTGAAAGCAGCAGCAGCAGCAGTTTGACGTACATTGAAGAAGAGAGAAAGAAGACTCTTTAACAAAAAACTTCTACAAAAGAAAACAGACTTCAGAGCGCCGCCCACACTGTTTGATTGACAGGTGTTGTTGCAGTGCAGAAGAAGTGGAGACACTTTTCAAACACTGAATAAACTCTGATTCCTTTTAATGGTTTAAAGGAAAGCATTTCAAGCCCGTCTTCACACCATAGTCTTGCTTTGAAAGCAGTGTTGGTAGCTCTGGTATATTTAAAAGAGATCACCATAATACTTTGTTCCCTATTACTAAGATTTATGTTACCTTAAAGAGGCCATATCCTCAGACCCGGCGGCAGACGTACGTCTCTGGGCGGACATTTGATTTACCAGGGCAGGCCCACCCCGAAACTTACATTTCCCGGGAAATCTGAATTTTCAACGGGGGGGGGGGGGGGGGGGGGGGTGAATTGTTGTTAAGGAAACAGAGGGGTTTTAGGTTGCCATAAGGCTGTTGACGGTCTTATTATAGGCTACATCCATTGGCTGGTGTTGTGGCACATTTTTAACGCTGTGCCAACTTGGGCAAGCATGCAGGCAAACTTGAGGAGCGCACACAGGGTGGAGTGAGGTTGAGCGATGGAGAGAAAGGGAGAGAGAGAGAGAGAGAGAGAGAGAGATTGAGCGAGGCAGATAGCGTGTGCAGCGGTCTGTTTGCGCACAGAGCAGGAGGTTGTGAGAGAGCCGGCTTGAGAGTCAATTTCTTTACAAATATAATTGATTGCCAGCCTCCCTTGTCCCTGGCTGGCTTGCTTGCTCGTTGGTAACGTAACTGATTTCTTCTAATGTGCCTGCATCTGGCGCTGAGTTGCCATATTCCTTTCGTAAACCACTTCCTGATATCCATTGTTGCAGATAAATATAAATGATAATAGCCAAACTAACGTAGCAAGAGTAAACTGACAGGCTGCTGTGCCGCATCTCACTCAAAAACACACACGACTCAACCCAGAGACAAACCAGTCTCGCGCGCAACCTTTCATTCAGAATGTCATTCAGAATTTCATAGAGAAATAAAAAAATGATATTAAACTAATCTTTCAACATAGTTTAAAACAAGAATAAATATTAGGACAGAGCCCTACAAATAACAACCATAAACATAATAATTAAAATGTTGTATTCAGCCCTGATTAAAACTGCTGGCCCAAATCCTGGATGGGTGGGCCCGCCCATGACGCCGGGTCTGCATATTCTGCTTTTTTCAGGCCTCCATTGGACTCCTTTGTTTACATCCAGAACTTAATGACGTGACTTTGTAACACTCACGTTTCTATATAAATACTAATATGAACCTGAAAATTGGCACAATATGTCACGTCATCACGCTTCTCATTAGCGTCCTTTAGCTTAGCGGTGGTGACGTGAAGTCGTGTGTGTGTGTGTGTGTGTGTGTGTGTGTGTGTGTGTGTGTGTGTGTGTGTGTGTGTGTGTGTGTGTGTGTGTGTGTGTGTGTGTGTGTGTGTGTGTGTGTGTGTGTGTGTGTGTGTGTGTGTGTGTGTGTGTGTGTGTGTGTGTGTGTGTGTGTGTGTGTGTGTGTGTGTGTGTGTGTGTGTGTGTGTGTGTGTGTGTGTGTGTGTGTGTGTGTGTGTGTGTGTGTGTGTGTGTGTGTGTGTGTGTGTGTGTGTGTGTGTGTGTGTGGTCTCCCCTCTCTATTACCTGTCAGTCTGATAAGTGCACGCCACCTTCATAAACAAAGAAATCAATCATTTCCTCGACGGCTGCCTCCGTGTTTCCCAGCGATCCCTCCCCCTCCGACTAAAAGGATTTGTGCCCCATTTCTGCGTCTCAGACGAGGTTACTTATCAGGCTTTGTTCCGACCGGCGTAATCTCATTGTGAGTCAGAATTAGGTGATGTAACGCGCCTCAAATGCATTACAGCATCTTTCATAACATGCCGTCTCCGAGGCAGGAGGGTTCCTCGTAATGGACGCCCCTCCCTCCCACCTCTTCCTCTTCCTCCTTTTCCTCCCTGCAGAGGTGGGAAGTAGTGGAGTACAAATACTTTGTTACTGTACTTAAGTACATGTTTCTGGTATCAGTACTTTACTCCATTTCTTATTTTTCTGACGACTTTTTACTTTCTACTTCTCACATGTTGAACACAAATACCTGTACTTTCTACTTCTTACATGTTGAACACAAATACCTGTACTTTCTACTTCTTACATGTTGAACACAAATACCTGTACTTTCTACTTCTTACATGTTGAACCCAAATACCTGTACTTTCTACTTCTTACATGTTGAACACAAATACCTGTACTTTCTACTTCTCACATGTTGAACACAAATACCTGTACTTTCTACTTCTTACATGTTGAACACAAATACCTGTACTTTCTACTTCTTACATGTTGAACACAAATACCTGTACTTTCTACTTCTTACATGTTGAACACAAATACCTGTACTTTCTACTTCTCACATGTTGAACACAAATACCTGTACTTTCTACTTCTTACATGTTGAACTCAAATACCTGTACTTTCTACTTCTTACATTTTGAACACAAATACCTGTACTTTCTACTTCTTACATGTTGAACTCAAATACCTGCACTTTCTACTTCTTACATGTTGAACACAAATACCTGTACTTTCTACTTCTCACATGTTGAACTCAAATACTTGTACTTTCTACTTCTTACATGTTGAACACAAATACCTGCACTTTCTACTTCTTACATGTTGAACCCAAATACCTGTACTTTCTACTTCTTACATGTTGAACCCAAATACCTGTACTTTCTACTTCTTACATGTTGAACTCAAATACCTGTACTTTCTACTTCTTACATGTTGAACTCAAATACCTGTACTTTCTACTTCTTACATGTTGAACTCAAATACCTGTACTTTCTACTTCTTACATGTTGAACACAAATACCTGTACTTTCTACTTCTTACATGTTGAACACAAATACCTGTACTTTCTACTTCTTACATGTTGAACTCAAATACCTGTACTTTCTACTTCTTACATGTTGAACCCAAATACCTGTACTTTCTACTTCTTACATGTTGAACTCAAATACCTGTACTTTCTACTTCTTACATGTTGAACTCAAATACCTGTACTTTCTACTTCTTACATGTTGAACTCAAATACCTGTACTTTCTACTTCTTACATGTTGAACACAAATACCTGTACTTTCTACTTCTTACATGTTGAACACAAATACCTGTACTTTCTACTTCTTACATGTTGAACTCAAATACCTGTACTTTCTACTTCTTACATGTTGAACTCAAATACCTGTACTTTCTACTTCTTACATGTTGAACACAAATACCTGTACTTTCTACTTCTTACATGTTGAACTCAAATACCTGTACTTTCTACTTCTTACATGTTGAACTCAAATACCTGTACTTTCTACTTCTTACATGTTGAACCCAAATACCTGTACTTTCTACTTCTTACATGTTGAACTCAAATACCTGTACTTTCTACTTCTTACATGTTGAACTCAAATACCTGTACTTTCTACTTCTTACATGTTGAACACAAATACCTGTACTTTCTACTTCTTACATGTTGAACTCAAATACCTGTACTTTCTACTTCTTACATGTTGAACTCAAATACCTGTACTTTCTACTTCTTACATGTTGAACACAAATACCTGTACTTTCTACTTCTTACATGTTGAACTCAAATACCTGCACTTTCTACTTCTTACATGTTGAACACAAATACCTGCACTTTCTACTTCTTACATGTTGAACTCAAATACCTGCACTTTCTACTTCTTACATGTTGAACTCAAATACTTGTACTTTCTACTTCTTACATGTTGAACACAAATACCTGTACTTTCTACTTCTTACATGTTGAACACAAATACCTGCACTTTCTACTTCTTACATGTTGAACCCAAATACCTGTACTTTCTACTTCTTACATGTTGAACACAAATACCTGTACTTTCTACTTCTTACATGTTGAACTCAAATACCTGTACTTTCTACTTCTTACATTTTGAACACAAATACCTGTACTTTCTACTTCTTACATGTTGAACTCAAATACCTGCACTTTCTACTTCTTACATGTTGAACTCAAATACTTGTACTTTCTACTTCTTACATGTTGAACACAAATACCTGCACTTTCTACTTCTTACATGTTGAACTCAAATACCTGCACTTTCTACTTCTTACATGTTGAACTCAAATACCTGCACTTTCTACTTCTTACATGTTGAACTCAAATACCTGCACTTTCTACTTCTTACATGTTGAACTCAAATACCTGCACTTTCTACTTCTTACATGTTGAACTCAAATACTTGTACTTTCTACTTCTTACATGTTGAACACAAATACCTGCACTTTCTACTTCTTACATGTTGAACCCAAATACCTGTACTTTCTACTTCTTACATGTTGAACTCAAATACCTGTACTTTCTACTTCTTACATGTTGAACTCAAATACCTGTACTTTCTACTTCTTACATGTTGAACACAAATACCTGTACTTTCTACTTCTTACATGTTGAACTCAAATACCTGTACTTTCTACTTCTTACATGTTGAACACAAATACCTGTACTTTCTACTTCTTACATCTTGAACTCAAATACCTGTACTTTCTACTTCTTACATGTTGAACCCAAATACCTGTACTTTCTACTTCTTACATGTTGAACCCAAATACCTGTACTTTCTACTTCTTACATGTTGAACACAAATACCTGTACTTTCTACTTCTTACATCTTGAACTCAAATACCTGTACTTTCTACTTCTTACATGTTGAACACAAATACCTGTACTTTCTACTTCTTACATGTTGAACTCAAATACCTGTACTTTCTACTTCTTACATGTTGAACTCAAATACCTGTACTTTCTACTTCTTACATGTTGAACTCAAATACCTGTACTTTTTACTTCTTACATGTTGAACTCAAATACCTGTACTTTCTACTTCTTACATCTTGAACTCAAATACCTGTACTTTCTACTTCTTACATCTTGAACACAAATACCTGTACTTTCTACTTCTTACATCTTGAACTCAAATACCTGTACTTTCTACTTCTTACATCTTGAACTCAAATACCTGTACTTTCTACTTCTTACATCTTGAACTCAAATACCTGTACTTTCTACTTCTTACATGTTGAACTCAAATACCTGTACTTTCTACTTCTTACATGTTGAACACAAATACCTGTACTTTCTACTTCTTACATCTTGAACTCAAATACCTGTACTTTCTACTTCTTACATGTTGAACACAAATACCTGTACTTTCTACTTCTTACATGTTGAACACAAATACCTGTACTTTCTACTTCTCACATGTTGAACTCAAATACCTGTACTTTCTACTTCTTACATGTTGAACCCAAATACCTGTACTTTCTACTTCTCACATGTTGAACACAAATACCTGTACTTTCTACTTCTTACATGTTGAACTCAAATACCTGTACTTTCTACTTCTTACATGTTGAACACAAATACCTGTACTTTCTACTTCTCACATTTTCCAAACAGGCTGGTTCCTTTAGTCTGAATGTGTGTTTGGTGGCGTGATCATTATTATTTAGAGTCATTGCGTGCCTATTGATTTGAACACGATCCGTGTATCCATCACTTCCTGGTCTTCTCTAAAGAAGAGGGACCAATGGAAACGTTGTCATGTTGCCGTTGGTCACCATGGAAACATTCATTAGCTAACAATGACATTATTGTTCTATTAATATAAAGGGAGGTCAGGTACTCTTTAAAACAGCTGCTAGTTATGGGTACTTTTTACTGAAGTACATTTCAAAGCCTCTTTACTTTGACTTGAGTCAAGAAGTTTAGTCAGTATTTCTACTTACACCAGAGTATTTTTAAACACAAGTATCTGTACTTCTACTTGAGTAAAGGATGTGTGTACTCTTACCCTCTAACCGCAGTAGGGTTCATGGTGTTTGCTTGTTGGAGCTTTTCCACACATCCATCCAGCCAGATATCACTCAGTTAACCCTCATGACCTCCACTTCAAGAGTTCAAGGCTTTTATTGTCATGTGTAACATAGCTACAGTGTAGATGTGACAATGAAGGTCAAACAATTGTTTTAGGGAAATCAAAACAATGTGCTGAAAGACGCTGATATACTATATAAAGTCTACCTGAAGCAAAGCACTTCATTGATAATCCAGTGCATTTAACCCCTTTCACATTACAGTCATTTCATCCACTGTTATTATCATAAAATATTGATAAATACTGCTTTCATAAATGTCACTGTGAATGTAGCGGGTTAGCTCATTTGCTAGTTTGCTGTGTTAATGCAACTATGACGCTATCATAATTTAATAGTTGATATTTGACATAAAAATAGGTACTATTTACGTATTTTTTACAAAAAAAACTGATATGTTATCGCTATTAATCTATCAGACATTTTACCACCACTAAATCTGAATATTTCAACACCTAGCCTTAGTTTCAACACAACAATTAAAATAGAGAAAAAGATGAAAGCTGTAATCATAATTCTACTTATTTTGATGTTAGCTTCTCAACAAAGCTATACAGTGTGATCATTGGCAGTTATTTTACAGTTACTGCCAATAAAAACCTTGCATTTCACACATTCCTGTTTGTTTGGTGCTTAATTAACCTTTTATACTCAATTTAGAATGAGTGCAATCATGTCTTGTGCAATTCGACACGAGTACCATTGAGCACGCCCGCCACTTATGAATTAACTGTGATGCAGAATTTGTATCCATTAACGTCCTTCACACCCTGAAGTGAGAGTCGATAGCAGAAGCACTTTTTAAATGACACACTTGTTTCAATTATATATTTTTCAAAATGGGATTTGCAGCATTTAGTATCAGTGCTGTTCAGAATAACAGTTTTATATTCAATGAAATAATGGTGTTGTAAAAGAAACCTGATCTATTCAAATGTGGTGATGCCCAACATTTTCCATATGACTCATAAGGCGCTTTCACACCAAGTACTTTGCGGTACTTAGTTCCCGGTACTTAGTCCCCCTGAAGTTCCTGGAACTAAAGAGCAGATCGCGTTCACACCGGAATAAGTCCCTGGGGGAGGTTTAGGCAAATGAAACCGCAGACGTCACTTCTTCTTCTTCTGCTTTGGGTTTACTGGCAGGCCGCAAACAACTTCACGTCGTATGCTACCACCCGAAGTCCCGGAGTCCCCCGGAGTTGAGTTTTATTTTGTGTCGCCATACATTAGTCCCTCTCCGTTGGTGCGCTGGGATAATGCTAATGCTAATAATGCTAATGCGAGCAAATAAAATGGCGGCTTCACAAAACTTTTCTGAGTTTTACGGGGCGTGGCTTGCAATTCGCCCAGCCAATCAGAAATGTGGCCGACACACCCACAAACATTTTCCTCCCCAGGAAAGCACCACCTCTCTAGCAGGGACTATCTGGGGGTGAAAAGGTTCGCGCGAACTAAGTTCTTGTTCCAGATCTTTTTGGTGTGAACGCAAAATCCCAGGAACTATCGGAACTATTTCTGGGAAAAGTACTCCGGTGTGAAAGCGCCTAATGTGCCCAAAAAAACATTTACTAATTAAAATCCGCAAAACAAATTGTATATAACAACTTATTGTTTCGAAAGCCTTGTAAAAAAAATCACTAAATCACAGTTTGTAGATAATCAGTGTTAAAAATATCCGAGTTCAGGAGTATTTTACCAACACTTTACACAAATGTAAGTTAATCACTGATTTTGAAATTAATATTATTGTTATTTATTTTAATATCTATATATATATTCTGAAACCAGTTTACCAATAATATGTATTTCTAGAATATAAAACACATTTTCATGCTCCTCAATTGATTTTTTAAGCTATTGGATCTATATGTATATATTTGTATTATAATTAATTTTTTATATATATGTTGGTACTTTATTTTTATTATTTCAACTCATGTACATGGACTTTTTTATTATTATTATTATTATTACCTTATTTATAATTTTTTTAACACATTTTTTTTAATTTAGTATTTATTGTATATATTTTTAAACCTACTCCCTCATCGAAGAACAGTGTAACTGAGGAGAGCTGTCATTGTTTATATAAGCTGTGTTTTTCTGCGTTTCCACTTCAGCTTATTTAGTTATATCAATATTAAATATTAGTTGAATAATAAACAAATATATATTTATTTAATGTTCGTGGTGTGTTTTTCTTTCAGGTGCCCTGTTAGGAGATATGGGGAATTCAAATGGAGCGTGCCCGAGTCCTGTCCGTAAGTACACACACACACACACCTGTTGAGTGGCGACAGCTGAGGGTCAGTCCAGAGAAACAGCTTCATGTTGTTGAAGGGAAACAGGAGGAAGTTGAGAGTCTTTCTGAAGCTCCACAGCGGCTCCGGGAAGTTTCCAGGCTCAGAAACCAAGAGAGGAGAATCTTAAAAAGCGTGATGATATTCCTGACCCGCTGCGTGTCTGCCAGCTGGTGGAGGACAGCACATATCTGAGAGAGAGATCAGCAGAGCGCCAACACTCTCCTCCACTCAACGAGGAGCCTGTTTTCTTTTAAGACGACTCTACGTCCACATTTTACTTTGACTCTGATCTCAATCTCATCTTTATTTATTCATATAGCACATTGAAAACAACCTCAGTTGACCAAAGTGCTGTACAGGGAACACATACAATATAGAATTCAGATAAAAAGCACAATGACTAGAAACATATACAGCAACACTCTAGATTAAGGTACACATATTCACGTCAACTAGTTGTTAATTAACATGCAACATATTCTGAGTTAGACAATACCACATTTTAATTTATTTTAACACAATTAACACTTATAGTTTCTTGTCTTGTTCCATAAGAATAGATCATATTTGTTAAGTGTTATTATGGGAGAATTACTATTCTTGTGGTACTGCTGCCTTATTAGGCCCATATTGAGCAGACAATATTAAGACCAAAACTCAGGTACACCAACTTCCTCACTTCGAATAAATCAGCACTAATTAGAGGGTTATTGAGGAAAAACTCTCAACTAACGGCTTATTACTTGTAGAATATGGCGTTAATAAGTGTTTTATAATGACTAATAAAGAGCCAATATACTGCTAATATGCATGTTAATTAATAACTAGTTGATGGTGAACATGTGTAACTTAATATAACGTGTTTTGTTCAACTAGTGTTAAAAGCCAGTGCAAAAAGGCGAGTTTTAAGATGAAGAATATTCAGTTCAATAATCCAAACAAAAACTACAAGTGTCAGTAATGTGAGAGTTTCTCTGCAGCCCCCCCCCCCCCCACCCCCCCCTCTCCTCTCCTCCTGTCTCCATCAGCTGTTCCCCCTCGTCTCTCTGGAGTAATCCCCCCCCCCCCCCCCCCCTGTCCCTTGTCTTGGCTCCTCTCCTCAGAGGTGACATTGACCAGATCTCCCCTTTAAATCCCATTAGCACAGATACTGTAGTAATAGTACACACACTGTAGTAATAGTACACACACTGTAGTAATAGTACACATACTGTAGTAATAGTACACACACTGTAGTAATAGTACACACACTGTAGTAATAAGACACATAATAGTACACATACTGTAGTAATAGTACACATACTGTAGTAATAAGACACACACTGTAGTAATAGTACACATACTGTAGTAATAAGACCCATACCGCAGTAATAAGACACATAATAGTACACATACTGTAGTAATAGTACACACACTGTAGTAATAAGACACATAATAGTACACATACTGTAGTAATAAGACACATAATAGTACACATACTGTAGTAATAGTACACATACTGTAGTAATAAGACACATAATAGTACACATACTGTAGTAATAAGACACATAATAGTACACATACTGTAGTAATAGTACACACACTGTAGTAATAGTACACATACTGTAGTAATAGTACACACACTGTAGTAATAAGACACATAATAGTACACATACTGTAGTAATAAGACACATAATAGTACACATACTGTAGTAATAGTACACACACTGTAGTAATAAGACACATAATAGTACACATACTGTAGTAATAGTACACACACTGTAGTAATAGTACACATACTGTAGTAATAGTACACATACTGTAGTAATAGTACACACACTGTAGTAATAAGACCCATAATAGTACACATACTGTAGTAATACTACACATACTGTAGTAATAGTACACACACTGTAGTAATAAGACCCATAATAGTACACATACTGTAGTAATAGTACACATACTGTAGTAATAGTACACACACTGTAGTAATAAGACCCATAATAGTACACACACTGTAGTAATAGTACACATACTGTAGTAATAGTACACATACTGTCGTAATAGTACACATACTGTAGT
>NC_136905.1:3922196-4169984 GCF_949606895.1 Notothenia rossii
GAAATAAACTGCATGTTTCCCTGAGGGGTGCAACAGAGGAGTTTCCCTGGAGAGCGACCTGCATTTAGACCCCGAGTCACAACGAGTCCCGAGCATGCCAACGCCCTACGACGCCCCAAAATATTTCCAGTAGGAGATACGTGCTGCAACGATGCAAATAAAAAAACACAAACGTGCCAAAACAATCATGAATAAACTTCTTCATCAGCTTCACAACACATGCAGCATTTAGAGAACATTCAGCAACTTGAGGAGACATGCGCAGCGTTTACTAAAAGCTGCAGAAACCAAACGCTGCAAGAAGCTGAAAACACAGCGGAGACCAGGGGACACTAAAGAGTGACACACACAGCTGGGAGACCAGGGGACACTAAAAAGTGAAGCACACAGCTGGGAGACCAGGGGACACTAAAGAGTGACGCACACAGCGGGAGACCAGGGGATACTAAAGAGTGATGCACACAGCTGGGAGACCAGGGGACACTAAAAACTGACGCACACAGCTGGGAGACCAGGGTACACTAAAGAGTGACGCACACAGCTGGGAGACCAGGGGACACTAAAGAGTGATGCACACAGCTGGGAGATCAGGGGACACTAAAGAGTGATGCACACAGCTGGGAGACCAGGGTACACTAAAGAGTGACGCACACAGCGGAGACCAGGGGACACTTAAGAGTGATGCACACAGCTGGGAGACCAGGGGACACTAAAGATTGACGCACACAGCTGGGAGACCAGGGGACACTAAAGAGTGACGCACACAGCTGGGAGAACAGGGGACACTAAAGAGTGACGCACACAGCTGGGAGACCAGGGGACACTAACGAGTGACGCACACAGCTGGGAGACCAGGGGACACTAAAGAGTGACGCACACAGCTGGGAGACCAGGGGACACTAAAGAGTGGGACTAAAGAGTGGGAGCTGGGACGGAGCGCTTGCTGACGTTCAGGATTATAAAGCTGAACAACTGTCTCTGTTGTTGGAAACTTACCTTTCATTGTGTGCATCACTTTTTAGAGTCCCCTGGAAACAGTTCCCGTTGTATTTTAACTTCTAGCACTTTTTATTATTTTTATTTATACGGCACTTTAAGTAAACACTGCACATGTTTCCTCAAGATGGTGAAATGTCTCTTCATGTGTTTTTATATTTGCATCGTACTCCAAACGGAAATGTTTTAGGCCGTTGTAGCACGTTTGCACTTTTCAGCCACCGTACAAACTCATTTAAATTAAACAAGGACCATGTATTAAAATGCACTAATCTCAAAAAAGAGATGTCAGATTTTACCTAATTTCCATCTGCAGCCACGCACATAATCAACAAACCATGAAACATTACATATCTCTAGACGAACAATTATACGGATGGATCAAAGCATGCATCGACGTGGACCTACCATCACATTTAATCAGTTCAACTTATAATATAACACATGTTTGATCATATTTTACTGCAGTTAGTAGTAGAAAGGTAACGGTCCTCTGTGTTTTACTCCCCCCCACCCCCCCCGCCGTGCAGACAGAGGAAGAGCTGGAGTTGGTGAGTGAGGTGAAGACCCCTTTCAGAATTTTAAACCTCGTGGATGTGGAGTGATCTCACCGCGCATGAGCATGCACCTTCGTTAGGGTTGAAGAGAGTAGAAGAAGAACACCGTGAACCAATCAGCTGCTTGCACTGGTTCCTGCAGGATTCAGAGTTCAATACACACACCGAGCCTCTCACAGTACCAACGCAGAGACACACTCAAGGAGAGTCAAGATCAGGAGGGCTGGACACTTGAATCCAAAACAAATTAACTTTTAAGGAGTTTGAAGTTTGCCCGGTAAAATCCCAGAACGATGCCGGATAATAAAGAGAGGCAGAATTAGGAATACGTTATCCATCACAGGGGGGAGTTGGGTTTCATGAGAGTAAAATATCAATGAAATCAATTAAAAGTAAGAACAAAATATGATATTTGCATAAAATAGGAAGCTATTGAAGGTACATTGAGGGAACATTACGAGAACATTGCGGAAACATTGAGGGAACACAAATGGACATTGAGGGAACATTGCAAGATTATTGAAGGAACATTGAGGCAACATGTTCGAAAAACATTCAGGGAAAATTAAGAGAATATTTAGGGAAAACTGAGGGAACATTGAGAAACATATAAAGAACATTATGAAAATATTTAAGAAACATTGAGGGAAAATTCCGAGAATATTGAAGGAACATTGAAAGAATATGTAAGTAAAACAAAGGAACATTGAGGGAACATTAAGAAACATCTAGAGAACATTATGAGAATATTTAAGAAACATTGAGGGAAAATTCCGAGAATATTGAAGGAACATTGAAAGAATATGTAAGTAAAACAAAGGAACATTGAGGGAACATTAAGAAACATCTAGAGAACATTATGAGAATATTTAAGAAACATTTCGAAAACACTGAGGGAACATTGAGAGTACACAAAGGAACATCGAAGGAACATTGAGAGTACACAAAGGAACATCGAAGGGACATTGAGAGCACATTGAGGGAACATTGAGGGAACCGGAGCAACCAGCAGTTTGCTCAGCATGTGCATGTTTGGTTTATCTCAGTGCCGACGCTCAAAGGATCACAGTGAGAAAAAACATCACAACCTGGAACACACACACACACACACACACACACACACACACACACACACACACACACACACACACATTGGAGGTCGGCACACTGACCCCTTCACCCCCCCCAAAACACACACACACACGTTCATGCCGACATGTGTTCATGCGTATTTCTCCGCATAAATACACACCCAAAAAACAAACACTTTTCACTGTGTTTGAAATCCTCACATACCTTCTTTTCACACCATGGCACACACATACGTTTTCAACACACACACACACACACACACACACACACACACACACACACACACACACACACACACACACACACACACACACACAGATTTGTGGATGCATGCGTTCCTTTCGGCATAAAGCCTCTCATCACACCTTCCTCCGTGACGCTACATAACGCCATGCCAACGCCACCTCGAGATGCGAGACACTTGTCATCTTTGCACGCAGATGTTAAAGTGTCGATGAAAAAGTTAAACGCCTCGGGGAGGAATGGAGGTGCTTGTGTTTTCTCTCAGGGGTGCAAACAAATAAAAAAACATCATCCACTGCCCTGCACATTTAACACTGCTCTGGTGCATTTGCTTGAATACTATTTGTCTTTATTTAATCGGCCAATAAAACCCCAAACTGAGGGATACAAAAGTGAATTGGTGTTGCTGCGCTTAGCTTCGTGAAGCAAAGACTAATGCATGGGTTTTCCATTTGGACTAAAAGCAGAACAAGCTGTGATTCAAGTGAAACATTTCAGTAGTAATAGTGTAATTAAATAGTTCTCATTACAACAACGTCTCTGCAGCCGCTCTGCTGTACAGTGGGAAGCACATGCTAACCATTATCATTATTACTGTTGAAAATGGATGATGTCATGTTCTCCCACAATGGGCCCATAAAAGGGGGTAAAAAACGAGGTGAAACCCGACCAGGTTTTCTCACGACACTGGAGGCAAAGAGCCAAGAAAATAGAGTTTAGTTGTGAATGTTAGATGGAGGTCATAGCATCAGAGTATTTATTTATTCAATAACAATGTTTAATCTTGATATAGAGCAACATTCCTTAAAGGGGCCCTATTATGCAAATGTTCATGCTCATATTAGTGTGTAGTGTCTCTACTTTAAAGAGTTCTCTCCTGCTGATGTTCAGGTGTATATCAGTATGTGGTGTCTCTACTTTAAAGAGTTCTCTCCTGCTGATGTTCAGGTGTATATCAGTATGTAGTGTCTCTACTTTAAAGAGTCCTCTCCTGCTGATGTTCAGGTGTATATCAGTATGTAGTGTCTCTACTTTAAAGAGTCCTCTCCTGCTGATGTTCAGGTGTATATCAGTATGTAGTGTCTCTACTTTAAAGAGTCCTCTCCTGCTGATGTTCAGGTGTATATCAGTATTTAGTGTCTCTACTTTAAAGAGTCCTCTCCTGCTGATGTTAAGGTGTATATCAGTATCTAGTGTGTCTACTTTAAAGAGTCCTCTCCTGCTGATGTTCAGCTGTATATCAGTATGTAGTGTCTCTACTTTAAAGAGTTCTCTCCTGCTGATGTTAAGGTGTTTATCCATATGTAGTGTCTCTACTTTAAAGAGTCCTCTCCTGCTGATGTTCAGGTGTATATCAGTATGTAGTGTCTCTACTTTAAAGAGTCCTCTCCTGCTGATGTCCAGGTGTATATCAGTATGTAGTGTCTCTACTTTAAAGAGTCCTCTCCTGCTGATGTTCAGGTGTATATCAGTATGTAGTGCCTCTACTTTAAAGAGTCCTCTCCTGCTGATGTTCAGGTGTATATCAGTATGTAGTGTCTCTACTTTAAAGAGTCCTCTCCTGCTGATGTTCAGGTGTATATCAGTATGTAGTGCCTCTACTTTAAAGAGTCCTCTCCTGCTGATGTTCAGGTGTATATCAGTATGTAGTGTCTCTACTTTAAAGAGTCCTCTCCTGCTGATGTCCAGGTGCATATCAGTATGTAGTGTCTCTACTTTAAAGAGTCCTCTCCTGCTGATGTTCAGGTGTATATCAGTATGTAATGTCTCTACTTTAAAGAGTCCTCTCCTGCTGATGTTCAGGTGTATATCAGTATGTAGTGTCTCTACTTTAAAGAGTCCTCTCCTGCTGATGTTCAGGTGTATATCAGTATGTAGTGTCTCTACTTTAAAGAGTCCTCTCCTGCTGATGTTTAGGTGTATATCAGTATGTAGTGTCTCTACTTTAAAGAGTCCTCTCCTGCTGATGTTCAGGTGTATATCAGTATGTAGTGTCTCTACTTTAAAGAGTCCTCTCCTGCTGATGTTCAGGTGTATATCAGTATGTAGTGTCTCTACTTTAAAGAGTCCTCTCCTGCTGATGTTCAGGTGTATATCAGTATGTAGTGTCTCTACTTTAAAGAGTCCTCTCCTGCTGATGTTCAGGTGTATATCAGTATGTAGTGTCTCTACTTTAAAGAGTTCTCTCCTGCTGATGTTAAGGTGTATATCAGTATGTAGTGTGTCTACTTTAAAGAGTTCTCTCCTGCTGATGTTAAGGTGTATATCAGTATGTAGTGTGTCTACTTTAAAGAGTCCTCTCCTGCTGATGTTCAGGTGTATATCAGTATGTAGTGTCTCTACTGGGACATGTCTCCACGCTTAGAGATGTCCCCCCCCTTAGCTTATCACGTGCAATGTGTTGAAGCGCTAGCCAATAGAAGTGTGAGTGTTCCATAGTGATGTCACTATGTTCCCAAAGTCTCCATTTAGTTGGAGACCCCCTTGAAGCCACCTCCAAACGCTCCTAAAAGTCCCCAAATCCCACTTTCTGTTTCTCATTTTCCTCCCTCCATCTCTGTGTTTTCCCAGAATGCTCAGCGGCTAGGCGTCTCCCAGTCACTCACCACACCTGTGGTCTCCGTGGCAACACCCAGTCTCCTCGCACCTTTCTCCGGCATGCAGACAGCCTACAATACGGGTAAGACAGCGAACGCACCACGGACTAAATCTGTGTGTTTACGTCGGGACAGGAAACTCAACACCTAAATTTGTTTTTTAAATTAAGTTTGAGTCATTTAGGAGGGTTAGTTAGGGCCTGGTGTTTGGGGCTTTTTAGCCTGAAATGGTTCTGTAAGACACATGAACTCTCTCCGATCCTACATGTGTCAATAATATATATTGTAAATACTTGGGTTGGGAGGTGTTCCGTTAAAATAACTAGTTACCTCTGTATAAATGTAAATAATAAACAAAATAATTACATATCATTTTGCTTGGTATTTTGAAATAGATGCGTTTTCAATTTCAATCTAGTCTGATGAGCAAAAAATAAAAGTAACCTGATTACTCTCTTTTTGGATTTCCTTAATATTAAATTGCCGCTAAGTCACCTGCATTTACATATTCAGCTTATCTTATCTAATAACCCCTTAGTATGTCTTATGCTCGTTCCTTTACGAAACAGGACTCAGAGTCAAACACACAGTTACTTTGCGTGTCGTGAAATACCTCCAATAACTTGAAATCCTTTGCAGTGCGATGCCACAAACCACTATGAATATTCACTTTGTTCATTGTGGAACACTTGCACTTCAAAGGTCTCCATTAATATGGATTAGCTCTGATTAATATTGATGCTCCAGAAAAACTTGTGTGATGTAAAAACAATCCCCCCCTTCCTCCTCCTCCTCATCCTCCTCCTCCTCCTCAACCTCCTCCTCATCCTCTCTCTTTCTCCCTTTATCTCAGAGTACCAGCTGACGAGTGCAGATCTCACCGCGCTGCAGACGTTCACACCGTCTATGGCTGCCTGGCAACAGCAACCAGTGGTCTCCCAGCAACAGCAGCAGCAGCAGCAGCAGCAGCAGCATCAGCAGCAACAACAACAACAGCAACAGTCGAGTCAGATGAGCCTGGCGTCGCTCAGTAACTTGGTGTAAGTTGCTTTCTCTTTATTTAACTCAATCATTCTATGTTTTTCACTACCTTTTTTGACCTTTCCCTCTTTCAAATGCCACCACAAGACTTTTAAAAATATTAAAGTACTGAACTTAACTTTAAGGTATTTCCACTTTCCACTCCTTCTCCTTTATACGCTGGCCCAAAACATGTCTGATAGGAGAAGCTCGCTGCGCTTCTGAAAACGATGCAAATATAAAAACCCACTTAATGAAACATCTTCACCAACTTTGATGCATGAAGGAAGCGCTGCTAAGGCAAACATTATACAAATAAAAAAACGTTGCAAGAGACTCAAAACACAGCGGACACCAGGGGACCTACCTTTTCCTTTTGAAATGCCACCAGCAGACGTTTAAGAAGCTGTAACTTAGAGCGCTTTTTACTCTCCATTCATTTAGGATGACCTCAATACAGTTTCAAACGCAATGCAAATAAATACAAGAGAAAACTAATATTAATAATATGTTTATTACGGTAGTGTGTAAAACTACAGAACAATGTAACCTTAGAAAAGAAGAAATTATCAATATTATTAATTATTTCTTAGTCTGTTATGTCACAGTAATCTGATTAGTTGATTGATTGATTGATTGATTGATTGATTGATTGATTGATTGATTGATTGATTGATTGATTGATTGATACATTTAATTCAAACAAGTAAAATAAATAATTACAAAACAAAAAAATGTGCAGTGCATAGTCATGCAAGAGAAAACAAAACAAAGTGACCTTTACAACAACAACAACAACAACAACAACAACAACAGCATTAGCAACATAAACAGTCCCACATCTAGTGTTGGAAAAGGAGTGAGAAGAAATATAATTTATTTAATCCCACCCGTTGTCCCTAAATTATGTATTTATAATCGATAACTAATTATCATTATTATTATTAATTATTATTATTATTATCATTATTATTATTAATCTGATTTAGTTGTTGATTGACGTATATACATATACGCATATATATATATATACACATATACATACACACATACATATATATACACATGTACACATACATACACATAGATACCTACAGTCAACAGCCTCCAGTTATTTGTATTAAGTAAGTGTAAGTGTAAAGGAACACAGTTAGCTTTTTTCTGTATCCTGATTACATAATCCTGTTACATGTAATATATTATTCTCCAAAATCCAATAAATTGTTGCATATTGCTCTAAAAAATGGCCATTCTGCATAAAATATACTTTAATTAATTCAAAGATTCAAAGGTTTTAGTGTCGTAAGCTGCAGCGTAGAAATGGCAATGAACTCCTTCTGACCTGAGCTCCTCCCACAATGCAACATGGATAATACAATACAGGAATACAAAATAAACAGTAGTGCAAGAAGTCTATATACATGTAGATAGAAAATGGGATATGAAATTAAATAATGTAAATTAAGACAAAATGATAGTTCAAACACATTTTGATGCAATGGTTAAGTAATAAACACTGAACGCAGGACAGAGTGTTTCTCCACTGTGGTCACACTAAACTAAATGAATTCAAAGTGGCTCTCCCACCTCTGACTCAGACTCATGAAACATTTGAAGCCTCTCCCGTACGGAGCTGTGTTATCACCCCAGCTGTGTTTGATTCATCTTAGCGTTGACCTAGATACTCCATGCCTCTTCTCCCCACCTCCACTCCCATCCTCCCACTCACCCCCCCTCAGATCCCACTCCCACTGGGGTCCTTCTCTCATTTAGCTCCTGGTAGCTAGTCTGCTAGTCATGTTATCCGGCAACACACGACACAAACACAATTTAAAAACGTGTCTCTTATCAGATGTTCTGTTGTAAAGTTACTTCAGAGAATACTAAGTCAGGTGTTTATATTATTGTTTAGGCAAGGCAAGTCTTTTTAAATAGCAATTCAAAGTGCTTTACAAACATTAAAGACATTACGAAAATGGCCAAAAAAACGGTCATTAAAAAGCAAAGATAATCAAATCAACATAAAATAAAAATACATTAATAAAAGTAAGTCAAAGTCAACTTTATTGTCAGTCTTCCAGTCTACATAAAAGACAACAATCAATATATACAAACAGTGCAGTGTGAGATATGAATAGTTCAATTAAAAGCAGTGACAAAAAGAAAAGTCTTCATTCCATCACAGGAAGGGAAAGCAGCCATTTTAAACTTTTCATGACCATGTGTGTGTCGTAGCATTTTAGCCGCTAGCGCTAATTATTTTCTGTTAGCCGTCTGGCTGTGCTAGGCTAACCTGTGGATGGGGGAGCAGCTTGTAACTGCCTCTTGTTGTGTCCTCCCTCCCCCCTTTTTCTCCACAGCATGTGGGGTGCAGAGAAACAGAATGCAGAGATGGTTAACTGCATCTCCAATTTTGCTGCTAACCTGAGGTGAATGACATGATAGCATCTGGGGCTAAGCGGCTCTGCTATGCCTTTTTATCTGTAACGTTATATTCACAGGCTTTGGTTAGGAGCCGAATAACCCAAAGAAATCACCAAATCAATGCAAAACCTTCTGTCCTTTCCATCTGTGTGTTACATGTTAATGCTTTGCTGTCTGCACTTCATCGCTGCTTCAGTTTAAGACAGTTTACTCGTGTGGTTGTTAGCATCTGCGTGCACATAACTGAGATGTGAAGCTCTTTGGAAGTGTCACGAACAAAGAGGGAGACGCTGCAGTGTGTCGCTCGGAAAAGGCGTCTCCTGATGCTGCGTTCAGGACCAAACGGCGTCCCAGTGCTCAGCTGTACACCACACAGTGCATTAACATTTTACTCTGCAGCCATTTAGCTGTCACTGTCACCCGGCAGTGTTCATAGACTCCAATTCCTCAGACACAGCAGCACTACTAGAAAGAATAATTTAGACGTAGCTTCGCTGTCAAAGCCACTTATTTTGATGGATTACATTAAATCAAATGAAGGTTGGAATTAGATGGAGTTTGATAATCAGTTAATAGTCTGTAACACTCTTGGGTCTGCTGTGATTATGGACTTTTCAGTTTGCTACACACACTGAAATTAACATTCAACATTTCGTTCGACAACATTTGAAGGAGCTGCCGGAAATCGTCAAAAAATGCTGTAAAACTAAAGATGGCCGATTTCCTGTTGGGTTTACAGTCAAGCCACAATAGATTTTATTTGTCATCTCCACGTGCAGGAAAGGACTCTTTAAAGTAGAGACACTACATACTGATATAGACCTGAACATCAGCAGGAGAGGACTCTTTAAAGTAGAGACACTACATACTGATATACACCTGAACATCAGCAGGAGAGGACTCTTTAAAGTAGAGACACTACATACTGATATACACCTGAACATCAGCAGGAGAGGACTCTTTAAAGTAGAGACACTACATACTGATATACACCCGAACATCAGCAGGAGAGGACTCTTTAAAGTAGAGACACTACATACTGACATACACCTGAACATCAGCAGGAGAGGACTCTTTAAAGTAGAGACACTACATACTGATATACACCTGAACATCAGCAGGAGAGGACTCTTTAAAGTAGAGACACTACAGACTGATATACACCTAAACATCAGCAGGAGAGGACTCTTTAAAGTAGAGACACTACATACTGACATACACCTGAACATCAGCAGGAGAGGACTCTTTAAAGTAGAGACACTACATACTGATATACACCTGAACATCAGCAGGAGAGGACTCTTTAAAGTAGAGACACTACATACTGATATACACCTGAACATCAGCAGGAGAGGACTCTTTAAACTAGAGACACTACATACTGATATACACCTGAACATCAGCAGGAGAGGACTCTTTAAAGTAGAGACACTACATACTGATATACACCTGAACATCAGCAGGAGAGGACTCTTTAAAGTAGAGACACTACATACTGATATACACCTGAACATCAGCAGGAGAGTACTCTTTAAAGTAGAGACACTACATACTGATATACACCTGAACATCAGCAGGAGAGGACTCTTTAAAGTAGACACACTACATACTGATATACACCTGAACATCAGCAGGAGAGGACTCTTTAAAGTAGAGACACTACATACTGATACATACACCCACCACATTTCATACATGTAGGAACAATATAAAGACTGTGTTCTTGGTGCTCGAACCCTAATATGCGTGCATTTCACCGAAAATTGCATCTAAAAACATGTTTAGGCCCTCAAAACTGTGATTCTTTTTAGACATAATAATACAAAACCTGACGGTGTCGGTGCTCGGACCCTAGAAATATCTTTGCTTGAAGTAAATTTAAGAGACTGCAGCTGCTCACAGTCTCTATCACACACAACAAAATGAAGATAACAGAAGTGTGTTTAACAACTGACACTTGAAGTAATGCGATCTGTCAGCAGGGAGACTGTTGTGCGTTTCTCCGTCTGACAAGCTGAAAATTGTCCATGAAAATATGATAATAGGTTGTTTGTTATTGTATACAGCAGCTGTGGCTCCTGGGGGGTTTGTGTGTCTTTGAGAAAGCAGGATGTAGTCAGCAGAGCTCCTCTCATCACCCTGTTTTAACAAATGGACGTCCAGATTGCATGAAATTATTCGGCAGACAGATCTGGTAAAACACTCATGAAGAAGGAGCCAGCGCTTGTTCTCAAGGGAATTAGCTAAATCCAGATATAGCTTCTCGACTGAGGGAAATAAAAATAGTTCTTATATACCGTGAAGTGTTTCTAATCTTTACGATGAAAGGTTTGAGATTTTGGTCTGTTTTGCTTCCAGGACATGTCTTCTTTCGGATCAGTATAAACAAAATATACACTTAGAAGTTTATTTGACTATTGTTTTTTTTATTTGCGTTTTAAACACAACATTTCAACACTTGAGAAAAATATGAAACATAATTATCTTAAGTGAGTAATGACGTGGGGAAGTTTTAGAGGGGTATCTGTAAGTTACATTTTACAAGTTACACCTTAAAGATAGATCAACAGAGCCGGCCAGCTAACCAATCAGAGCACACTGGGCTCTGGTTTCAGACAGAGGGTGAATAGAGGTGCTGCAGCACAGGCAGTATGAGAACAATAAAGAGCTTTTTGAATATTCAAGCATGGAGACATGTAGAGACACTACATACTGATATACACCTGAACATCAGCAGGAGAGGACTCTTTAAAGTAGAGACACTACATACTGATATACATCTGAACATAAGCAGGAGAGGACTCTTTAAAGTAGAGACACTACATACTGATATACACCTGAACATCAGCAGGAGAGGACTCTTTAAAGTAGAGACACTACATACTGATATACACCTGAACATCAGCAGGAGAGGACTCTTTAAAGTAGAGACACTACATACTGATATACACCTGAACATCAGCAGGAGAGGACTCTTTAAAGTAGAGACACTACATACTGATATACACCTGAACATCAGCAGGAGAGGACTCTTTAAAGTAGAGACACTACATACTGATATACACCTGAACATCAGCAGGAGAGGACTCTTTAAAGTAGAGACACTAAATACTGATATACACCTGAACATCAACAGGAGAGGACTCTTTAAAGTAGAGACACTACATACTGATATACACCTGAACATCAGCAGGAGAGGACTCTTTAAAGTAGAGACACGACATACTGATATACACCTGAACATCAGCAGGAGAGGACTCTTTAAAGTAGAGACACTACATACTGATATACACCTGAACATCAGCAGGAGAGGACTCTTTAAAGTAGAGACACTACATACTGATATACACCTGAACATCAGCAGGAGAGGACTCTTTAAAGTAGAGACACTACATACTGATATACACCTGAACATCAGCAGGAGAGGACTCTTTAAAGAAGAGACACTACATACTGATATACACCTGAACATCAGCAGGAGAGGACTCTTTAAAGTAGAGACACTACATACTGATCTACACCTGAACATCAGCAGGAGAGGACTCTTTAAAGTAGAGACACTACATACTGATCTACACCTGAACATCAGCAGGAGAGGACTCTTTAAAGTAGAGACACTACATACTGATATACACCTGAACATCAGCAGGAGAGGACTCTTTAAAGAAGAGACACTACATACTGATATACACCTGAACATCAGCAGGAGAGGACTCTTTAAAGTAGAGACACTACATACTGATCTACACCTGAACATCAGCAGGAGAGGACTCTTTAAAGTAGAGACACTACATACTGATCTACACCTGAACATCAGCAGGAGAGGACTCTTTAAAGTACAGACACTACATACTGATATACACCTGAACATCAGCAGGAGAGGACTCTTTAAAGTAGAGACACTACATACTGATATACACCTGAACATCAGCAGGAGAGGACTCTTTAAAGTACAGACACTACATACTGATATACACCTGAACATCAGCAGGAGAGGACTCTTTAAAGTAGAGACACTACATACTGATATACACCTGAACATCAGCAGGAGATGACTCTTTAAAGTAGAGACACTACATACTGATATACACCTGAACATCAGCAGGAGAGGACTCTTTAAAGTACAGACACTACATACTGATATACACCTGAACATCAGCAGGAGAGGACTCTTTAAAGTAGAGACACTACATACTGATATACACCTGAACATCAGCAGGAGATGAGTCTTTAAAGTAGAGACACTACATACTGATATACACCTGAACATCAGCAGGAGAGGACTCTTTAAAGTACAGACACTACATACTGATATACACCTGAACATCAGCAGGAGAGGACTCTTTAAAGTAGAGACACTAAATACTGATATGAACCTGAAAAGGAGCATTAAGGGTATTAAGTGTTAAGTAATAAGTATCAAGTGACTACATTAAGTGTCTCTGTTGTGTTCTTTAAGACATTTGGATCACTAATCCTGACTTTACTGAACAAGCAGGGATTTATTGTGCGCTCCGGTTTGACAGCAGAATAAACACGGGGCAGGTTTATCCATCTGTGTGTGCCATCACAGTGTCTGTCACTGAAAACAAGCGAGCAGCGTTTTCCCAACTGTTCTCTCTGCACGACGGACGCTTCTGCAGCCCAGACTGCTTTCTGATTTCATCTCAAACAAAGCTTTGTCCAATCAAACAGCGAGCGACGGTTTGGCCGCCTTCGCTGTCGTTCACACTTAAACTCGGCACCACGAAATCATTTCTGTCAGCTCACCCTCTCCCATCCCCCCTTTATTTAATCATTCCTTACTTCCTGCTTATTTCCTGCTTTTTTTGTTCTCAGACTTTAATCTGGCGTACACCTGTTGACTCCCCTTCTCTCCCGTAATCTAAATGTTAATATATCATGGCTGCCACCCTGCAGAGCCTCTCTTATTCGGCCTGTTTCCTTGTCTGTATAGAATCGCTCTCCGGATGCCATTGGTTGTTTGTTTCCTCTCGGCGTCGATGTGTTATCTGCAGACTGGTAATTTTTAGCAGGGAAACAAACAGAACAACTTCTCGGGACATTGTGTGCTCTTGCATCACTGTTGTTTTTGTCCATTTGATCCATTCATGGCTACAAATCAATAACTGTGGAGTGGATGAAATGTCTTATTGGTGGCTGAAGATTCCCTGCTTCTCACTTTCTTCTCTTTTTTTCGCCCACAAAAACACATTTCCTCTCTCTCTCAGTCTGTGTCTCTTTCCCTCCTTCTCTCAGCTGTTGTTTGAGAATAAAAACACACTTGCTGACTTGCTTACAGGACACACTGTTTTTAATCAGCAGGGCACAATGCACACATGCTGTCAGAGGCCTTTCACCTTCCCAGAGGAATCTGTGTTTTCCCAGAGTACACATTAGACACCACAGAGTTAAAAAAAAAACAGCAGACGCTTCATTTCACACTCTGCTACCTGCTATAGTTTAATTTAAAACAAAAAACATATAGACTGTACGGTCATTGGATGCTTATGGTTATTGGTTCTACGCTTAAAAGCAGATTATTACACTTTGCATGCAGCTATTAAGAGCTGTGGATGAAAAGTGTCTGCTTATTAGAAGCAAATTGATTTGTGCTTCAGATTAGTACGGTGGCCCACAGGTGCCAACGCGGAACATTTCCCCTAAGAGACACTCGCTGCAGCTTCAGAAACGATGCTAATGTCAAAACACAAATGAGCCAAAACACTAACTTGACATCACATGCCCAGCGTTTACTAAAAGCGCTGTGTAAACAAAACGCTGCGAGAAGCTCAGAACACAACAGAACCAGGGGACATTAAAAAGTGACGCACACAGCTGGGAACCCAAACACTTCGAGGATTAAAAAGTTAGCCAACCGTCATTTTTAGTAAACGCTACGCATGTTTCGTCAAGTTAGTGGAGATCTCTGCATCGTGTTTTGTCTCATGGTGTTGGGCCGTATCAGCCAACACAGATCAGCCTGGCATGTCGGATGCAAAGAAATCACAATTGCATTTTCTGTAAGTTAAGTTGTTAGAAAACGAAAATCTGTCCAATAAGGGTTGCCATCTCCCTTCTACAAATAATTGCAAAACATGCATAAGTTCATCCCTCCAGCAAAACAGGAACAACTAGCTGTTGATAGAAAGAAATGTCTGTTTACTACATGTAGGAGCAAACTGATGTAGGCATCACATGAGCCCAACATACAACACATCTCTCAAAACAGGGAAACACAAAGGGCTGTCGTCTCCATTCTGCAAAACATATGCCTTATGTCATCCCTCAAGTTAAAATGAAACGATTGCATTTATAGCAGGCTCTTAAATAAAATACACTGTTGGAGAATTTAGGGAATATTCCTTTTAAAACTCCCGTTGGCTTGACCCCGATTTTGAGGGAAAAGCCGATGTTTTTAGGTGCATTGGAGCGGACTGTAAGAATGCATTGCGTGTGGAAGGAAATCCAATGTGTGCGTGAGCAGCAACACTTCCCGCTCTGCCTCTTAACAACATGTCTGAAGCAGCTGTTGAGCCTTTTTATCTTTCCTCTGTTACCACTGAGCGTGCCTGGCCTCCGTCCCGCTGCTTCCCTGCTGTCGGAGCTCTCGTTTTTTAAACTTGCTTGTCTCTTCTTTCCTCCCCCTCCTCTGCAGCTTGGCCTCTCAGTCCAACTTGCTCTTTGGCAGGGAGGACGGCCTCTGCTGGTACTGTACTCTCTACACACACTACAGACACACACACACACACACACACACACACACACACACACACACACACACACACACACACACACACACACACACAGCACGCTGCGCTCCCAAAATACCTGCTGCATGAGGAACTAGAGCACAGTTTTTAAAAAGAGTTTGCTACTGAAATAGAGACGTGTTGCCTGTCTAAAAAAAGATTAGAGAAGATTCATTTCTATGAGCTCAATCAGGCAGAAGCTACGCTACATTCGAGCATGAATTCATTGAGGAATTGGAATTATGTTAGGGCTGAAAGTGTCTCAGAATTAAGTAAATATGCTTTTTTATGATCCTGTTTTTAAAAGTAGTGTTTGTAAAGGTGAAATCAGGATTATACAACAGTATACCCATCATTATAAGTGCTTCAGAGCTTACAATAACATAAGCTCCATAAGTTAAATAAGGATAGAGGAGGTAGAAGCGGAATAGGGTTAGATCCAATATCTCGGCTCATAACACAATAAATTATCTAAAATGTCGACAATCTGCAGAGACAGGAAACTGCTTGTTAATGTATTTTTACCAGCATTCAATTGAAATAGCTATAATTGAGTGTTTTAAATCTGTAATTTCTCATCCATCATGAAACCCTGGCCTCTTTCAATTTAAAACCTCCCAGAATCAGGTTTATAGCCACTTAGTTTACAGATACAAGGAATTAGTTTTGGTGCATAAACACAGAGAAGGACTTTAACATTACAATATACACTAAACTAAAGACTTAGTTCAGTTCATGTTTGACAAAATGCAGTATATTAGATTTAAAAGAGGGAACGTTATATTGTGAATATTTGGTTAAAGCAGCTGCTTCCACAAACTGAGGAGCCCTAACCGTGTGTAAAGCCGATGGAGTGGCCCTTTAAATATGCAAAACTACAAGTAATTACAGCCTGAACTCTAGACAGCGCAGACTGTGATCTGTCAAATTCAGTGGCAAACCTTTAATTATGTACAACACATTGTTTTTTCGAAACGACTTCTTCAGTCTGAATTTCACTTAATCTGAGAGTGATTGTGCAGCTCCTCAGAGAAGCAGTGCATTCTGGGACACAGGGCTGTTTCTCCTCACACTGTCTGCTTCTGGCTGTGCTCGCTGTGTTGTTCGCACTCGGGGGGGTTTCCTCTCGCCTTCATCACTGTCACCGGAGCGCTGACTCTGCTGTTTTCTCGCCATCCGTCTACCTGTGTGTGTGTGTGTGTGTGTGTGTGTGTGTGTGTGTGTGTGTGTGTGTGTGTGTGTGTGTGTGTGTGTGTGTGTGTGTGTGTGTGTGTGTGTGTGTGTGTGTGTGTGTGTGTGTGTGTGTGTGTGTGTGTGTGTGTGTGTGTGTGTGTGTGTGTGTGTGTGTGTGTGTGTGTGTGTGTGTGTGTGTGTGTGTGTGTGTGTGTGTGTGTGTGTGTGTGTGTGTGTGTGTGTGTGTGTGTGTGTGTGTGTGTGTGTGTGTGTGTGTGTGTGTGTGTGTGTGTGTGTGTGTGTGTGTGTGTGTGTTCCTTCCAAAACAATGCACACATCCCAGTGTCATCCTGGGTATATGCGGCTAGAAATATCCTAAAATCACTGGTGGAAAGTACATTTACTCAAGTACTGTACTTAGGTACAATGTTGAGATACTTGTGTTTTACTTGAGTAATTCCATTCTATGCTACTGTGTACTTGTACTCCTCTACAGTTCAGAGGTACATGCTGTACTTCTCCTCCACTACATGTATTTAATCCCTTTAGTTACTTCTCAGATGTGGATGAATGATGTGAAATATAATCAAGTGTTAAATCAGACTTTAGTTCCACCTGGAGTAAATCCACCAGCTACCCTGCAGTATACAAAGTCATTCAAACTAGCTGCACCTTTACCAGCTTTGAGAACACTTTCATGATCAATCATTATCAAACATATCATATATATTATTCTGAAATGGACCAATCTGCACAATGACTACTTTTACTGTTTCTACTTTAACTATATTTTGATGAGAATACTTTTCTACTTTTACTTGAGGAACATTTTGAATGCAGGACTTTTACTGTAACAGAGTATTCCTACACTCTGGTACTTCTACTTTAACTCAAGTACAAGATCTGAGTACTTCTACTTTTACTCAAGTACAAGATCTGAGTACTTCTACTTTTACTCAAGTACAAGATCTGAGTACTTCTACTTTTACTCAAGTACAAGACCTGAGTACTTCTACTTTTACTCAAGTACAAGATCTGAGTACTTTTACTCAACCACAAGATCTGAGTACTTCTACTCTTACTCAAGTACAAGATCTGAGTACTTCTACTTTTACTCAAGTACAAGATCTGAGTACTTCTACTTTTACTCAAGTACAAGACCTGAGTACTTCTACTTTTACTCAACCACAAGATCTGAGTACTTCTACTTTTACTCAACCACAAGATCTGAGTATTTCTTCGATTACTCAAGTACTTTTACTCAAGTACCTCTTCTTCCATCTCTGTGTGTGTTGTCAGTGTGTGTGAGGATAGCAGGGAAGGGGCATTAGTATATGAGCCAGTAAGAGTGCATGAGTTTCAGTGTGTGTGTCAGAACTGGAGCAGGACACGGAGCACATTTTGAGTGCCGCAGATCGCCCGGAGGAGCGATATCTTAAATTCCCCCGTCAGTCTGCCAGTAATTGAGGGAATATTAGAGACACAGTGCTGCAGATGGCTCTTGATATGACATATTAGAACACACCCGAGGGGCGAAGCGCAGTAATTGGGAGCTTCAAATGCAGATCGACCGTGTCAAGCGAAGGGAGACGGAGAGTTGGGGAAAAGGAAAAATCCTGTCGACACCGTCGAAGGAGCGGTGCAGCGTCAACAGCTGGTGTCAGTCGGAGTGACAGACTCCACTCAGAGAGGGTGAGGGTGGGGGGGCTGATCAGAGAGAGAAGGTAGAAGCACAGACTCAGACGTTAGATTTGTGACATCTTAAACATCACAAACATCTTGAAGAACGTGCACAGAAATCATCTAGAGCGGCTTATTCAAAAGGGTTTTCTCCATCGTCCAAAAAACTCTAAAAGTGCCTTTGATACGTGCAGGAACACCGGTTACAAAGAGTTGATTACCGTTAGCAGACTGATCCAGTTGAACCCTAACCCTAAAACCAAGAGATGAGTTATAATTTACCACTTTCAGTTCCCTTGTCTTGAAGTCAATGTCATTTTTAATGCATTTTTTGTAAGATGCCTGAAATATGAAGTCTATGGTTAACACAAACTGCGATTTTCATGTTTTCATATAAAATATGGCCTACAATAATACTTCACCACTCTATTGGCAATCCCCTTCAAATCATACCGATAGTACTTCCTTTGATACCCTCTATGTGTAAGGAGGATGCTTTGTTGCTGCTTCGTTAGTGGGCTAGTGACAAATCGCATTACTACAAAGAAACAATACTAAGATTTCTTAGTAGCAAAACCCCACACATAGTCATCTGTTTCGAAAACTGACTACGAACGATCAGAAGCAGGTATCGTTCGACTGGAGAAGTTTGGATACCACTTGGTTCTGGGATATTTCGGTCAATACCTTTTTAAAGGTGTACATAAGTTCATACACCTTCAAAGTATAGATTGCCATCACCTAAACCTAATAGTAACAGGCTTTGAGGATTTGAACGATTAACATTCTCTTACAAAATAGACCCAGAAACCTAGAACCCTCCAAACTCTAGACCCTGATGGTGCTGAACAAGTCTCTGTCAGACAAACAGCAGCACTGCATGTCCCACTGCTGCCCACTCATTCATTTCAATGAGTCCAACGTGTTGTTGCACTGAAGGCACTGAAGCAGATACTGCAGCATAAAGCATAGCTACACTATTACCAAAACCCTATTCGATGTCTTTCAGAAATGAACTGCGTTGTCCAATCAAAAAACGTGGAAACACACAATCCTGATAGAAGACTTCTGAGCCTCTGAGACTCAACATCAGTCGTATAAACACGTTTTTATTCGATGCTCTTAAATGCTCTTGCACCAGCGAGTAGTTACAACTGTCCCATTTTGTGTGAATGTGATATCTCCGGGAGTCTTGAACGAATTCCCTAAAAACTTCTTGCAAACAGAAAACTCTTTCAGCCAGAACTCAATAACTAATCTCAGATGAGCATGGCAATTGTAACTCTGTCTAATAGGATGAGGATACTTTGGGCCGACACGGGTGTAAACGTGTTGGTGGAGGCCAACAACCAGGAGGCGGTAATTCTAGTTCACTTGAATGTCTTGAACTTACTCAAACTGACCTTCCTGTGTCATATCGAGCAGTCTGATCAGTTTGTGAAGTCACACGCAGGCAGTGTTTTTAGGCGTAGTGCTGTTTTTGATTTGAATGAAGCCAAAAAGCAGAACATGGGCCTCATCCAACAGATGGCTCCTGGAAAGCAGGCAGCAGAAGAAGTCGTATTTTATTATTCTCAAATCCATTTTTTCTCAGAATATGGTTCCAATCTTCGAGATAAAAGCAGGGGATTTCCTAACTCTCATTTTTTCATTATTATAATCAGGTTTTCAAGCTGATACGGATTAGACTGTTCCAAGTTTATACTTTTTGTTCTCCTTTTGACTTCGAAATAGCCTCGTATCTTCCAGTATACAGGAGCTGTTGTTTTTTACGTTGTAGATGCTTCAGTTTCTGTGTATTAATATCAGAAGGTAACATTTGTACTCTTACAAGGAATGATTCAGGAACGTCTCACCTGTCAGGTTGAAAATACCCATGACCTCGTAACTTTTAATCATGCAACGGGAACGTGAGCGGACCAAATCCGAAATGTTTGAGCTGCATGGCTTCTAGACTGTGCTTCTAAATGTGGCTTCCAATGTAGTCCTTTTTGTTTGGTGTGTCCTCGTCCTCCGTGTGCTGAAGCCTACATACGCATTGCTGCAAAGTGTCTTAGGTCCTTGTCTTTGAAAGTGGCTTCAATATCCTGAAAAATGGTGATGCATTCATTTTGGTTGCGACCATTCCTTGAATTTTGTATTCGACCAGCAAACTGTGATCTAATGAAGGTCCTCTCTCATGTTCTGTTTGAAGACAGTGTTTATGTTCTTGGTACTCTCATCATATATTATCTTTAATTGTATTAATCTCTAATCTGTGTCAATCTGTGCTGTCCTGTTTTTCATTCTTGCTGTTAAACTACTGAATTTCCCCATGAAGATGAACAAAGGTCCATCTTATCTTATCGTCATATCTCACTGTTTCTGTTTTCTCTCCTTCCATCTTTCTGTTCTCCAGGCCGATGGGTCAACTCTCTCAAGGCGGAGCACTGACCGTCAACACGAACCCCAACATCAACATCAAGTCCGAACCCGTGTCTCCGAACCGTGACCGAAGCACCCCCAGCTCCACCTGCGGAGGAGGAGGAGGAGGAGGGATGGGAGGAGGAGTCGGACAGATTCAGCTTCAGGGGCAGGGTCTAGTTTCGGTGGCGTACCCAGGTACCCTTCGCCTGGAGGTCGGAGGTCAGGGACGCTCGCCAGTCGACAGCCTCAGCAGCAACGGCAGTTCGTACGATGGCAGCGATCGGGACGACGGGAACCAGGGAAGAGGAGGCGCTCCGACAGATTTCCTCCACCAGGGCGGCGTCGGGGGGCAACAACAACCCACCATGGTCCTCCTGAGGCCCTCATCGGCTGAACCCCAGGAGCAGGACGGGACCAACGTGAAGAGGATGAGACTGGACACCTGGGTCACATGAATCCGCAGAGGGACGGACGGACAGATGGAGGATTGAGATGGAGATGTGTACTTGTGGCTTGTGTACATGCCCCCCACCAGCCCTGATGCCCCCAATTTCCTTCGTCGTGCACACACAAACACACACACACATATTTATACACCGTTTATACATCGACCCAGTAACCTACACGGGAAACGCTGACCTCACACAGCATGCTGACACCGTCAACACATGTGTATGGCAATGTGCGTACACATTTGAACTCTGATGTATTTTCACTCACACACACAAGCCCCGACGGGTAGAGCCATCAAACCAGGGAATATTTGTCTAAACATTATTCAGATACATTTGAATAGAAGTGTTTAAATCAGGCCACAAACCTAAATTTGGCCACTTTGACTGTTTCACCCGACATGTTGACAACTGCTGGTTTCCCAGCATGCCCTGCGTTTGGATATTCTGTCTGTACTGCACTGTGTTGAGTCAGTGCCACCGAGTGTGTCGTCACCACGGTTACATTGTTATCGCTGTAGATTCTCGGGCCGTTTTTTGCTGTTTTTAAAGCGTGGAGTTTTTCTTTTTGTTGTCCTAGACTGTTGACCTTTAGCGTTTGGATTTGTCTGACTTTGGAATATGAAGACACTAAAAGAGAAACTCTTTCCCCAGCCACGAGACTGATGACCCCCCCTCCCCCCCCCTCCCTTTTCCCCTCCTGGGTCCTATATTTAATCCCAACCATGCAGACTAGCTGTAAAAACCAGGGACGAGGTAAAATACTTTTCTTTGAATCAGGGACGAGCTGCAACGGCTCAACAACACATGACGCAGAATCCCAGCTTCGCCCTCACCTTGTTAACTGCAGATGCTGAGAAAGGTGTGTGTGTGTTTGGTGTGTGTGTGTGTGTGTGTGTGTGTGTGTGTGTGTGTGTGTGTGTGTGTGTGTGTTTGTGTGTGTTTGTGTGTGTGTGTTTGCGTGTGTGTGTGTGTATGGTTTGTTACCTCGTTTTTTAACAAAGTGATGTGGGGCAAAATGTTCATTCTCAATTTCATCCTGGAGCACACACCTGCGATGCACACAGCTGAATTTATTTTTGTGTTTTGAATAGATAGCTGATGTTCAAAGGGGGCGATTGGCGAGGTACCGTGTATATAAGCAATCTGTAACCTTTGTGGCTTTTGTGTGACAGGGATAGGGTGTTTTTGAAGGTATAGATCATACAGTATGATACAAGTATATATTTAAACAGGCGGGCAGCTCTGCATCGGGGGCGGGACAATAGACGACAGGGATTGTATATACAAACTATATATCGGCAGGATATCCCTTAACAGGAAAAAAAAATAGCAAACGCGTTGATTCTCAGCGGATCGGTCTCTTTTTTTATTTATATTTATGCGTGTATATAAAGTGTAATATGTGGACGAGCCTAAAGAGGGAGCTGTAGAAAGGGAAAACGTAGCCGCGGTGACTCGGACTGTTTTAGAGAGAGAACGGTTAGGACTCCGTCACTGATGGAGCGCACTTTACCTGAACCCCACCCTGACCCATGGACACACACACATTCTGTACACACACACACTCACCGCCGGTTTAAACAGATACAGCTGCTTTTCAAAATCTGACATTCAGCAGATACAAAACAATCTTTGCACTATTTATTAAATTCTCCAAGTTAATGTATTTATTATTAACCAATCAGAGCTCCCATTAGCATTCTGCAATTTGGAACACCTTTAATATTTTTATTAAAAAGTTTAATTAAATATGAGTTAAAAGAAGACAATATTAAGGAAAGGGAAATTAGTAAATAAAATATTTCTACGAGGTAATAATTATTTAAAAAATGAAATTATTTTTTAATTAAATACAATATCAAAAGTACAACTTCTAATGAGGTTTTTTTAATTTATATATTTATTAAATATGATTCATTTGCAAATGTGATAATCATTTTATTTGTTTTCCCTCCAAAAATAGCACATCCACCAATTGTAAACCTAAAAAAACGTTCATGATACAGATTTCTAAATATGAATGATTCCATGATTTGGAAATATCATTGGTTTTCCCAGTTCTAGCTTCTCAGTCACATTTCCATCAGTCCAGTGTCCCATGGTGGTCTCACTTCCCCCCAAGAAGCTTTCCACTTTTTTAAAGATGTTTGCGGATATAATCTCTACTTATTATAAGTACTTTTGGCATATCAAAGTGTTGAGTATTTGCAGTGTCAGTATAATAATGCTAAGTATTTTCTGTCACGGACATATCAGAGCGAACACACAGAGAGTATTGAGCTTTTTTTACCCCCCCTGACCTTTCCTCTCGGTATAAGCCATGTATTATCTTTCCTTCGTGTGTCACTGGTTGGCTGTACTTTTATATTTACGACTATGAAGGTAAAAGAAAATGTGAAGGATGTCATTTTTGTAAGGGGGCGATTTTTGGGTTTAGCGGGTCGAATTTAAAAATGGTTAAGAGTTCAAAAGTATTTATTTTGTCTCTTTCACCCTCCGTCGCTTTGCTCGTTAGAAGCTTCGGACGCAGGGCCGGGGTCTCGTTAAGCCGAGGGTCACAGAACCAGATCTTTTAATGACTGCCTCCCAAATCCAACAAACACTTTTCAACTTTCGACACGTCCCCTCCGCCCCGTCACTCACTCAGTTGGTTTTTAAATCTCACACACACACACACACACACACACACACACACACACACACACACACACACACTGACACACACTTTTAAACACACTACTTGGGCTGCACAATTTCAAAACATTACGGATCATATTTGAAACATCATTCAAATGTTTTTATTATATTTTTAAATATTTTTGTTGGGCAACCAGTGCCTTTATTGCAGAGACAGAGTTTTGAAACGGAGGGGAAGACAGGCAAATGGTAGCGGACACAATTAAATGTACTAAATATTTAAAAATATATTTATAATATATCATCTTTCCTGGTTTCCTTGGGTCTCATTTAACACATGTGTGTCAGAATAAGGGGATATTTCATCTAATTACATGGATGATTCCATACTACGATCTTCGCGAAAAAAAGTTGTGATCACTTCCCACGATGAACTATGAACTTCATTCAAATTAAAGGAATCACCGGGTCGGTTTTGATTGGAAATAACCTTTGAAATACATCAACTTTGTTTCACTCTGTTCTACACTTAAGTCAAAAATATTCAAGAATATTTGGACTTTTTAAAGAGGATCTGAACCAAACACCATATTTTATTAGGTCTTCAGAATACCAAGACTTTTCTAAAAATACTTAATTCAGATATTTCTCATATACTACTAAATATTTAGCTTTGACATCGCACCACCTGATGCAAATCCATGAAATGTTGATCAATTGTGCGGCCCTACACCTCTCTGTTTACTCCGTCCGGAGAGTATCCGTCCTCCTCTCACACACACACACACACACACACACACACACACACACACACACACACACACACACACACACACACACACACACACACACTGCTATCCTCCGAGTGTAAACACTTTGACTGTTAAGACTGTTGTACCCTGAGCTTTGAACAAAAACAAAACAAAACAAAAAAACAAGATGGCCTCCTTTGTTTGTTTGTCGGTGATGGAGCGGGTTTTTGCAAAAACAGAAAGACAATCGTGCGGAGAAATAGTTTTAAAAACCTGCACCCCCCCACCCACCCGCCCCCGCCCTGAATTAAAGCTCCTGTGTAATGATGTTTAGAAGTCTCACTTTCCAGTGTTAATCTGTGCTGGTGACAGTCTGTTTTTAATTGTTCTCTGAAAAGTGATATTATTATATTCATCATCACGACCGCAGCTCTCACGGATGGCAGCTGTCATGATGGTATGGATTTTTTTTTTTGTGTAGGTTATAGGCATTTTTTGGATTTTATTTTATTATATAAAAATATTCTATAAATATATTTTTTGTTTTTTTTGGGGTTTTCTTTTCTTCTTCAAAAAAGGGTGTTACTAATGTTGCACGATTTCTATGAACACAAGCGTAGTGATACTAGTACACGTGTGGCGAAACGCTTCAATGCTGCGACTCTGAGTCCAATGTACAAACACACACACACACACACACGCTAACATGGGACACACGCACACGCACACACACGTCTAACTTATTTCTGACCAGACACAATGATGTCAATGCATGGGCGAAGAGTAAATCATGTTATAGGAACTACACATGTAATATCCACACAAATATACATCACACAGGAAAAAAAAAAAAAGTTTAAAATAAATTATAGCTAATATATTGTGTTCGGCTAGTCTGCTTTTTCGTTGTAAAGAAACTTTTTTTGTTGTTTTTTTTGGAGAATGATATACAACTTGTGTATATTTTCATAAATAAAGTATGCACTGATATGTTATTACAAATTCTATACTGCTTTTACAAAAAAAAGTGTTTGTTATTGTACCAAAGTATCCCTTGGTCCCCTCTTACCCGCCCCTCCTTTTTGCGTATGTTTTACCGTATTTTATATATTAAATAGACAAGTTGACCTACAGGAAGTCTGACTGTGTGGATTTCTGTTCTGCCCTCTGTCTGAAGTGACTGCAGTTTCGTGTTTTCACCACCAGATGGCGCCACTCTTATATTTAGATCTGCACGAGGAGGAAGCTGATGAGAAGTGAAGAAGCTCAGATTTCCAAAATGCCATATTTAGGGCTTTTTAAAATGAATGACCTGCATTATAACACGGAAAAACACTGACCATTATATCATTTAACTTAGAACACTATTGTTGTATAAGTGTATTTCTGTGGTGTTTCAGAAACCACAGAAATAAATCTAACTTTTGAAACTTATTTTAATTTACAAGACAGATGGAGACCTTAATACACGGTTTTTTTATTGAGCTTTTTATTCTGACACTTTGTGTGTTTTATTGAGATTCATCAATATTTAGATTTATTATAATTGATTAATTAATATGCTATTTTTCACTACATTTGAGAGTGATTTTGAATTATTTATTATCATTATTATGTATTTATTAATGATGTATTTTCATGTTTTTATCATACATTATTTATTTCTTATTTTTATTATTCATGTATTATTTATTATTATTATAATTTATTTATTTATTTTTAATTTAAAACAGCTTTACTCTAAGACAGAGATTGATTTGGACAGAAGGTTTTTTATTTAGCATTTTTCTGATGAGCACAAACGTAAGTACATACAAATGTTATTTTGCATAAACACGTGTTCTTTAGCTCATGCTTGTTCAATAAGCCACTTTAACACAGATCAATAACGTGTGACTCTTTATTGATCAGCTGGATCCTCATTTGTTCTTCACAGAGAGGAGGTCAAAGGTCAAAGGTTGGATGTTTTGTTCCCACTGTGACGACCTCTGAGACCAAACGGAGATTAGTGGATGTAATTAAACTGATTGGTCTTACATTGGAGCCTTAAAGTGCATTCTGACGCTAGAAAGGCTTCCAATTCATGTCAAAGTGTTGAGACATTAGTTTTTAACAATCTTAGATGAATAACAGGTAAACAAGTTGTTTTATGATCTCGACAAAACAAGCAATTATTCCTTCATCTCGCCACAAAGTGTCAAAACTCATCATCACAGAGTCATTATTCTGTGATGATGAGTGCACAGTAATTATCGTGTTAGCTCCGGAACAACAGCGGGTGTCGGCTCTGATGAACATTACTAATAAAAACAGGAGACATAATGACACGCTATTTAATTCACACACATCAATGAGCAGTAACACAACTGTTTGGTAAATATACATTAAGATGTAATGACCATAAATGAGTAAATATACTCGGTTCATTCCCACATATACTGTATATTTTGTAGTACTTTAACATCACTTTATGTATTTGACGGCTATAGTTCATGATATCCTTGTAGATTTATAGTTAAAAACCTAAAAGATGTAATGAAATACAGGAGCATTTCTGTATAATGGGTTCTTTTACTTGTTGTTCTTATAAAATTAGACAGAAAAAAAATCCTATTTTCCCTCACAAAAACTTATAAAAGTGTAGGTTTGCAAAGAAATATTCATAAAACAGGTTCAAATACTACAATACCCATAATTCTCAGCTGTTGGTGGTAGTGAATGACATTTATTTGACTGAACATGTACAACATGTTCAAATAAAGAATCTTAAAGGATTGATTTAAAGATGGCAGGGAAGTTACAGTAAGTCAGAAAGCTCAGTGATTGTTGTTGAAAAGCATTCTGGGAGATGTAGTTGTTATCTTACTGTTCTCCATCTTTCTGTTCATTGATCTGTTTCACAGGAATACCTCTGGACCTATTGTTCCTCTGGTTCCTCTTCACTCTGCACACTGCGCTCATCCTCACAGTGACAGCCATCCTCATCAGAAGGTCACTGAGAACACACACACACACACACACACACGCACACACACACACACACACACACACACACACACACAAACACAAACACAAACACAAACAAATCATCTGAAGCACTTCCTGGAATCATTTCTGCAAGGTTCATGATGATGGGTTCCTCCTTGTGTTTTGTCTGGTTTGACTTCCTGTGTTCTCCCTCCTGATTGTGTGAGTGTGTTCACCTGCTGCTCTGTCTTTTAGTCTTTTGTGTTTTTAGTTCTGTCTTCCCTTCATTCTGTCCGGATCGTCGTCCATGTTTCTGCTGCTCTTCCTCGTGTCCTCACGGTAGTAATTGGTAGTGATGGCGAGATGAAGCTTTGAAGCTTTCCGGCCAATTGGTTTGCGAAAGGGTTCATCTCATGAGGCTTCATTTGAACCCTCCTGTTGGTCAACGTGGAGGTGTGTGGCGCAGTGGGTTTTGCGTTGGTGTTCGGATCAGGGGGTCACAGGTTCAAACCCCACTGCTGTCAGCATGTCGTTGTGTCCCTGAGACACTTCACCCCAAAGTGCTCCTGTGGGGATTTTCCACAGTATTGAGTATGTAAGGACGAAGTAAACGAGGCTTCGTTTGTCATCGATGACGTCACTGGCCTAAAACGAGCCTTCAAGCCTCGATACACGCTTCACCAAAAACGTCCTGCTTCTAAGTAATGCAGTGACTAAATATAAGAACCTCACACATCCAAACTATCCCTTTGACACAACGCAATGTAACATCATGTAATGGCTGGCAGACTTCACTCTACAGTCACTGTCTGTGTTTGATATGCGTCTCATTTTTCCAAAGAGCATCGCCACGTTTCCACTTTCACATAATTTGACTGTATCTGATCCTGGTAGAGAAGAGGATGATGAGAGGATGCAGCCGGACGTCAGCTGGCGCCGTCAGCTGGTCCTCACACACACACACACACACACACACACACACACACACACACACACACACACACACACACACACTCCTGGCTCAACAGGACGCTATTAATAACCACTCTCTCACACACACATGCTCAGACAGACGTCCAAATGGACAGTCTCTTCATCTCAAGGAGTTCTTATCTTTTCAGCATTTCAGGGGTTCAAATTACAATGACTCACATACTGTACGTGTCAGTGTATCATATCATCAACAATTCAAAAGCTGAGCATCGTGTTGTGTGTACACACCCAAAGGAACTGGGTATCTTTTTTATATATGTCGTTTCTTTCTTCAGTGTTTACTGAATAGTTTTATTTCCTATTTTGGTCATAAAATGTCAACAAAAAGTGAGTTTTATTTTTGTATTTTTTAGAGATAAGACGTTTAAGTGTACAAGTAAGTTATTATTTAGTAACCGTATAAAAGAGTACATGCTTTTAATATAGGGTATCATTTCACAATTGCTTTAAAATCAGGCAATAATACAAATCCCCGTTTAATACCATTTACAATATAACACTACAGGTGAATTGGGTAAACATTTAAACTAATTGATATCACCATGAAACTTCCCCACTTCTTTATTGGCATCAAGATAATTATTTTTTATATTGCAAGTTTTCTGAAATGTCATGTTTAAATATGTAGCTTTGTGACAGCTAACTTTTAGCTAATTGAGGCGAAATCTGCTGACAGTAAAATAAACTCCTGTTTGTATTTCCATAAGTCTGAAGAAATGTTATGGAGGTTGAATAGCTCTTAAAATGTAGCCCTGCTTAAAATAAACTCTACATTTGTTGAGGGTCTCGCCTCGTGAATATGCTCTCAGGCTTGTGGAGGGTTTGATCTTCCTCGTCCTCTTCCTCTTTGCCTTCCTCACATGGGTGTGTCCCGCCTGCAGATTCACTATAACTGCATTACACACACTGATCATATTACTGTGGGCATCTGCTGCACACACACACACACACACACACACACACACACACACACACACACACACACACACACACACACACACACACACACACACACACACACACACACACACACACACACACACACACACACACACACACACACACACTCCAACAGGAACCACCTCGCCTACATGACGTCCAGCTGAATTCATCATGCATTAGTTGCTCAGGCCTCTTTTGTTCCTCTCTTGACGTTTGCCCTGTTGTGTTTTAGATGTGAGGAATTGGACATGTCCGTGTTGTCTTCTATTGTTATTTATTCTAAGACATTTCCCATGTGTGATGTCTCCATCTCTCCCACTCTAATGAGACCACAAGAACACTCTGTCGAATTCAAATGTTCCTTTGTAGAGCCGTTCTGTCTGAAACTGGTGAGGAACGTGGGCCGGTTCTCTAAAGCAGGGGTTCCCAAACTTTTCAGCCCGCGACCCCCAAAATAACAGTGCCAGAGATTGGCAACCCCCTGTCGACGGGGGGGGGGGTGTTCATTTGTTTGAGAAACAGAGCCTCGTTGCGGGGAAATTATACAGATGGCTAGTCCGCCCCTGAAAATGTATATGCAAACGTTATTATTAATAATAATTAAAAAAAAAAAATTATTAAAAAAATTAATAATTATTTTTTTATCATTTCTTTGTTTGTTTTTTTTCATTTTTATTTTGTAATCATCTCGCGACCCCCCGGGGGGTTGTGACCCCCACATTGGGAACCCCTGCTCTAAAGCAGCTGTGATGAAAGCAAGAACCCTGAATAGAAAACTCTAATGTACATCTCTAGCTTTTAATATTTCTTACGTCATATGTTGAGCTAAAACAATGTATACTTGTATCTGAATCTGCTCAATGGATAAACCATTCATCGATGTGTTTGTAGACCACCAAGTCTCAAATAATGACCAACGAGTCTCAAGTCGAGTCCCAAATAAAGACCAATAAGTCTTAATGTCCCAATTAAGAAGACCAACAATTATAAAGTCAAGTTCAAAGTAAAGAACAACACGTTGTTTTGTCCCAAATAATGAGCAACAAGTCATCATTTACCAACTCAAGAACAACAGGTCTCAAATCCTCAATAAAGACCAAGTCATCATGTCCCAAAAAACACCAACAAGTCTTAAGTGGAGTCTCATATAAAGACCAACAAGTCATCACATACCAACTCAAAAAACAACAATTCTCAAGCCAATTCCCAAACGATGACCAACTTCATTCAAGCCAAGTCCCAATTAAAAGCCAACAAGTCATAATTTCCCCCGAAAAGACCGACAAGTCTCGAGTCAAGTCCAAAATAAAGAAAGAGTCTCAAGTCCCAAATGATGACTAATAAGTTTTAAGTCCAGTTCCAAATAATGACCAACTTGGTTCATGTCAAGTCCCAAATAAAGACTAACAAGTCATAATGTCCCAGATAAGACCAACAATTATCAAGTAAAGATCAAAATAATGACCAACAAGTCGTCAAATACCAACTCAAGAACAACAGGTCTCAAGTCCCAAATAATGACCAACTTGGTTCAACTCGAGTCCCAAATAAAGACCAACAAGTCTTCACATACCAACTCAAAAAACAACAAGTCTCAAGCCAATTCCCAAATACTGACCAACTTCATTCAAGCCAAGTCCCAATTAAAAGCCAACAAGTCATAATTTCCCCCAAAAAGACCGACAAGTCTCTAGACAAGTCCCAAATAAAGACTAACAAGTCATAATGTCCCAAATAAGACCAACAATTATCGAGTAAAGTTCAAAATAATGACCAGCAAGTCTTCAAATACCAACTCAAGAACAACAGGTCTCAAGTCCCAAATACTGACCAACTTCATTCAAGCCAAGTCCCAATTAAAAGCCAACAAGTCATAATTTCCCCCAAAAATACCGACAAGTCTCTCGTCAAGTCCAAAATAAAGACACAGTCTCAAGTCCAAAATAATGACTAATAAGTTTTAAGTCCAGTTCCAAATAATGACCAACTTGGTTCAACTCGAGTCCCAAATAAAGACCAACAAGTCATCACATACCAACTCAAAAAAACAACAAGTCTCAAGCCAATTCCCAAATACTGACCAACTTCATTCAAACCAAGTCCCAATTAAAAGCCAACAAGTCATAATTTCCACAAAAAAGACCGACAAGTCTCTAGTCAGGTCCCAAATAAAGACTAATAAGTTTTAAGTCCAGTTCCAAATAATGACCAACTTGGTTCAACTCGAGTCCCAAATAAAGACCAACAAGTCTCAAATCCTCAATAAAGACCATTAAGTGTCAAGTGAAGTCCCAAAGAAAGATAAACAAGGCTTGAGTTGAGTCCCAGATAAAGACTAACAAGTCCTAAGGTCTAACTGGAAGCAAACATATGGAGATCTGTTTTATCCCCTGATCAGATCACCTTGGTATCTTGGTGAGTCATGTTGATTCGGGGCAGCTCTTATCAAACCGTCTGACTGTGGCCTCAGACGTCCAGGTCACAACCTTTGCTAATATTGTTCTCATGGAGGATTGCAGTTTGATGCTGTGGTCACGAGTGTCTCCTCTCGTCCTGGATCAGACCTGCAGCTGTCTGCAGCAGATTGCACATCGCAGTGCAACCTCTATTTTAATTTGTTCTGATGACAGGATAGGCATCATTTGATCGTGTTGTAAAGCTGTCAGATGCCTTAAGCTCTGTTCAGATTGATGAGATAGATGACTCCTGGTGTTTAAATGAGGAGGGGTCAACGCTGAGTAGGAGACCATGAGGTTCAAGAAGGCAATGGACGAAAGAGGCAACATTCCCCCTGCCTTTCTCAAACCTCTGCCTCCTGGACGTGGATATCGTGTAGACCACTGCACCTTGTATGCTGCTGCTAATCGGCCGTCTTTGTCTGCACACAGACTTTCCCATTGGTTGGGTTGATGTATGAATCTCTCCTTGGGCTGGTTACCTCTTATATTTTCACTTAAATGTGTAAAAAACAAAGTCTACATGGCCTGCGCTCCCAAGATATCCTTCAGAGGCTGGTTCCTGAAGTGAAAACAGAACTAGGTAAAACAAGCTTTTAAATATGCTGCAAGTCCATCTTAAAGGACAGAGAACAAGAAACCATTGGTCGATGTGATTGCTCATATAGGGGAGAGAGGGGGAAGGTGAGCCATTTTTTAGTTATGCTGTCCTCTAAGCAAGGAGAAATGACACATAGTAAAAATGAAAACACACACTTATAATTCAGGATGTCTCCTATCAATGGCAATGATAATAATTAATATGTGATCAAGGGCAGTGAAAATATTACTTCTTGTGGCTCAACTTGCCCCGGGTTAGGGGTAAGTTGATCCAGGTCAGGGGGTAAATTGAACCACGGTTCAAACCTGGGCATACCTGTTCAAACCTGGGCATACCTACAACAAATCTTAAAGGTAAGTATAAATAACAAATAACAAACCAAATACAAGCTTAGTTTTTCAAATATTTTTAATATACATTTCGATTGAATTGATTGATTTTTTTTAACATGTTAAAAGGAAAAGTAATCATACACATGGTGATACAATTTCATACATCTTAACAATCAAAGACAGGGTAAATTCAACTTTAAATGTAGCCTACAATGAGCTCTTATTATCAACTTGGCCTACTTTCATTCATTTCTCCATTGAAGAACTGGCTCAACTTACCCCAAGGCCCATGGTTCACTTCACCCCATAGCCACCATTTTAGAAAAAATAGCCTAGCATTAAAATTCAGAGTCATCTTTAGCTTAATGATTCACATGGTTTAATACGCTGCCAACACATCAACATATACAATATATGTGTTTAAACCTGGATACTTTTTTTTTTGGTACATGACAGCCGATATAGCTGACTTCTAGAAAATTTACTTTGACAAGCAAAACACGTTTTTTTGTAAAAATGTTTACTTACCAGACCACAATGAGTATCTCACTTTCAGAGGAAATGAGAAATGGGTGGAGCTTGCATAATTTCTTGTCACTTGATTACAACTATAAGGCGTTGCCTGGTTACAGGGGTTGGTTCAACTTACCCACTGGCTCAACTTACCCCCTTCTCCCCTATCCCCTAATTGAAGTCGTTTTAAAATTGCACCAGTTTTTTAAGTTTTATAACCGTTTCTTTTATTTGCATATTGATTGGTTAATGTGCCATTTCAGTTTTGCAGCTGTCTTTTCTGTCTGCCTGTATTGTTTGTGTTCATTTGTTGTAACTTTGTTCAAGCTGCCCTCTTGGCCAGGTTGCTCTTGAAAAAGAGATTTTAATCTGAATCAGACTTTTACCTGGTTAAACAAAGGATACATTAAAGTGCAATACACCCATTGTCTTCAGAGCATCCTGCACTTCTTTACAGGTGCCTTGGGATTCAGGAGGGCACATTTTGACCTTACATGGTCCAACCAAATACTATGTTTCAATCGAGTCTTATTACTTCTGGAAAAAACGTTGCACACATCCTAATTTCTGATCCTACTGCAGATAAACCTCAATGCAACACTTGATTAGTTGGGCCTCCTGCAGGGCTTCAGACTCGTCACTCAGTAGTGGTTTTCTCTCTCAGCTTATATGTGGTTTTGTGCCTTTTCTGACATAATAGGAATCTGAAATGGGAGACACCTGCTCCACAGTCCGGCTAAATCAATGACATGAGGAGCAAATCAATGGAGGCAGGATGACATATGGCTTGCAGAGCACACACACTTCCACCAAGACCTCAACTCTCCTAATGGACACGCCCCCATTCCCAATAATCAGTGGTCATGGCTGGCCCACTGGATTGTGATGATACCCAGTGCTGGAACATAATAACATATAAGATGGTCATTTGCAGCATTCAGTTCAACTTTCAGGTTACTTTTCCACATCTCACCTTCACCAAGCCTCCTTTCCCAAGCCAGAAACTAACGGAAAACCCCCTGAAAAATGTAAGGATTTCTGACACTTTATCCGGTTCCTCTACAATAGGGGTGTCAAACTCAAGGCCCGGGGGCCAAATCCGCCCCACCACTTCATTTGATGTGGCTCACAAGAGCTTGCAAAGAATATAATAAGTTTATTATAATGTTACGTTACAGGAGAACGTTGCCAATAAACTACATGTCCCACAATGCATCTCATTTTGTGACATGTGCAATGAAGAGACTTGCAATTATTTTCCCTAGACTTCTGCTTTCAGACGTGCAGATGAAATTGTGTAAAATAATACATTATTTTATATTTATTATATATATCTATCTATGTATATTTATATAGTCTTAAAGTTACCACCGGCCCTTTGAGTGCAATAATTCTAATGTGGCCAGCGATGAAATTGAGTTTGACCCCCCTGCTCTAAAACAACCCTGGTATTTCTTTGTTTTGCTATTTTAAAGTTTTACATTTTGATCACAAACATTTACTATTTATTTGACATATTTAGTTACACATTACTTTGCAAACTAATACTAAACTAATACTAAGATACTAACATGTCAGTAGAGACACTGAATAGAATACTAATATGAACCTGCACCTGAGCAGAATAGGGCCCCTTTAAACAATATTTGCAGCCTCAAAATTGTTTTTATTCCAATGTGATGGATGCCTTTGGTTGCAAAACATTTTTTGCTTCAAGACCGAAGGGTGTGTCGGGGCTGAGGTTTGTTAGAAATAAACAATAACCTCCAGCATCACACAGATTGGATCAGAAATAGTGTTGTTGATTTTCTCAAAGCCAAACCGAACTGGTGCTCATGTTCAGATATATCTGCATGCTTCTATAATTGTTTCATATTGTATTTGGCTAGAAACATGTTCTAACTGTGCCGATAAGTCACATCAAACAACAACAACACTTCAGTATCATCCATGCCTGGTTTCTTGGTTTCTTGGGAGCTTGTTAGTGAAACTTGGCTCTCGGTGAACGCGCGCTGCTGTCGGCTCGTTTGACCCTCAGTAACGGGGTTTCACTGCGTCACCATGCCAAGAATTAAAATGACTCAAGCGGATATCAAACGAAACGTCCCACCTATAAGATGATTAAATAGTTACCACTAATCTGTGCCAAATGTTTTTTTTTTTTTTAGATCTGTGCCAAACCGACTCTTAACTAACTACATGTTGTATATTTCAAAACAGCAGGGAGCCTCGATGCTCTCCGTTGTTGTAAAAGTCGCCTTATTAGTTAAAGCCAAACTTCTTGAATTAACTTTATGTTGTTTGCAATGGTGCCAACTAACTGAAAATGAAATTAGAAAAAGGTGCTCGTGAGACTGTGATTATTTATGGTAAAAAAATAACTCTTGTATTGTTGATACCACGTTTTGACTTGATGATTTTTAGTTTTTGAAACATGCTTTAAGGTTGAAAGATTGAAACATTACCAATACATACATTTTAAATACTCCAACAAAAGTAAAGTCCCACATTTAAAATCCCACTTGAGTAAAATTATAAATATTACCCTAAACCCTTTAAGTATCAAAAGTACTGCTAAAAATATACCTCCATATGTGCTATATTGTTTTATGATATTATCATATTGTCAAGTACCATGTTACTTTTGTGTTACTAAAGTTATACATGTTTAGGACTACGTTTGTAATACGTTGGATAATTTGACCTGAAAAAAGTTACTCAATCGTTAAATCTGGTAAAAGTGTATCTTACTTGTTAATGCAAATGTTAACCCTAAAACCTTTTTATGGGAGTAAACATGTATTATTTTCCTGTAAATCTAGTGGAGTAGAAGTACAAAGTAGCATTGAGTGAAAATACTGAGTTAAAATACAATCATTTCTTAACAGTTCTTGAGTAAATGCATTTAGTTTCCTGCCACTGTGTATAATCCACAGTTTGTTGAGAGAATAGGAGCGATGCCAAGCAGCTGCCGTGATGCCATTCCTGCCGTTTCCTTCCTCTCTGAATCCTCATTCGGGCAGCGAGGAGGCCACCATTGTTAGGAAAACTGACTGATGAAGGACAAGAGGGGGGAGGAGAGGAGCTGAGGTCACACATTGTTCCCTCTTTCGGACGCTTTCCTTGGCCGACTCATCGGAAGGCTGTTTGCTTGTTGAGTGCCTCGCAACGCTTTGTTAGCGCTTGTTTTTGAGGTCAGTGAAGCTGGGATGTTGCCCAGTTCTTACACACACACACACACACACACACACACACACACACACACACACACACACACACACACACACACACACACACACACACACACACACACACACACGTTGCTGGAAGGCAGCAGAAGTACTTGACATTCTGTTAAAGAGGTAACTATTCTTAGAGTTTAACAACAACATGTTTTTATGTTGGAATTAATCGAATATTTTCTCTACAGCATAGTGACTGAAAAAGGCTTCCTCCTTATATCAGTATTAAAGGTATTGCATGTTTTAATGTATGTACTGGTGGCGCATAATTTATGGATGTAAATGAACACATTTTCAAGGACGTTTCATTGAAATAATGACATTTGACGCCTAATACGAAGAAAATTACGTATTTTTTCTTGAAAGCTTGGCCATTTTACACCCAGTTAATATTCATTTGTTATTCATTTACCACATTTAACTTCATTCTCTATATATTTCCTTGTATCCTTGCCTTTGCATTTGTTTATATCCAGAAACTTGTGGTGATGCTAGCATCCATTGATGTGTATGAGTTGTCTCTATTTTCTATAAATCAGTTTAGCATATCAATTGGACACAAATCCGACATAATTAAGAAATGACGGCCCAGTAAAAATAAAGTATTACCTTTGTCCGTATGCAATACATCTATATCAAAGGTCTTGAACTCACTGAGCTGCCAACATTTATATTTGTTTAAGAAAAGCTAACCGATTGCAATAGAAGTTCATAAGAAATAAAAACTCTGGCAATAAAAATATCATATCAGTTTAGATTAACAATTAAAACTCAGCTTTCCAGAAGACACATAGAGGGTTCAATAGTCAACAAATAAACTCATATATTTGTACACAAGATGTGAAGCGTTCAAAGAAAGAGACTCAGATCCTGTCATCATCAATCTACTGTTTATTTTGGACGTTAAATGTACCGCAATAATAACTTGATAGATGGAAATAAAAAGTCTAACAGTCAAATAAAAACATTTTGCTTATCCAAGCCAATGTGTGTTACCTTAACCTTTTACAACAAGCTATTCGTGATGTTGAACACGTAACGACGAGTCAGTTGTTGTCCAGTTCAATGAGATAACTGTTGGTTTGATACACCGTGAAATAGCAGCTCTCCCAGAAAACCTCCCCTTCTGGTCTCATTGATTCCCATCAATCCGTACAATCAGATTAAGCAGCAATCAATAGAGGCATTCGACTTTCAAATGACATTCTTTGTTCGTTCCTTCATGCAAAAACCTTCCTCCGTAACATGCACACCAAGAGACTAAACACGTTTTAATGATAATGCTAAAAGAAAACATGGGTAGTCGAATATGTCAGTAAGAAAAGGTGGCAAGTATCTTTAGAGACAGAATTGGCACATAAGCGCCGCTGATGTGCGCACCAAGGCACAACTTTGGTTTTCAAACTAAAGGCAGGATACAGACTTAACACGGAAAGGTCTAGAATTGGTTTAGCTCAACATTTTGACTACTTTCTAAACCGGTTCCCCCTCAGAGGACCAGGATTCCTCCTCTGCGTCAGATTCGTCGGAATGGACCCCTTCCCCCTCAACGACTTTTCTACCCAACACCTGCTTCACCTCCGAATGCATCTGCTCATGCTCTTTCTTCGCGGACAGGGTTTTAGACGAGTCAATATCCACCCTGGAGATCCAGTTTTCCACATTTTCCGAACTCCCCCAAACCATATTGTCAGCGAACCCTAGATTCTGATTGGTTTGCTCCGCTGCTTCGTTACGGGCATCATCTGGTTGATTGGTGGCACCGGTCTCCAAGGAGGACGACCAGAAGTCATTCTTCAAGCCAGAGCTAAAGAAATCCGATGAGTCCTTCATTGCAAAGATTTCTTTTTCATCAGGAGCACTGTCAGGGGACATCTCTAAAGGCTTCTCTTGATGTGTCCTAACTCCGTCATCGTGCAGATTACCTTCAGCTTGTTCAGTCACATTCTCACATGTTGTACTTTGAGCTCTTGAATCCTCACTTGCGTTCTCAAGGACTTCCCATTCGGCTGTTTCTGGAACTTGTGGGATTTCCTGAGATCCCGCCACATCCTCAGTTCGATTTTCTTGGGATTCATTGGATGATTTCACCGGTTCAACCTCTTTCACATCCTGCAAGACTTCCTGATCTGATATTACCTCTAAGACAGACTTTGGATCGTCTGGGTTTTTGACTTCTTCCATGTCTGGCCTTCTGATGAAGTCAGTAAACTCAGGATAATCTTCTGTAACATCAGCATGTGTCACCATGGATGCATTGTGTTCATCCTCTTCCTCTCTTTCCCCTGGAGCCTCACGATCTTTATTTTGAACCTCCTCGTCATCCAAAGCTTGAGGCATTACCGGCCAATCACTGAACTTCTCGTAGGCTTGATCTATAATGGTAGTGGGAGATGCAAGTTGGTGGTTTACTCTCACTTCAGTCTCTGCACGAAAAGACTTTCCAGCATCTTCTTTTTCTGGCATTTCCAGATGTTGCATCTCCTCATTCTCACCGACCTGCTGCTGAGCAAAGTGAGCGCTGTAGCTGTCTGTGGCCAGGTCTTCCAATTCCTGTTCCACAAGTCTGTCTGTCTCCAGCTCCTCGTCGTAGTCCACATATGTTGGTGCCGTTGGTTTGGTCAGTTCTTCAGGTGCTTCCTCCGAATGTCCCTCACTGGCTTTCCCGATCCTTTCCTCTTCATCCACCTGCTCGACATCCCGGTCTCCAATGTGAGAATATCCCAGATTATAGTCCTCGTCCAAAGCTTCTCCTTCCACTTCTTCACACAGGTCTTCCATGGTTCCAAATCTCTTGGACTTGCCTTCGCTCCACGATCCCAACTCTCCGATCTTCTTTTCCTGCTCACCTTCACTGGACTCGCTCTCCTCCAGGAGTGAGGCGTGAGTGTTGGCGTCACACTCGTCGCTCTTGTATCGAATCAGAGGACGAGTGTCGGCAAGAGTGTTTTCCTGAGCGTAGCTGTCACTCTCCACCTCCGTCCGCCATGACACGGAGACGTTTTGAGAATCCTCATCTTCATCCTCTTCTTCGTCGCCTTGGTCTAACACAGCATGCTTTCCTTCGTCATCCACTTGCGTGTCCATCATTGCAGAGGACACATTGTTGTCCTGCTGCTGCACATCTGTGGCAACACCCTGCCTCATTTCTCTCTTCTCATGATCTCTGGCTGATATATCTTCCTCTGGTTCGGCGTGCTTTTGCTTCTCTTCATTCTTGTTGACGCCATCCTCTGTCTTCACACCAACCTTCCTTTCTATAACACTATCCCATGTGTCCATCTCTTCTCCGTCAGGGTACAACCTATCCTCCATCTCATTTCTTCTTTCTAGAGAACCGCCTATGTCTTGCCTCACCTCGACTGCATCCTCCTTACGGGTGATTTCCTCTCTGATGTCGAACACGTTTTCTTCAGGCTCACATTCAGACCTTGGACTGCCGGTCCTTGAATCATAGTTCGGTTCAATGACCGTCTCTGCTTCAGAATCTGACCTTTCCTCAAGCACATGTTCTTCTTCCTTGCCTTTCCACTCTTTCTCCACCCACGCTTCCATTGGAGCACGCTGGTTTTGCGGTATTTCCGAAGTCACATCCCTTTCCGAGTCGTCTGAGAAGCCGCCGTGCTCTACGGACATTTTAACATGGTATGGTGTGAGACTAGGAGTGGTGAACTGATGCTGACTAACCTCCTCATCAAAGGCTGGCTCTTTGCTGAGAGCGGACTCAACCTGATAGCTGACAACTGGCTCAATAACTGATCCTTCCTCACGAGGCTTTACACCAGCATTGCTCCAGTCCTCCTCCCCTTCCTTGTCCACTGGTGTTGTTTCAGCCTCCTGCTCATTGGGAGGTGATAGAGGCTCGGCGTAGGTGACTTTCTCTTGAACCTCTTGTGGTCTGAAATTCTCAACGGCTCCATCATGCAGTATTTTGGGATAAGGGGTGACCCATGTTGACTTTCTTGTGTCTTCATACGCAGATTTTGTAGACGTCTTTGGAGCTTCAGTAACGGTAACATGTGTTCTACTCCATGTTGGTGTTGAATTGATCGCTGTTGGTCTTCTTCCTGTTATACCGCGGACAGATGAAAGGGAAGTGGTTTTGTGGCGAGTGGACATCTGGCTCTGGTAATTCTTTGTAACCCCCCGAGGACTGAAACCTGCATCTGTGGAGGACAAGAGCTCATGAATACACAATGAACTGAGCTACTGTAGTAATAACAATGACTTGCTTTGACGTCTCTTTAGTTCAAACTAATTTCTATGCAACATTTCTGCTAAATCTACTGTATCATAGATATGTGATTCCTCCACACAGCTTTCACTTGTATTTGAAACCATCCCAAGTACTCTTAACATGACAGAGATACTGTGGAGAACCCTCCATCCTTCCACATTATTAAAACATATGAAGGGTGGACACTAATGGGGAAATATTGATCGTCCTGTCCTTCCGATGTCTGAGTTGCCGGAAAGCAAAGCCATTTGGCTCAATAACCTTCGGGGACTGTCTTGCATTACAGGACCCAAAGTGCCTACCTCAGCTCCCACCAAACTAATGACATTACCAACTGTATCAAACATGTCTCCTGCTTTGAGAGCTTTTAGTTATACCCTTACATATGAGAGTGCAGATAAAGAAGAGGTTTTTATGCAGTGATGTATTAATGCTGTTTACTTTAATTACCTGAGATGTTTCTCGGATGATTTGACAAAGAGATATCTCCCCTGAGGCTTTCAGCATCCAGCAAAGCTCTGTGGAGACAAACAACAAGAAAATCAAGAACATTTTTTTAACCTTTGCATCTTTTACACACACCATGTGATACATGTAGGGTTTGTTAATTGGAGTTGATGCTGCACACGGAGCGATTTGTGGGCAGGGTGACTTTTGTTGCTTTTGAGCAACAGGAACGGACTGTTGTTATGGTAATGAAGGAAAGGGCCATTGAGGAGCCAACTGCAGCACGCACACACACACACACACACACACACACACACACACACACACACACACACACACACACACACACACACACACACACACACACACACACACACACACACACACACACACACACACACACACACACACACACACACACACACACACACACACACACACACACACACACACACACACACACACACACACACACACACACACACACACACACACACACACACACACACACAAAGATATTATGATTAGCCCATGCAGCACTAATATCTCTGTCTCCATTCAAACATGTGGACCACACCAGCCTCCATGCCAACACATAATACAATTAGCTGCATGGGTAGCATTTTTTTTAATCTTTAAAATACATTTACATGATAAATCTGGGCACGGCAACAGTTCCATGTGCCGTGAATCCCGTTGAAATGTATCCTCTAGTTTTTCCTCCCCCCTCAGGCTCTCCTCTCCTGTTATCCTAGACTCCCATCGCTCATAAATCGGTAGCTTCTCACTGAGGAGCGAGGGGTCAATATTTAGAGAATGAGCTGGGGAACAGGAGAAAGGAGACACCACTATAGAGCTACATAATGTATAAGATACTCCGTCCCAAGACATCAGAGGCTGCTGTTTCAATGAGTGACCTTTAGCTCAGACGGCTGCACCCGCTGTGGACGGATCCTTATTGGACAAAGTCTCCCATCGATGTTTGTCTACCCTGTTACTGAGCAGCAGCGTTACAACGGGTCAAACTAATCCCCTAAATCACAGCTGACATAGTTGCAATGATACTCAGATGCTGATGTCAGGGGTTTCACTTGCACATCTAATTGTCTTGTTTGCATGTTTGTATCCTGATACCTTGGAGACAATTTTCCAACAGGGCTGCAGCTAAAGATATTTATCATTAAGTATCAGTCTGCTTATTAGATTTTCTTAATTGCTTCATCTACAACATGTCAGATAATAGTCAAAAAACGACATGCAGATCTTCTAAAGCCCAATGCATGTCTTCAAAATGCTTCTTTTTATTCAACAAAAGTGTCCAAAAACGTATAAGTGTTCAGTTTACTTTGATATCCTCCCATTTTAAAAGCTAGAAACAGCATTTTTGCATTAAAACGGACTAATAACTAATGGAGATGGTGACTGTAGCGTTACAATGGGTCAAGCTAATCCTCTAAATCACAGCTGACATAGTTGCAATGACACTCAGATGCTGACGACAGGGGTTGCAACTCCCATTCTCGTGTTTACATGTTTGTATCCTGATACCTTGGAGACAATTTTCCAATAGGACTGCAGTTAAAGATATGTATCATTAAGTATTAGAGATGTCCCGATCCAATCACGTGATCGGGGATCGGAGCCGATCATGTGATTTTCAAAAGATCGGAATCGGGAGAAAAAAATCGGGGATCGGGATTTTTAAATTTTTTAAAATACTTTTTTTTTAAATGTTTTTTTCAATGTTACAAAACAAAAAGGACCATGTTCAAGTCTTAAAGTCATCCTGAGGCCTTAGTTTTGGTTTCAAATGACACAACATCATGTATGTGTTGCTTCTTTGGGGCTTGTTTTCATAGACCTGCTTATTTCTCTCAAATCTGGCAACAGAGTGGGCGCAGTGTCTAATTGTAGCAGTAAGCTAACGAGTACTGAAAGCTTTATTTTGTTTTGATCCAATGCTGCACAACTGAACTGATCCAATGCTGCTGTGAAAAAAAGAAGCTATATCCATGTTGGTTAGAATATCCAATTTAAATAAAAAAATAACCTTAAGGGACAACTTGAATGCTTTTTTTTCTCTTAATGCATTGCATAAAGATCGGATCGGGAAAAATCGGTATCGGCAAATTGTCAAAATCAAATGATCGGAATCGGATCGGGAGCCAAAAAAGGTGATCGGTACATCCCTGATTAAGTATCAGTCTGCTTATTAGATGTTGTAATTGTTTAAGCTGCATAAGGTCAGAAAATTGTCAAAAAAGTCCATCCCGACTCTCTAAAGCCCGATGCATGTTTTCAAAATGCTTCTTTTTTCAACAAATGCGTCCGAGAACGTAAAAGTGTTCAGTTAACTTTGATATAAGACCAACAGAAGCTGCAGATCCTCCCATTTTTCATGTTTGCATTAAAACTGACAAATGGAGATGGTGACTATCTTGGAAAACATGTCCTGTGTTCTCTTCCGAACTACAACTTGGATAATCAAATTGCAGCTGAGTGTTTCCATGTGAGCGTGATATCATTTGAGCAAGTCATTGTGTTCATTATGAAAATAAACAATGTAGGAAGACTCAGGACTGAGTCAGTTCCCACGACATGAGTGAGGCGGCTTTTACCAAACATCTCAAATACGTCAGTAGAAGAGATGCATCCTTCCTCCCAAACACGTCTGACATCAAACATGTGATATCTTTAGACCACCTGAGTGAAGCTTTAATGCTTTGAATCCCAGCGGGCCGCCAACAGTTTCTCCTTCTCACAGCGATGTGACTGACACTACCTGAAAGACACGTTAATCATGAAAGCTGCACAAAGGCTGAAAACATATCTCCGTCAATTCTCCATCTACGGTTTCATTTTGTTTGTTTATATGATCACAACGACAGTCATATCATAATAGCTAGTTTTCACCCATCGATCACAATGTCTTCGATGGGAAAGAAAACAGAGCACAAAGCTGAGAGTTGTGTACAGTTAATATCTGAACGATTAGAAACAGCAAACTTTTAACATCTTTTTTCATTGGGAGTTCTGCAATACAGTGAATAAAACAAAAACGTGTAATTTAAGGTGAACACGTTGCAAGCATGTTTTAAAAATGTACATTTATTTAGTTGAAACAGAAAATAAAATCCCAACCCTATAATGTATCAATATTATGTCTGTTGCCTAAGCTAAACCAAATAGGTCCCATCTTTGCACATTCTACTGCGTACTTTTTCTATAGGATCGATAATCAGGTATTGATCAGCTGTGATTCTGAATGTCCAAGAGGGAAGACATGGTGACGGCTTTCCTCAGGGAATTAGCTTTTGTCTTGGAAAATTCAGAGCATGTGATCAACCCACCTCTCATTCTCACCCGATAGATGCTGGAAGGGCCCAGTTTGTTCCTGTGACGTTTTGCTCAATTGCACAGTTTGGCCTCCGAGTTTAACATTTACCAGATCTTCTGCATCCGTGTAGCAAATAGAGTGGTGCAGAAGTAAGCTGCTGGTTCCCTCGACAAAAAAGCAACAGGATTTCTCCATAGGATTTTAGAATATTGTAAAAAATAAGATCTGTGGAAAACGAACCTGTTTGATAAATGCAGGTTTTGTTCAGCCGGATAATCTCCACATGTCTACCCTATTTTTTATATTTTTCGAATCATAAATATAATCGATAGATTTCTGATCGTTAGATATATGATTAGTAAATTATTTTTTTGTCGATGGAACCCATGCGCAGCTTACTTCCGGGTCGGCCTACACAAACACGTCATCCCTGCACCACTCTATAGCAAGCACACTATAGTGATTCCTTTAACCCACCTTACAGCCGCTTGGTCTCAGTTCTTAGATAACTTTGGATTTGGGAAGTAATGCACTTTACAACGTATAGGACATAATTACTTAAATTAAAGAATTAGGGAATTTATTTGACAGACTGAATTGTAAGCATTGGATTGAAAATGTTCCCATACTTTTCAGATGTCTCTTTCCTGATGTTGTTCAATGGGGAAGACTCTTTCTTTGGACCAGAGCGATCAACTGACAGACCCTTTAAGATGTAGTACCACAGTTTGGCCACTACTCTAAAGCCCTGCGCTGTTTCTTGTTTAACCCTGCAGCTGAAACTCAGGCGTGTTTGGTTGGTCTTGGTCTCTATTCTTGATACTTGACCGCTCATATCTTGACAATGCTACATACTGTATGTGTAACACTTCCTTGGTGTTTGAAGCAGTGTTTGTGTACCTGTACGTCGCCACCTCCAGGCCCAGAGCCACCTTCTTCTGCTGCAGGCCTCGGTTCTCCAGGAGAAGATGATCGATGTGATCGCTCAGCTCCTCTTTCTCCGCCTCCAGGCTCTCCCAATGCTCCTGCCAAAACAGGAAGGGAAGCAGGAAGAGGAAGCGGTTAAAAAAAAGGTATGAATGCATTCTCACAGTGAAGTGGTAAACAAACCGTTTTTGTGTTGGGTTTGCTGAAAGCGACAGTAAATCTGTTGTGTTATGGTTTGTTTTCATCACAGTACATGCATCTGTGCTGCTGTGCTGGTATTAGCACGACCTCTCTGAGGAGGAGGAGGCATTGTATTCAAACATTCTTTATTTGGGTACTTCACCCTCAGACCTCACTGTGACCCAGAACTAATCCTTACAAACCCTAGCCTATAAACATGTAGCCCCGCCCCCTGCCCCTTTCATACCAATGTTTTTTTCAATCAGAATTTAAATTAGCTTACTGAGGGAATAACTCCCACATTCTCCTTAGACACTTGTTGTCTGGCATATTTTAAAGGATTTAAAGGGCCCCTTTCAGCCTTTTGGGGTTTCCCATTCCCATTCCCATCTTTTGGTGTAATTAAAGCATCCTTTTTTAATACTAAATTGTTTCTTAAAAATACTTATTTTTTATTATACTTATATATATTTTATTTTATTTACTTACTTTTAATTTTTTTAGTATGTTTATGTTCGCACCACCAGACACCAAAGCAAATTCCTTGTATGTATAAACGTACCTGGCAATAACCTTGATTCTGATTCTCTACAATCCCTGTGTTTCCTCCAGAGGGAGTTTCTCTCTGCAATTGACTTTGAATATAATTGTAATGAAGTATTTCTAGACTGTAACATTTCTACTTTGCTTAAGTAAAGGATGTGAGCATTTACCGTGAGCACACTACCTTTTAATGGGAGATAATTTTAAGCCTTGACCAGTCATGTTAACGGTTAGGGTATTTAGACTTCATTGTTCCTCCCTGACCTCAGTGAGTGTGCAGATGATCAGCTGTTCCCCTGTGGTCTGTCACTTCTCTATTTCAGACTGTGTCTATTTCTGACATGTAAAAAGCCCTGAGAGAGAGATTGCATCTAAACAAGTAACACTGGATGCCAATGTGAAGATTATTTAACTCAACACTTTCCTACATTTATCGCAACTTCTCTAAAAGTAAAAAAGAACAAAAGTCAAATTTGAGTTCTTGTGTTTTAGCTCTCCATACATAGTACTATATAATGATTGACCTACTCTATGATGACACAAGTGTATACATATAACGTCTATTTGAAGCCTGAAACTATTATTTAATGTACAAACAATGCATTAACATTGATCCTTCTTACTTAACTAATGAGTCGTTTCATTCAAGTGTTCTTTAGTGAATTGATCATTCGTTGTTTTCATGCTTTGTGTACAGCCAAAGACACATTGAGAGAACGTAGCCCACGCTTTATGACAGATGTTTACAGATCAGGATGTTTTCAGGATGCTCCCACCTGTAGTGTCTGGATCTCCTCTCTGTATCCGTCTCCCTGCTGCTGGGCGTTCCTCTCCAGATGCTTCCTGACGTCCCGAGCCGAGTCCATCTCCTTCTCCAGAGCTCTGAGCTTCATCTCGCTCTCCTTCTTCTCCTCGGTCACTTCTGATAGGCGGCTCCTGCTCTGGTTCAGTGTCTCCTCCAGCTGATCTAACTGAGTCTGATGAACCTCCGCCTCCACCTGCCAGGCTCTGGTTGCCCTCTGCGAGAAATCCTGTCCCACCTAGAGATTGAAAAAGTACACACATCCTTTACTCAAGTAGAAGTACAGATACTCATGTTTTAAAAATAGAAGTACTGACTAAACTTCTTTACTCAAGGAAAAGTAAAGAAGTATGGGCTTTGAAATGTACTTAATTAAAAAGTGCCCATAACTTTGTGTCCTTGGGCAAGACACTTCACCCTAATCTGCTGTATTCACTGTTACATGTCTGATATGTGTAGTAATGTAAAGTGCTTTGAGCATTTGGAAAAGTGCTCTAATAAATGTAATTAAATGAGAAGTAAATGTAAAAAGTTGTCGGAAACATAAGTAGTGGAGTAAAGTACTGATACCAGAAAAATGTACTTAAGTACAGTAACGAAGTATTTGTACTCCACTACTTCCCACCTCTGGTCTCACCTGAAGGAGGTCTAGAGTTTGGTTTCCTCTCTGAGCCACCATGGGGGTCATGTTGGCTCTGGAGCGGCTCATCTCGGCCTCCATGTGGCCCACGTCCTCCTGATGGGTTTGGATGAGATTCATCATCTCATGTTCCAGCTGATTCACCTTCTCCCGGAGCCACATCTGAGCCCTCTGCTCCTCCCCCAGCTCCTTCCTGCTCTGCTCCAGCTTCTTCCTGGCCTCCAGCTGGGCCTCAGCCTCCCTCTGCCGCTGAAAATCCAAGTTTTGAAGCTCCTCGGCCACCTTGCAGACGTCCATCTCCGCGAAAACCCTTTCCCTCCAGGCTGAATCCACCTCCAGCCTCACCTACAGGCAGAGAGGACAACATACACACATCCTTTACTCAAGTAGAAGTACAGATACTCGTGTTTTAAAATACTCTGGTGAAAGTAGAAGTACTGACTAAACTTCTTTACTCAAGTAAAAGTAAAGAGGGCTTTGAAATGTACTTCAGTAAAAAGTACCCATAACTAGCAGCCGTTTTAAAGAGTACCTGACCTCCCTTTATATTAATAGAACAATAATGTCATTGTTAGCTAATGAATGTTTCCATGGTGACCAACGGCAACATGACAACGTTTTCATTGGTCCCTCTTCTTTAGAGAAGACCAGGAAATGATGGATACACGGATCGTGTTCAAATCAATAGGCACGCAATGACTCTAAATAATAATGATCACGCCACCAAACACACATTCAGACTAAAGGAACCAGCCTGTTTGGAAAATGAGAGAAGTAGAAAGTACAGGTATTTGGGTTCAACATGTGAGAAGTAGAAAGTACAGGTATTTGGGTTCAACATTTAAGAAGTAGAAAGTACAGGTATTTGTGTTCAACGTGTAAGAAGTAGAGAGTACAGGTATTTGAGTTCAATATGTGAGAAGTAGAAAGTACAGGTATTTGAGTTCAACATGTAAGAAGTAAAAGTAAAAAGTATTCAGAAAAATAAGTAGTGGAGTTAAGTACTGATACCAGAAAAATGTACTTAAGTACAGAAACAAAGGGAATCACCAGGCTCCCCACGATACAATAGTATTGCGATTCTACGATATGCTAAGTATTGCGATATGATATATATTGCGATATTGCAAATCACATGCGTCATATCCATGTCTGTCTTCCCTTCCTGGTTAAAAAATCCAAAATAATTCCACACCTTTGATTTAAACGCGACCAGTGCATTTCTGATTTCTTTCTCCACTGACTCCATCTTTGTTTGTTTTAACTTCCTGCCAAGCCCACTGACTTTACCCATGGCCATGACCGCACAAGAAAAAGCTCAGCACCATGTAGTGGATTGAAAAAGCAATTGTGACCAAAACTTTCATTTGGATTTGCAATATGAATAGTTCATGTAAATAACCCAATTTGTGTTTGTTAAACCTGAAAAGGGAATGGCATTGTTTGTGTTACTTTCATTGCAGTTGTATACATATCTGAAGTGTAATTTAGCTTAACTTCCTGTTTTACTTAGACAGGCTTTTATGTTGAAGGTGACTTTGCGCTATTAACAGGAAGTTGCTATTCTCAAAGCTAAAACTTGACGGATCAAGAACGGAGATAAAGTACATATATTAACGGAGATATCTACATTTAAATACGGCGATATCAAAACATAAAGTCCACATTTAAGTATTAGCACCCCGAAGAGGCACAAGGTTAGTGTTAACTGTTATATAAAATGTATTTTGTGTCTTAAGTCGTTAACTTAGCTAACTATTTGAGGTTCACTTGTTTAAGGGTAGGCTATGCTAAAGTAATGCTAATATGGATGTAGCTTAAATGTATTAGTTGTTTTTTGTCGTTGTGTATGAAAATCATCAGTCAAGTGTTCGACCATCTTTCGGATGGATATGCTACCGTTTATATAGTAAAATATCGATACTTGGCGTCCATGTATCGATACAATATCGCCACGCAAGCCGTATCGATTATTTTTTACTTTTTTATTTTATTTCTATTTTTCGAACTTGTAATTAGGTAGATCATTTTTGAATTGTTCATTTCTAGTCTTTTAATTTCTCCAATGTAAAATGCCTTGTCTTTTTATGTTGCTGCAACGCAAAAGTGTCCAACATTGGGATCAATAGAGTACTTCTTATCTTCTTATCTTATCAGGTCTAAACCAGTCTATGGTCTACACATCAGACACAGTTTCATCCCACAGGCCATGAGAATATTAAACACCTGAACTTTTGAATGAACATCCATAACATTCATCTGTTTGCAACTTATCAATATTCCAATTACTTGTATATAGAGTATTCTTGCACTATTATATTATATTTTATTTTGTTTACTTGCACTGTTTTAACTGTTTTATTGTGTTGCACTGTTGGGGGAGCCTGTGACCTAAGATGTTCATTGTCATATCTAAACTGTAGTTTTGCAGAAATGAAAATAAAAGCCTTGAATCTTATCTTACCTGTAGCATCTCTTCCTCCAGGCCCTTCCTCCGTGAAGATACTCCCCGATTACTGCACCTCATCGCCCCGATCTCTTTCTCCAGAAGTGCATTTTCCTGCTCCAGGAGTTTGACCCGGCTCAGGTAAGTCTCCAGGCGTCGGTTCAGATTCAGCATCTGGTGTTTCTCGTCGCCCAGGTGGAAGGACTTGTGCAACTCCATGTTAGAAAACAGAGAGATTTGGCCTCACTCAGAGGGAAACACTGATTATGATTTGGCAGCCGCCTGTATCTCCGTGTCCAGGCCTCAATCAGTGTGTGTGTGTGTTTGTGTATGTGTGTGTGTGTGGGGGTGGTTTCTGCGAGAGTGAGGCTCTGGAAGTGTTGGAGGCTTCCCTTTCATACAGAAGGGGAGAGAGGAGGGGAGGAGAGGGAGGAGACTGAAGGGATGGAGGAGATGGGAAAGGGCAGAGAAAGGGGATGATGTAATTTCCAGGGTTAACTCTTTCACTGCTGCCACTTTTTCTAACAGCTGAGACATCCAACATGTCTGGCAGTTTACCCCTGCAAGAAATAACAAGATATGTAGAAGAGGGGAACTTAAAGAAAGCAGGATAAAAAGAGGAATCACAGAAATGACAGACAGCGACTCACATTACAGAATATGCACATTAGCAGTAGTTATCAGAAATATTGTATTAGTCCCGCAGCTGCGACATTTCCAGATCAACAGCCAAAGCAACAACACAGATTAAAAGCAAATGATAAAAGGAGCAAGCTAGCATTTTAATTATAGGGAGACTGGCAGACATTAGAAAAATAAAGACAAGTAAGTATACATACAGTACGTACACATCCATGGTTAAAAATAAGTGGCAGCATTTTTTAAGTTAAGTGAACATATAAAGGTGTTGAAGTTGCATATAATGTATTATTTTGGACATAACAGTGAATATTGCACAGCAGAATATCAAAGAATTCAAGGAGTGTACATTACATATATTGATGTTATTGCATAAAGACATAGTCTGTATGATGTGTGGTAGTCGTAGTGGTTTCAAATTCTGAGGCTGCAGAAAGAAAGGGATATCTTTCTCATATAGAAATCTGATATTTTGTATCGGCCTTGTACCGTCAGTTGTCCTCATGATACTGGAGGAGGATAAGCAGGACTCCACCATCTCCATCTAGTGGCAATCTGTCAACACTGCAACATCCATTTCCAGTATCACACTGATACACATCTACAATTCTCACAAACTCACTTTAAAATACGAAATATGAATGGATCAGAAGACATATGTAATGAAAGCCGCAGAAGGTATTAATAGCTTGCTCTAACGTTGTATATATTGTTGCATTGCATATAGTGTTTTGCATGTATTTCTTCACTTACTGTTGCTATATAAATTAAAACCAACCAGACTGATTTGAATCTTTCAGGGCTCAACGCTAACTTTTAAAAGTGGTTGCCAGGCTGGCAACCAGGCATCAGCTTTTGGTTGCCAAAACTGAAATATGGTTGCCATTTTTAGTCACCTTATATTTAAAATAATTAAGATACTATACAGTTATACATCAACTTAATAATGAACATGTGGCACAAAAGAATGTTCAAATGCTTTACAATAAGTAATTAACACAATTATTTGAAACTTAAGTGGTAGTAAACGTTTCCACCCTCAATTGCTGGAATACAAAATCCAGTAGTGCAGCTGCTGTCATGTTCTTCACAGATCCCTCACAAATGAATTGAGCAAGTCACTAGTTTCTTGGTCATCCGTTGTCTCCCTTTCAAATGTGGGTTTTCTTGACCTTTGTGCTGACCCCCACCATAGATCAACTGGCCCTTCAGCATCGAAGTCTTGGGTTGGCCAGATTAATACATTTCTAATGTTAAATGAATTACAAATGAAAACCATTCACAGTTAAGAATTAGATATTAATTATTAATGCTGTAAATTACCTTTAATATGTCTAACTATATTTCAAATGTGTTACCTTTTTATAGAAGTGATTATATTTTTATGCCAATATTTTTCTATGGTAAAGTTTTGTTTTGCACTTTTATTTTGGTAGTAATAAAATCAGGACTCTTATTTTGAAGGAACTTTTACCGGAAGTGAATGCACAACGGAGCAGAATGTACATATATATTTCGCCTCCCAAGACTTTACACATTTCCTCTTTGCTTTTCGTTCGGGTTCATCTTGCGCTTTATCAGTTGAATCACTTTGAACATTCGTTTGAGATGTTGACGGGTTGGCTAAACTTTTTACCCCAAAGTCAAACAACTTCATTTGCTTCGCCATTTTTTGTAAAACAAACACACGGCGAGTAAACGTGCATCGCTTTCTGGCTCCGTAATCACACCAATACACGCGCAACTTAAGTATCAGGTTCCGACTGGTCGCAACAATAATTAAATATCACTCTTAATACAACAAATAATTAACATTTATCTATTTTGGGGAAAACATTTAGCTGTTTGCTGTCCTTATTTCTTTATGTTAAAAACTGGTTGCCACTGATGGCAACCAAAGGTCAAGAAGTGGTTGACATTTTTTCCGAATGGTTGCCAATGGCAACCTGGCAACCGTTACTGTCGAGCCCTGTCTTTTAAATCTAACATATTTTTACACGCTTAAATGCCTTTGAGGTAGGTTTCCTCCACGGCTAGTTTTATTACAGATCCTAACCTATACTAAATATGGACAGGTCTGAAAACTTCCTCCTGATAAAGAGGCAGTGCTCATGAAAGTATCACCACAGCCGTTTGGAAGTTCTGTTTTTTCTTCAAACAATATTTGCAGTCACTGTCATTGTTTAATCCGAGGCTCGTGTTGCTAAGGAAATACATTAGTAATCCTTCTGTGGTTTGGCAGTTAGGCAATTGGGTATTAAAAGTATGAGCTTATAAGCCACTTGTATAAGGATGCAAGTTGGCAGCAGCTTTGAAAAACACATTACTGTCAAATATGATTAGCTGTACATAATTACTTTATCCGGAAGATGTTATTTTTCTAAAGCTTGTTAAGATACACAATTATCCAGTTGTGGAAAAGTACTCAGATCCGTTACGTAAGTGGAAGTACAAATAAGATAAGAGATAAGAAGTACTCTATTGAACCCAAATTGGCACATTTTTCAGTGCAGCAGCATAAAAACAAAACAAGGCATTGCACACAAGTAGAAATAAACAATACTGGAAATTAAACATCTCAAAGTAGAATTAAAACAGCATTAAAAAGTAGAGAATATACTGTAGGCCGTGAGGATAACAAATCTATAAACTCTAACAATAAAACACTATTAATGCCACAATCTACACATACTCCATTGAGAGTAAAAGTCCTGGTTTTTAATGTTATTTAAGTAAAAGTACAGAAGTATTATCAGCTAAATGTACTCACGTTTCAAAAGCAAAAGTACTCATTGTGCAGAATGTTTTTTATTAATGTGTTTTATATGATATGGAATATTGTTTTATTCAGTCACTATGGAGTAAATTAAAAAGTAGAATATATATATATATATATATATATATATATATATATATATATATATATATAGAAGAAGAACTGGGAGAGATGAAGCCCTCTGTAATGGTCTCACATGCAGAGCACACAGTGAAATGTGTTCTCTGCTTTTAACCCATCCTAGTACCAGGAGTCTAGCACTAGGAACAGTGGGCAGCTATTGCACAGCGCCCGGGGAGCAATGGGAGTCAGGGGGGAAGGGGGGTGTCCGGTGCCTTGCTCAAGGGCACCACGACAGGGCAGGAGGTGAACTGGGACCTCTCCAAGTAGCAGTCCATATTTAGGTCTGGTCGGGAAATTGAACCGGCGACCCTACGGCTCCCAGTCCAAGTACTGACTGAGCCACTGCCGGACATGTTAACAAGAGTCTTTATGTTAAAAGTAACTACAAGTAAATTAGAACGTAGCAGAAATGTACCCCAAAATGATACTTAAGTGCATAACTTGAATACATGTTCTTAGTTACTTACACCACAGCAAGTGTCTGCACAATTTAAAATGACATATTCATACAGCACCTACAGCGAGGAATTGAATATTTCAAGTATAAAATAGTAATACCCAGAAGTAAGTTGCCGAAACTGCTTTTAGATACGTTACCTCTTTTCAAGCTGCCTAATTCATGAAGTGACAATCAAAAATTATTTCTGTACCTACTGCGTAAACACAGTACAGTTGCACAATATATTATTGCACAAAACGTGAGAAAGGTCATGGAAGGTCACATAAAAAAGAAATAAAAACAATGGCTGTGTTGTAGAGACTGGATATGACCTTAGAAATACACATAGGACATTTTGAGCCATAAGGTTGCCGTTAAAGGATAAGGTCACCAAAATGTTTTAATAATAATACCATGGAAACCATAAAGTATTGCCCCGTACGGGGATGGATTACAGCTTTTATTGCACTTTATCCTTTTTATTTAAAGAAGATAAGATCATTCTATATTTAACTTGTCTTATAGGTTCTAAACTAAACGTTCACAATACAAATAAAAATAAGATAACAGCAATAACTTACAAGATATACAACATGCAGAATACATATGTAAGCTTAAAATAATTACAGACAAAAAACAAACAGAAAAAATAAAAAAAACGCAACACACACACGATTCAATTTGCAAAATGCATGTTTTTAAGCGACCCAACGGAAGTTTATTGTAAAATGCGGCCATATCTCCGGCTAGGAAGGTCGTATCAACGTGCTCCCGTCTCTAGCACCCCCGCAGCCCGAGCTACGAGTGAAAGAACTAAACTTACGTGACACTTCCATTGGGTTGCTTTAAAGTCAAGCTTCAGTTTAAGATTCACCCTGTAATAGAAACATGTGATGGAGCATTACTAACCTGACTCAGACGGTTTGTTTCACCATCTAGGAGAGCTCCATTGGAAGCCATTTGGAAAGGGCCGGCACTTTCAAAAATACTTGGCAGGTGATTGGATCAATCTGTCTATCACCTTCTATCATGGGCCACTTCTGATTGGTTAACAGGAGCACAGCACTTCTGATTGGTGTGGATGACTGACACACAAGAAGAACAAAAAGGGAAAAAAACACACACACACACACACACACACACACACACACACACACACACACACACACACACACACACACACACACACACACACACACACACACAGCCAGCCAAATACCACACACACACACACACACACACACACACAGGGTATTTGTTGTGGCTTCCTGAAAGTTCATTTAAATTTGCGAAGAGGTCTATCTATTTACATTTGTGGGTTTTGCTGTAAAACAAAACAACAAATCCTGGGCCGTAACAGGAACGAACTCTTAGGACATTCTGTTTTTATGGTTTATGGATGAAATTTAAACTTGTGGGCCCTTCTTTTTTGCTTTTTATTTCATGTTGTTATCATTTTTATGGCAAATTTGATCTTTATTTTCAACTGCCTCTTTCTAGTTAGCTGTGGCTAACCAAACTACAATCCTCCCACGGGTAGCTTAGCTCTACTTCAACTTCAATATGATCTAATATATCATTCCAATAACTTGTATATAGACTCGTATTGCACTATTCCACTTTTTTTTAAATTATCTATTTTTTTTTTTTTTACTACTTTTAATATAATATACTTTAATATTGTTTTAATATTGTCTGCTTATCTGTATTATTGTGTTGCTTTGTTGGAGAAGCCTGTGACCTAAGATTTTCAACGACATAATTACTCTGTAGCTACTGTATGTTTGACAATAAAGAACCTTGAAGTAATCAGATATTAGCAACACCTGGTCGGCTTGTTCCTGTGACCAATGAAGCCACTTTCCTGTGAGGGAATTGTCTATCCGGAGTCTGCGTTACTTTGAAAGTTGAGAATATTGTCAATGACTGTTTCTAGATATTTAGAGTGAGTGGCCTGCTTCACTTCCTGGGAAAGGTTTACTTTCTCTCCCAAGAGTTAAAACTAATAAAAGAGAAGCAGAGTCTAGTGTAAAATCCTCCAGATATTTGGATAAAACTGCATGTCGGCCCAAACTCTTAGGATCCTGCCTTTAATTAAAGCAAATAATGAATCATATCTTACCCTGAAATGTAACTTTCTAATTGTATTTTATACCTGTCTTTTTCCATGTTAGCTTGTTTTTATTTGTATTTTCTTGGTTAATCGAGTTGACTGTGTGAGCCATCGTTAGCAATACCTGTTGATAACAATGCAGTATTCTTTTGTACACATGCTCACATAATGAAATTGGACAGATTTAATCAGATACAAAGGACAAAGAAAGGCTAATAAACATGATATTATTCCAACTTTAACTGCCAACAAAAAGGTGCAGGGTTTCAGTTACATTTTTGACTGGAAAACTGGAACCGTTACTCACATCTAGAACTTGGAAGCTGCCATTAGGCGTTTTCACACCGGAGTACTTTTACCGTTTAGTTCCGTTAGTGCCTGGAATTTTGCGTTCACACCAAAAAGAGAACTTAGTTCAGAGAACTTTTACCCCCATTTTTAGTGCCTGCTAGAGAGGTGGTACTTTCCTGGGGAGAGAAAAGTTCCAATTTCTGGCTGGGTGAATTACAAACCGCGCCCCGTAAAACTCTGAAAAGTTTTTGTGAAGCCGCCATTTTATTTCCTCGCATCAGCATTATTAGCATTAGCATTAGCCCAGCGCACCAACGGAGAGAAACTAACTTATGGCAACAACAAAAATAACATGGAAGCGGTGGAGATGAGGAGGTGTTAGCGTTCTGGGAATTGACTGCTGCTGGGAGTCCCAACAGCTTCTACTGAAGCAAGTCCCCAACTCCGGGGACTTCCGGCCGGGGAGTTCGGGTGGCAGTATACGCCGTGAAGTTATTTGCGGCCTGCCAGTAAACCCAAAATCCACTTCGAGCGATAGAATTACTAACAAAGCACTTATATACTAATAAAGGACTGGCTTATCTAAAGCCAGTTGAGTAGCACTTGAAATGTTTGGCTCTATGAAACCTGATGTACTTATATGATTCTGTTGTCTTCAAGTTTGTGTCTTCCTGGTCGAATGCACTTATTAAGCGTCAGCTGAATGCAATGTAATGTAATGTAAAAAAAGAAGAAGTGACGTCAGCGGCTTCATTTGCGTAATCTTCCCTCAGGAAGGTTATTCCGGTGTGAACGCGATCAGCTCTTTAGTTCCATTAGATACTAAGTGCGGCAAAGTACTTGGTGTGAAAGCGGCTAATCAACCAGGTGTGAAGGTGCTTTGATTGGTGATTTGCTGAAAGCCGTTTCCTACCACTTTATATTTCCACTCCACTAAAATCCAGAGACAAATATTGTACCTTCTAATCAAGCTATACTGTGCAATATAAAGGTTTTAGCATCAAAAAGTACCTCAAGTAATAGTCACTATTATTCAGAATGGCTTATTTCACAATCATCTGTTGAACTATGGAATTATAAACATCCTGAATGCAGGCAACGAGGGTCAAAATAATATTCCAGGTCTTTGCTGTCATATTTTTCTTCATTTGAATGTATAGAGAACATGAAGGGAGCGTGTCCCTGTGGAACGCAGGTATTCAGGATCAGGCATTCGGAGACAATGTAGTCAGTGCAAACTTTAATCCTTAACTCTCTGAACCCACTGTACATTATTTAATTTGCTGTCTATCATTCTATTTAACTTTGTTCCGCTTTTGACTTGCACCACTCTTTTGCACAATTGTATTTATAGTTCTTCTTGCAGTCTTTGTATGTCTTAAGTATATTGTATGTAGCCTTGTTGGAGGAGTCTGAGACTTCAGATTTGTATTGCATAAAACTACACTGTAGCTTGTACACTTGTGCATTGGACACATTAAAGCCTTTGAATCTTTGAACCCAAGGACAAGAAATACATTTAGTACAAATACATATATTTTAGCTTTATCAAAATAACACTTAAGCACTTATTTATTCGGTTTAAGATCTAATAAGCAAAGTCATGCATACAACTGGTGTGGAGACATATCCTAGAACAGGAGCAATATGGACATTGCAGAGACTGTGAAAAAGGAAAGCTTAAAGTCTCCCATGGGAGAGACATCAGTAATACACATGCAAATATGAGCACTAAAACTAACCTAAAGTAAAGTGACACACATATTGGACTTTGTATTTTTGGACATTTCTTTTATGACCGTATTTAGTATTGATGAGTGTATGAATAAAGTGTTAGAAAGTGTGCCACTAATTTCGAGACAGGAGTGGAGGAATAGTGTGTACCACTGGAGCTGCCTTCATTTGTTTACCGTGCGTTCAGTTTCCTGATCCTGAGCAAACACCTAAAGCTCAAAGTTACTTATCAACAACTCCCCCCCCTTCGTTCTGCATGGGCGCCCTTTGTAATCTTGTCTTTTATGGAAGATTATATTTCCATAAAACAAGAACACACTATTTATTTCTAAGGTCCATGTTCACTCACATGAAGCGATGCAAATGAACTTCTCGACCAAAAGCAGAAGTGCTTAATTTGAAGGCTGAGAGATAGACTTCAACAGAAGAGAGGAAACTACCTGTTCTCATATTGCGATGTCCAGAGACTTCTCCGTCTACGAGTCAGAGAGGGCTCAACAGAGCGGCTGTAGTGATGGCGGAGGGAGAGGAGGAGGTGAACTACGCTTCGGTTGTTTTCAAAGCCGGCAACAATCATCCACCTGCGGGTAAGTTTAGTTATTTAACAACTTTCACTTCCTGCTGATGATTTTGAATCAGAGCCTCTTTGTTAATGTGATCAATGCAAAGTTGACTACTTCAATCCAAAGAAAGTTGCTTTTTTTAATGTCCTGTCATTTAATTGTGAAACCAGAAACATGAAAAATCTGTAAATCATTTACCTGTTTTATTTTTTATTTTTTATGGGTGAAGAATATATTTTTAACTAAATCAGCACATTTGCATTGATGTTTTTCAAAATCACATGTTGAGTGCAAACTTTTCTCTACTAAATGAACCAAGAAAACTCACCATCGCAGGTTTTTAATAATATGAGTTTTCTTGGTTCATCAATGACAATATTTGGTAGGAATAAGCTCTACATTGAAAAAACACTTTTAAATCTAGAGTAGTTTGAAACCTTTGAACCCCTCATCCTATTTCAGTTTAACTTCAATTAACATTTATTTAACTCTTAAAAAGATTCAAACTGATGGTCATTTGTTGGGTATTTTAATTTATATTTAGCGACTCACACTGGAGGTATATCATCACGAACACATCTATTTAAAACCAGTGAGAAAATTGCGAATTATCTGTTGAGAGTTTCTCGTATCATGTCGTTTCCCTTTTTTAATGGCATGATACAATACCTGAAAGACAATCTCATCATTTTGAAGCTGCCCATTTTAATGCACTCTGAGGGAAAAACTGTGCATTTTTGCAATAAATCAATCATCGTAAGGCAATTATTCTGCTTTATCAAACAATTAAAGCAGCCTTTAAAAGTCCTTTTCATTTATTCACAAAGAAACCCTGAGCATGTGCATTTCCTTTGACCTTTCAGCAAAAAGAGGGGAGGAAACTGTGTACGATGAGGTGAAGGTGCAGAGCGAAACAAAGAACGAGGGTAAGTTGTATTTAAAAAGCATTCAGGTGTTACTGCAACTGGGAGTGCTACCACTACTACCACTACTTTACCATTATAACTATCATTAAAAGGGAACAAGGTCACAAGAACTGTTCTAAAGTTTATATCTGTAGGTGCTTTGTCAGTAACCCTAGCATTCTAACAAAGCTCTACAAAGTTGGGAGTGTGCAGTGTGACAAATGTCAACGTTTTGCAGACGGGGCATTCTGGTCTAATGAAAAAATGATGGTCCCACGTACGAAGCTGCGCCGTCTTATCCCCCGTTTGTTTTTGACATATCAAAAAATAAGTTTCTAATCAAATTATTGTAACAACCCGTCTCTTGGGCTGTAACAAAAAGCTGGGAGGCGAGACGAGGGTCTGAAAATATAACAATCCTTTATTTTTGTGGACACCAAAACAACAGCCAAAAGCTCACACGGGGAATGTGCGAGAGAAATGAGAGAGAGAGACGTATCCAGCTGGGCTCTCTTCTTATAGCCTTTTCGACCTAGGTGCAGCTCATCAGGTAAATGCTGTAAACAAAGAGAGAGAGAGACCACGGCACGCCTAGTGAAGGGGTCGTCACAATATGCACAAATCTTTAATGTCAAATCATTGTTGACTTGTTTTAAGTGACAAAAAAGTACTTATTTTAAGCCAAACCAAGACCTTTTACCAGGGTATTCTGGTCCTTTTGTAAAAGTACTGATACCATGCGGTAAACGTATCCATTACAAGTAGAAATACAGCATTGAAAATATTACTTGAGTAAAAGTAAGTAATTATAAAAACACAGAAATGTTTAAAATTAAAGAAAAAACACCCAAAAATAATGTTCTAATAAAATAAAAAATAAATAAATGTATACAGATGCCAATTAAGTTTCTTTATAATCTAGTTTTTCAGATCTGTTCATATTTATAACAACATATTATATTTTTAAAATAATAATGCATCTGAATTATTAAACTATAAATGTAGTGGAGTAAGATATATGATACCTTTGAGTTGTAGTTGAGTTAAATCATACAGTCGCATGAAAATTAAATACTGAAGTAAAGTACAAGTACCTCAAATGTGCCCTTAAGTACAAATAAATATCTTCTTATTCTTCAAATCATTGTTGACTTGTTTTAAGTGACAAAAAAGTACTTATTTTAAGCCAAACCAAGACCTTTTACCAGGGTTGAAGAAAGTATTCAGGTCCTTTAGTAAAAGTTACCATGTGGTAAACGTATCCATTACAAGTAGAAATACAGCATTGAAAATATTACTTGAGTAAAAGTAAGTAAGTATAAAAAGCAAACTCTACTTATACCCGACACAGACAAGTTTAAAATTACATAAAAAACACCCACAAATATTGTTCTAATTAAATTAAATAAACGTAAATATGTGCAGATGCCAATTAAGTTTATTTATTATCTAGTTTGTCTTATCGTCCATCTGTTCATATTTATAACAACACATATTTTAAAAAGAATAATGCATCTGAATTATTAACTTACTATAAATGTAGTGGAGTGAGATATATGATACCTTTGAATTGTAGTTGAGTTAAATCATACAGTGGCATGAAAAGAAAATACTCAAGTAAAGTGCCTCAAATGTGCCCTTAAGTACAGTTTGATTAAATGTATTCAGTATCATTCTACCACTGCCTTTTACTAAACTTTATCAAGTGGTTCTGTTGCTTTTTACGGAGGTTTTATCTGCAACGTTATTAACGTGTTAAAAACTGTGAATGACTCAGACTAGATATGAGGCTCGTTTTTAGGAAATCTCTTGCGAACGGTTATTTTGAGATTGAACTTTTGTTGAACTGCAATAATGTTAGAGTGACTAATACTCAAGACCTACCGTAACTCTCACTGGAACACTTACCATACTGTATACTGTCCTAGTTGAAAAGTGACACAATATCTTTACTAAAGAGACTGTAACTTTGAAAGGTACCAATCTTCATTTGGTCAATTAATATTATTCATTGTTGTTGTTAAGACTCAGCAGGACAACGGCGGTTTCAGCACTTGGCTTGTTGTTTGGGGAGATATATCATCACGAACACATCTATTTAAAACCAGTGAGGAAATTGCGAGATAATTATCTGTTGAGAGTTTCCCGTATCATGTTGTTTCCATTTTTAAACACCATCATACAATACCTGAAAGACAATCTCATCATTTTGAAGCCGCCCATTTTAATGCACTTGAGGAAAAAACTGTGAATTTTTGCAATAAATCAATCATCGTAAAAAATGTTTTCCGCGATATCAAACAATTAAAGCAGCCTTTAAAAGTCGTTTTCATTTCTTCACAAAAAAACCTGAGCATTTCCTTTGACCTTTCAGCAAAAAGAGGGGAGGAAACTGTATACGATGAGGTGAAGGTGCAGAGCGAAACAAAGAACGAGGGTAAGTTGTATTTAAAAAGCATTCAGGTGTTACTGCAACTGGGAGTACTACCACTACTACCACTACTTTACCATTATAACTATCATTAAAAGGGAACAAGGTTACAAGAACTGTTCTAAACTTTATATCTGTAGGTGCTTTGTCAGTAACCAGCACTCTAACAAAGCTCTACAAAGTTGGGAGTGTGCAGTGTGACAAATGTCAACGTTTTGCAGACGGGGCATTCTGGTCTAATGAAAAAATGATGGTCCCACGTACGAAGCTATCTTATCCCCCGTTTGTTTTTGACATATCAAAAAATAAGTTTCTAATCAAAATATTGTTACAACCCGTCTCTTGGGCTGTAACAAAAAGCTGGGAGGCGAGACGAGGGTCTGAAAATATAACAATCCTTTATTTTTGTGGACACCAAAACAACAGCCAAAAGCTCACACGGGGAATGTGCGAGAGAAATGAGAGAGAGAGACGTATCCAGCTGGGCTCTCTTCTTATAGCCTTTTCGACCCAGGTGCAGCTCATCAGGTAAATGCTGTAAACAAAGAGAGAGAGAGACCATGGCACGCCTAGTGAAGGGGTCGTCACAATATGCACAAATCTTTAATGTCAAATCATTGTTGACTTGTTTTAAGTTACAAAAAAGTACTTATTTTAAGCCAAACCAAAACCTTTTACCAGGGTATTCTGGTCCTTTTGTAAAAGTACTGATACCATGCGGTAAACGTATCCATTACAAGTAGAAATACAGCATTGAAAATATTACTTGAGTAAAAGTAAGTAATTATAAAAACACAGAAATGTTTAAAATTAAAGAAAAAACACCCAAAATAATGTTCTAATAAAATAAAAAATAAATAAATGTATACAGATGCCAATTAAGTTTCTTTATAATCTAGTTTTTCAGATCTGTTCATATTTATAACAACATATTATATTTTTTAAATAATAATGCATCTGAATTATTAAACTATAAATGTAGTGGAGTAAGATATATGATACCTTTGAGTTGTAGTTGAGTTAAATCATACAGTCGCATGAAAATTAAATACTGAAGTAAAGTACAAGTACCTCAAATGTGCACTTAAGTACAAATAAATATCTTCTTCTTCTTCAAATCATTGTTGACTTGTTTTAAGTGACAAAAAAGTACTTATTTTAAGCCAAACCAAGACCTTTTACCAGGGTTGAAGAAAGTATTCAGGTCCTTTAGTAAAAGTTACCATGTGGTAATCGTATCCATTACAAGTAGAAATACACCATTGAAAATATTACTTGAGTAAAATTAAGTAAGTATAAAAAGCAAACTCTACTTATACCCGACACAGACAAGTTTAAAATTACATAAAAAACACCCACAAATATTGTTCTAATTAAATTAAATAAACATAAATATGTGCAGATGCCAATTAAGTTTATTTATTATCTAGTTTGTCTTATCGTCCATCTGTTCATATTTATAACAACACATATTTTAAAAAGAATAATGCATCTGAATTATTAACTTACTATAAATGTAGTGGAGTGAGATATATGATACCTTTGAATTGTAGTTGAGTTAAATCATACAGTGGCATGAAAAGAAAATACTCAAGTAAAGTAAAGTGCCTCAAATGTGCCCTTAAGTACAGTTTGATTAAATGTATTCAGTATCATTCTACCACTGCCTTTTACTAAACTTTATCAAGTGGTTCTGTTGCTTTTTACGGAGGTTTTATCTGCAACGTTATTAACGTGTTAAAAACTGTGAATGACTCAGACTAGATATGAGGTTCGTTTTTAGGAAATCTCTTGCGAACGGTTATTTTGAGATTGAACTTTTGTGTTGAACTGCAATAATGTTAGAGTGACTAATACTCAAGACCTACCGTAACTCTCACTGGAACACTTACCATACTGTATACTGTCCCAGTTGAAAAGTGACACAATATCTGTACTAAAGAGACTGTAACTTTGAAAGGTACCAATCTTCATTTGGTCAATTAATATTATTCATTGTTGTTGTTAAGACTCAGCAGGACAACGGCGGTTTCAGCACTTGGCTTGTTGTTTGAGGAGATATATCATCACGAACACATCTATTTAAAACCAGTGAGGAAATTGCGAGATAATTATCTGTTGAGAGTTTCCCGTATCATGTTGTTTCCATTTTTAAACACCATGATACAATACCTGAAAGACAATCTCATCATTTTGAAGCTGCCCATTTTAATGCACTTGAGGAAAAAACTGTGAATTTTTGCAATAAATCAATCATCGTAAAAAATGTTTTCCGCGATATCAAACAATTAAAGCAGCCTTTAAAAGTCGTTTTCATTTCTTCACAAAAAAACCTGAGCATTTCCTTTGACCTTTCAGCAAAAAGAGGGGAGGAAACTGTATACGATGAGGTGAAGGTGCAGAGCGAAACAAAGAACGAGGGTAAGTTGTATTTAAAAAGCATTCAGGTGTTACTGCAACTGGGAGTACTACCACTACTACCACTACTTTACCATTATAACTATCATTAAAAGGGAACAAGGTCACAAGAACTGTTCTAAACTTTATATCTGTAGGTGCTTTGTCAGTAACCAGCACTCTAACAAAGCTCTACAAAGTTGGGAGTGTGCAGTGTGACAAATGTCAACGTTTTGCAGACGGGGCATTCTGGTCTAATGAAAAAATGATGGTCCCACGTACGAAGCTGTCTTATCCCCCGTTTGTTTTTGACATATCAAAAAATAAGTTTCTAATCAAAATATTGTTACAACCCGGCTCTTGGGCTGTAACAAAAAGCTGGGAGGCGAGACGAGGGTCTGAAAATATAACAATCCTTTATTTTTGTGGACACCAAAACAACAGCCAAAAGCTCACACGGGGAATGTGCGAGAGAAATGAGAGAGAGAGACGTATCCAGCTGGGCTCTCTTCTTATAGCCTTTTCGACCCAGGTGCAGCTCATCAGGTAAATGCTGTAAACAAAGAGAGAGAGAGACCATGGCACGCCTAGTGAAGGGGTCGTCACAATATGCACAAATCTTTAATGTCAAATCATTGTTGACTTGTTTTAAGTTACAAAAAAGTACTTATTTTAAGCCAAACCAAAACCTTTTACCAGGGTATTCTGGTCCTTTTGTAAAAGTACTGATACCATGCGGTAAACGTATCCATTACAAGTAGAAATACAGCATTGAAAATATTACTTGAGTAAAAGTGAGTAATTATAAAAACACAGAAAGGTTTAAAATTAAAGAAAAAACACCCAAAAATAATGTTCTAATAAAATAAAAAATAAATAAATGTATACAGATGCCAATTAAGTTTCTTTATAATCTAGTTTTTCAGATCTGTTCATATTTATAACAACATATTATATTTTTTAAATAATAATGCATCTGAATTATTAAACTATAAATGTAGTGGAGTGAGATATATGATACCTTTGAATTGTAGTTGAGTTAAATCATACAGTCGCATGAAAATTAAATACTGAAGTAAAGTACAAGTACCTCAAATGTGCACTTAAGTACAAATAAATATCTTCTTCTTCTTCAAATCATTGTTGACTTGTTTTAAGTGACAAAAAAGTACTTATTTTAAGCCAAACCAAGACCTTTTACCAGGGTTGAAGAAAGTATTCAGGTCCTTTAGTAAAAGTTACCATGTGGTAAACGTATCCATTACAAGTAGAAATACACCATTGAAAATATTACTTGAGTAAAAGTAAGTAAGTATAAAAAGCAAACTCTACTTATACCCGACACAGACAAGTTTAAAATTACATAAAAAACACCCACAAATATTGTTCTAATTAAATTAAATAAACATAAATATGTGCAGATGCCAATTAAGTTTATTTATTATCTAGTTTGTCTTATCGTCCATCTGTTCTTATTTATAACAACACATATTTTAAAAAGAATAATGCATCTGAATTATTAACTTACTATAAATGTATTGGAGTGAGATAAAATGATACCTTTGAATTGTAGTTGAGTTAAATCATACAGTGGCATGAAAAGAAAATACTCAAGTAAAGTAAAGTACCTCAAATGTGCCCTTAAGTACAGTTTGATTAAATGTATTCAGTATCATTCTACCACTGCCTTTTACTGAACTTTATCAAGTGGTTTTGTTGCTTTTTACGGGGGTTTATCTGCAACGTTATTAACGTGTTAAAAACTGTGAATGACTCAGACTAGATATGAGGCTCGTTTTTAGGAAATCTCTTGCGAACGGTTATTTAGAGATTGAACTTTTGTTGAACTGCAATAATGTTAGAGTGACTAATACTCAAGACCTACCGTAACTCTCACTGGAACACTTACCATACTGTATCCTGTCCTAGTTGAAAAGTGACACAATATCTTTACTAAAGAGACTGTAACCTTGAAAGGTACCAATCTTCATTTGGTCAATTAATATTATTCATTGTTGTTGTTAAGACTCAGCAGGACAACGGCGGTTTCAGCACTTGGCTTGTTGTTTGGGGAGATATATCATCACGAACACATCTATTTAAAACCAGTGAGGAAATTGCGAGATAATTATCTGTTGAGAGTTTCCCGTATCATGTTGTTTCCATTTTTAAACACCATGATACAATACCTGAAAGACAATCTCATCATTTTGAAGCCGCCCATTTTAATGCACTTGAGGAAAAAACTGTGAATTTTTGCAATAAATCAATCATCGTAAAAAATATTTTCCGCGATATCAAACAATTAAAGCAGCCTTTAAAAGTCGTTTTAATTTCTTCACAAAAAAACCTGAGCATTTCCTTTGACCTTTCAGCAAAAAGAGGGGAGGAAACTGTGTACGATAACGTGAAGGTGCAGAACGAAACAAAGAAAGAGGGTAAGTTGTACTAAAAAATGCATTCAGGTGTTACTGCAACTGGGAGTACTACCACTACTACCACTACTTTACCATTATAACTATCATTAAAAGGGAACAAGTTCACAAGAACTGTTCTAAACTTTATATCTGTAGGTGCTTTGTCAGTAACCAGCACTCTAACAAAGCTCTACAAAGTTGGGAGTGTGCAGTGTGACAAATGTCAACGTTTTGCAGACGGGGCATTCTGGTCTAATAAAAAAATTATGGTCCCACGTACGAAGCTGTCTTATCCCCCGTTTATTTTTGACATATCAAAAAATAAGTTTCTAATCAAAGTATGCACAAGTCTATAAAGTCTGTCACGATCTGTGTGGCCGTTTCTCAATCGCGAGGAAACTGGCTTCCAAGCCAATATTTCAAGGATACTACGTCATCGAGTGCCGCCGAAGGACTGTTCCAATCTCCAGCATACTTGGAATTCCACCGAGGCCACGTCCTTGGTTTGGGGGTAATTACGAGGCTGCACATGAGTAGACTTTGCGTCCTTCAAATCCCCACAATGCTTTGCGCACGGACCAATTTCAAAGACCCTTGCGGAGAATGGCTGAACCGACGCAGCACAGCACACATTTAAATGTAAGTATGTAGTGGCGTAGAACATGTGTTGGTAAATATGTGACTTTGTTGCATTTGTTATCACCAAAAATGTGTTCCGTGAAAGTAGAGCAAGTTCATAATTAGATAGACATCGTGAGGTATTTATTTTCGGTACAGTTTATGTTGAAACCGTTAGAGAGAGTGGCACACTTGTTAGCCTGTTCCATTCTTCTTTGTTTTCCGAAGACGTGGCTTGGAAGTATACTTGCTTCGTTTCTGAAGGAAGTGACTTGGAAGTATGCGACTACCAAGCCAGCATCCTCGAGATTGAGAAACGGCCTCTGTGTTTTGTTTTGTCTTGTCTTTTTCTGTCTTTGGTTTCCTGTTATATTTTGAAAAGTGTTCACCCCCTGTCTTGCCTGTTGCTTTCTGTCTGTTTTCCCTCCTGTCTGATTACCTGATTGTGTTCACCTTGTGCCCCTGTGTTTTCTCCTCCCTCCTCACCTGTCTCTTGTTTCTTTGATTAGTCTTGTGTGTATTTAAGTTCCGGTTTTTATGTCTGTCTTGGTTAGTTCCTTGTTTGTCAATAGCCGCATTCACACCGCAGGAGTTTCCCTTGTACTTTGGTTCTTTAGTTCCGTTAGTACCAATAATGTCGCGTTCACACCGCCGGGACTACTCAGTGCCGGGAACTCTTTTGGCCATTTTCAGTCCCTGCTAGAGAGGTGGTACGAACCTGGTGATAAAAGAGTGCCAATTTCTATTCTATTTCAATTGGCTGGGCGAATTGCAAACCACGCCCCGTTAGACTCTGCATTTTTTTGTTAGGCAGCCTTTTTTTTCCTCGCTACCAGTGCTTGAATTGGGCCGGTACTCACCGGTACGCAGTACCGGCACTTCTGATTTTTACCCATGTGGTACCGGCACTTCTTACTGAGTACCGGAACCTTGCCGGTACTCAGTAAAATGCCGGTACTCAGCCGCCGGCAATATACGTATATATTGTAAACGCAATGCAGCGCAAATGTGGGTCTGACTCTGCCTCACAGAGGGTGACTGGCTGTCTACATGACGTGGCCTGCCGACATTGCCACTTTCATACAGATCATACTAATGCCCTTGATTGGTCTCTGTGTGTCATTCAAGCTCGGGAGGGTGTGTGTTGGTGTATGTGTGGCGCGAGCGAGCGAGAAAGCGCGCGCACCGGTTACGTGTATTGTTGTTAGCATCTGGTGCTAGCTAGCTGCGCTAACGGATATAAGGAGCTGTTTCAACAACAAGGTGGAGGGAGAGTCCTTTGCTGTCAGACTGAGAGGCTGAAAACTACAGCTCTGGTGAGGTAAATTACTCTCTGAGTCTTTAGATAGTTCACTTAGTTTAAGTTATCTCAGTGGGTCTCAAACGGTTCGGTCACCATTTATGTAAACACATATTTCCATTTGAGGGGGTAGTGATTAGTAAAATATGCATGAATAATACAAACAAAATGTTAACTAGGTGAAAAAAGGTAAGATAAACTTGTTGAGAGCTAAAACTAGTCTTTGCTGTTGCCTCAAGTACAGTTTGATTAAATGTATTCAGTATCATTCTACCACTGCCTTTTACTAAACTTTATCAAGTGGTTTTGTTGCTTTTTACGGGCTTTTATCTGCAACGTTATTAACGTGTTAAAAACTGTGAATGAATCAGACTAAATATGAGGTTCGTTTTTAGGAAATCTCTTGCGAACGGTTATTTTGAGATTGAACTTTTGTTGAACTGCAATAATGTTAGAGTGACTAATACTCAAGACCTACCGTAACTCTCACTGGAACACTTTTAGCAAAGTACATAAAGCAGTTTCTCAAAACACAATGGGTTCACAACTCTTTAAAGGTGGGGTAGGTAATTCACTTCAGAAACACTTGTTGTTATATTCCATGGAATGCTCTTAACATCCCGATAGCAATGAATAAATTAAATGCTTTGACAATAAATATATACAAATATTTCATCTGTGGAAGCCGTTGCGCTGTGAAAAGTACGACCAATCACCTGAGCCGGCCCGGCTAAAATAACTGGATGGCCTACCTGCCTGTCAGCCTTCCATCTGTGCACAAACTTATCTCGTGCCCTCTTTGGTCATGTGCGCGTTCGTGTGTGTTGGAGGAGGGGCTCTGTAAGGAAGGGGCAGATTTTTTTCGGTTGTGTATTTTCAAATTCTAGCGCACTCGAGCCGGTTTCTCCATTCTTACCTACCCTACATTTAAGTCAGCCCTTTAACAACAGTCAGGTGCCTGTTTAAATATTTGAACAATCGTTCGCTGTCCATATCACTCCTTTTGTTTATTTAGGCCATTTCTCATACAATGTAAGTGATGGGGACCAAATGTACTCCTTTGTTCTGAACTGTATTCCAAAGTTTGACTGACTAATAAGGTTCAAGCATCTGAGTTAGTCAAATCAACTTGGTATCCTTTCCTGTCTTTTACCTTTTACTCTCATAAAAAAAAGATCCATCTGCATTTACCATACTGTATACTGTCCTAGTTGAAAAGTGACACAATATCTGTACTAAAGAGACTGACACTTTGAAAGGTACCAATCTTCATTTGGAAAGTTAATGTGATTCATTTGAGTTGTTTAGACTCAGCAGGACATCGGCGCTTTCAGCACTTGGCTTGTTGTTTGGGGATTCTCTGTGTCATTCTGCTGGGTGGCATCATCGGAGTCTGCGTCTACTGTAAGTACACAAAACAGGAAGTGCATTATCTCACAATTAGACATGAGACAAACCGTAAAGAATAGGAGCAGCCATTTTATCTGTTTACACCATTTGATATCAGTCATGAACATGCCACAGTATGAAGCAAAATTATCAATCAAGAAGCCGTTCATGTGGATGAATACATTAATTAGTTTGAGACTTTCCTATACTGTACATACCTGCAGGCACCATTAGTGGGAAATACAGACAAGTATGCATACAAATAATTAAAAGATGAGTCAAGACATATTCTATATTTCTCTTATTCTTAACAAATCATATGATCAGACCCAAACGACAATGAATGTCTATCTAATGTCAATTTATTAACAAATGTCATGTGTCTTTCATGTTACTGAGCCTCTGTGAAGTTCTGAGTTTATCCCACTCTCTACCCACCAGCGCTTGCTATTTCACAAAATGTGTGGCTTGAAGACTTCCCCATTTCACTCCTCTCTTAGTAATGTTGTCATCAAACCACAGTGACAAGCAGTTTCAGATCATGTGAAATATTAATGGGTCTGAGAATTGGAGAAGTCAGAACACTTTGAGACGGACTGAGAGATTTTTAGTTTGAGTCTAAAGACCGGAAAACTTAACGTGAGGCGGACAGGAAGAAGCTTGCAAAAGAGGCAAATTAACAAAAATCTAAATTGCAATATAACCTTGATTATAAAAGAAGCTGATTTCTCATTTTGCAGTTACATTAATTCATGAGAGTGATCCAAACCAGTTAAAAGAAAACTCAACTCTACGGGCAATCAACACAAAACTCAGCTTAGAAAATGCAAACTTGACGAGGGACAACAAGAATCTGGAGGACCAGTTGGGCAACCTGACACAAGTCTATAATGTCTCAGAGAGCAACGTGAAAAACCTGTCTGCAGAAGTCCAGGAGCTGAAAACACAAAAACAGGAGCTGGAGACTGAGAAGAAGAACTTGAAACAGCAAATACAAAACATGACAACAAACTGGAATGAGCTCAACGTCAGTCGAGCTCAGTGGAGCATCGATTCCTACTGCTATGACGGTATGTTCAGATCCTCTATATTAGGTCATAATTACAATATTTTCAAAAGGTAGGCATGATGTTGATTGTTTGGACTCTGTTGTTTCAGATGATAAGTGTCAACCTTGTCAGAAGGGCTGGGATGTCACTGAGTCCAGCTGCTATGCGTATAATGACCCTCAGCCTCCTGATCGAAAAACCTGGGAAGAAGCTCAAGAAGACTGCAAAGGAAAGAATTCATATCTGGCTGTTGCACATACGACTGCTGAAAAGGTAAACCCATTAATATGATGCGATTAAGAAAGTAATTGTGTTTGTAGGTCTGAACACACTTTGGGTCTTTAGGTCATTATGTGTTTATTTACTTATACGGTGTAAATACCTGATATCTGTTTCTCTGTTGTCAGAACGTCATCATCAAGGAATACAGCCCAGGTAGTTCAGGAACTAACGGATTCTGGATTGGTCTGAGAGTTGAAGATGGGAAATGGAAGTGGGCTGATGGAAGTGATCTGACTGATAGGTAAGAGACACGTTACTAAACACTTTGAATAATAACATCTATCAGCCTTTATCTAAACATCATGTTCTCTCCTCAGCTCCTGGATACCAGCTCCTGTTGAAGGTCACTGTGCAATCTCTGTTAAAGGCAAAACAACTTGGTTATCAGTGCGCTGTAATGCAACACAACAATGGATCTGTCAGAAGAAGGCTTTAACTCTTAAACAAAGCAGTCATACTAAGAAGGTTTCTGGAAGCTCTTGGAAAAAAAGATGAATTACTGGTGAATAAAACAAAAATATATAAAACAAAAAAAGGATAAAAACAGTAATTCTAGAAACGTTTCACAAACTCAATAAAAACAATAAAACACAAAAGTTAACTCATAATGTGGATTATTTAAAAATCGATGTACTTTCAGTTTGACTTAATTTCTATTGAGCTAAATGAATGCAAATATGTATTTATTTAACATTGTTATGGTGTTTTTATTAGATATGGATGGTTAAAATAGTTATACTGTTTTGTGTGAATAATGTTATTCTGTTGTTTTAGAGATGCAACGCTTAAACTGCAGATTATTGCAAAGACTCTGGACCATTTGATTGTATTGCTTCTACCAGCCAGCAGAGGGCGCTGCATCACTTGTTCTCAATACAATGTTCCTGAGTCTGTTAAATAACTATTTTTCAAGATTCAAAGGTTTATTGTCATGACATTTAGAAACTACGGGGTGATTATGTAATGTATAAACAAAATGTGATCACAGGTTCCTTAACAGTGAAATTAACAAGACATAAGAAATACATATAAAAAACAATACAAATAGAAATAGTGCAAGCTCAGGTGTTTAATAGTCTTCTGGCCAGTGGGATGAAACTGTCCCTGATGCTATTCTGATGATGCACAGTTTATGGATGATTTGTATCTATCTGTATTTTTATCTATGAGCAATGTCTTGTTTAACTCTGTTGTCACCAGTGAATAAATGTGCTGCCACACATTGTTGTTTTTGTGTTTTCATTGAAAACATCAGTGCTTTAATCAAGTCTGGAGAAACAATCTAATTCATGGTGCAACCATTTTAATGAAAATAAGATAGAAGGAGATCAGTCCTCAATATTCAGTCACTCTGTCAACATCAGCACCAGCAGAGTTTCAGAGAGGGACAGGAAGTGGAGGTGAATTGGCCAAAAAAAGAGCAAACACTAAGTAAGATGTGTGTATGATGATAAACTGTGATACTAGTGTTTAAACTCATCAATGCATCAGTGTCCATCAAAGCTGCTCAGTTCCTCTAACCCTATATTGTGTTCAGGTCTCCTGTGACCCTTTTCATGTTAAAATTATATAATAACTACCTCTATCAGAACAAGGCTTCATGATATCCTCCACAACAGCTATATGAACACTACCAAACTGATTTTGACCATTTTAGCTGTAGGCCTCTACAGATTCATAAAGAGTCAGGAGAAACAATCTTATTCACGATGATGTAACACGTTTTAAAATTAACCAAAAGGAAATCAGGCCTCAATATTTAGTCACGAGCAGAGTTTCAGAGAGAGACAGGAAGTGGCATTGAGAGCATTTTTGTGACTAAACATTAGTTTTCGGGGCCTAGAAATCCATGGAGATCCAAACTGCAGTTAATATGATTATTTTTAATAGGAAATCCAATATGTTGGATATGTGACTCTATTAAACTCTGTGAAAGGGCCACACGTTTTCAAGTTCCGGTTGAAACTATTTGGGAAGTATCAACATGACGTGAGAACAGGAGATTAAAAAGATGCCATCTCCACCTCGTAGCAGAAGTCTACTGAACCGTCACATCAGAGAGACGCTCTCATCAGGACTGCAGCAGGACTTTGTTCAGGACGAAAGGAAAAATAATCGAGGATATGGGTAATTAAAGAATATTCCAGAGTTTATGTGTGTCTAAGATATAACCTATGATATGTTTTTATTTGCCTTTATCAATCAATCAATCAATCAATGTTTATTTATATAGCCCAATATCACAAATGTTACATTTGTCTCAGTGGACTTCACAGTTTGTACAGAATATCAGTATGACAACACGACACCCTCTGTCCTTAGACCCTCTGTCCTTTGACCCTCTGTCCTTAGACCCTCACATCCTACAAGGAAAAACTTCCAGAGAAACCCCACAGTTTAAAGGGGAACATGGAGAAACCTCAGGGAGAGCAACAGAGGAGGGATCCCTCTCCCAGGACGGACAGACGTGCAATAGATGCCGTGTGTAAATTGAAAAGATAATACATTTGCAACATAGGTAGTCCAAATGTTTGGAAATGCATGTGTGTATAATAAGAAGATGAATCCACGAGGATATCCATCCAGGACTTATGATTCAGGACCACAGCCACGACTCAAGATCCAGGACTCGCAATCCATGACACAGGACCGCAGGATCATCCATGACTCCGGATCCCGGCGTATATAGACACCAAAAAGAAAGAAATTTGGGGAAGCTGGGTTAATCGGAACAAACTGAGAGCGTTCAGATAGATAGGACCTAAACCAGCCTAAAGCAGTTCCCTGTATGCCAACTAAGTGCTCTAGTCTTTCCAATAGGATGTCATGGTCGATAGTATCAAATGCAGCACTAAGATCGAGCAAGACAAGAATAGAGACAAGTCCCTTGTCTGAGGCTATTAGAATGTCATTTGTGACTTTAACCAGAGCTGTCTCTGTGCTATGATGTGCTCTAAAGCCAGACTGAAAATCTTCAAATAAATCATAGTTTTTTAAGTAATCACACAGCTGTTTTGCGACTGCTTTCTCAGGAAGTTTTGAGAGGAACGGAAGATTAGAAATAGGTCTATAGTTGGCTAAAACCTCTGGATCGAGGTTGTGCTTTTTGAGAAGCGGTTTTATCACTGCTACTTTGAATGATTGTGGAACATAGCCTGATAATAAAGACATATTCATAATATTTAATAAAGAAGTGCTAATTAATGGAAAAACTTCTTTTAACAGCTTAGTTGGAATCGGGTCTAAGATACACGTTGATGGTTTAGAAGAGAGAATCATTGAATTTAATTGTTCAAGGTTTATGGCTGAAAAGCATTCTAGTTTACTATCTAGTGTAATATTAGAACTTACGTTTCTGGGAGCTGTTGATAACACTATACTGGTCAAAGGCAAGAGGTCATTGATTTTGTTTCTAAGAGTAACAATTTTATCGTTAAAAAAGCACATAAAATCATTACTACTGAGTGCTATGGGAATAGAAGGCTCAGTCGAGCTGTGGCTCTCTGTCAGCCTGGCTACAGTGCTGAAAAGAAATCTTGCATTATTCTTATTCTCATCTATTAATGAAGAGTAGTATGCTGCTCTCGCTTTACGCAGTGCTTTCTTATATTCATTGAGAGTAATATGCCAAATTAAACGAGATTCTTCAAGTTTAGTGGAACGCCATATCCTTTCAAGTTGTCTCGACTTTTGCTTTATTTTGCGGGTTTCGGCATTATGCCATGGAGCTAATCTATGTTGTTTTATTTTCTTCTTTTTCAAAGGAGCAACAGAGTCTAATTTTATTCGCAGCGCATCTGTAGCACTATCAACAACATGATCAATTTGGGGTGGTGTACATTTTGTATAAGTTTCCTCCCCTACATGCAGACATGCTATCGAGTTAAGTATTGGTGGAATCTCTTCCTTAAATTTGGCTATAGCACTAACAGATAGGTTTCTGCTGCAGGAGCTTTTGGCTAATGCTTTGTAGTCTAGTAACAGTACTTCAAAAGTTACTAAGAAATGGTCGGATAAAGCAGGATTATGCGGTTCGACTAATAGTTGCTCAATTTCAATACCATAAGTCAGAACAAGGTCAAGAGTGTGATTATAGCAGTGGGTTGGTTTATTTACACTCTGACAGAAACCAACAGAATCTAATATAGAGTTAAATGCAACAGTAAGGCTATTTTTATCATCGTCAACATGAATATTAAAGTCACCTACGATAATTACTTTATCTGTTTTAAGTACCAAAGCTGATAAAAACTCAGAGAATTCTGATAAGAATTCTGAATAAGGACCTGGTGCACGGTACACTGTAACAAATAAGATTGGCTGCAAAGTTTTCCAGGTCGGATGCGTAAGACTGAAAATGAGGCTTTCAAAGGAGGTATAATTCAATTTAGATTTAGTATTGATAAGTAAATTTGAGTCAAAGATTGCTGCAACTCCACCTCCTCGGCCCGTGCCTCGGGCAATATGAGTATTGATATGGCTGGGTGGAGTGGCCTCATTTATGCTGACATATTCTTCATGTCTCAACCAAGTTTCAGTGAGACAGCATATATCAATATTATAATCTGATATTAAATCATTTACCAGTATTGCTTTAGATGCTAGAGATCTTATGTTTAAGAGACCACATTTAATCTTCCTGTTTTGTTGCACTGTAGTAGTTGTTACATTTACTTTTATTAGGTTATTATGTATGACACCTCTATTAGGTTTTACCTTAAATTGTCCTTGGGCAGACACACACACCGTTAATATTGGGTATTTTATTGGGTTCGGGATTCCTATGGATGACTGCCTAGGAGAGAGCGTAGAGAAGCGTGTAAGACTGCGACTCTGCCTCCTGGTCTCAACTCCAGTTTGTCATGGATTAAGTCCACAGAGCCCTGAAATGTTTGCCGAAATGAGATTTGCACCTTCCAAAGTAGGATGAATGCCGTCTCTCTTAATCAGACCAAGTTTTCCCAGAAGGCTGTCCAATTATTCACGAAGCCCACATTGTTTGCTGGGCACCACCAAGACAACCAGCGCTGAAATGATGACATGCGGCTATACATGTCATCATTGATCAGATTGGGGAGGGGACCAGAGAAGATTACGGTGTCCGACATTGTTTTAGCATAACTACACACCGACGCCACATTAAGTTTGGTGCATTCTGATAGGCGTAAACGAACATCATTACCACCGACGTGAATAACAATCCTACTGTATTTACGTTTATTTTTAGCCAGCAGTCTAAGATGCACCTCAACGTCGCCCGCTCTGGCCCCCGGAATGCATGCGACTGTGGAGGCTTCGGTCTCTAAATTCACGTGTCTCATAATAGAGCTACCAATAACCAGAGTTGGCTTCTCAGCGGGTGTCTCGCTGAGTGGGGAATATCTGTTAGATACGTGAACGGGTTGGTGGGGACCTGCGGGTTTCGCGTTATGCCCCTTCTGAACAGTCACCCATTCTCCCTGCTGCTCGGGAGTTGCCGGGGGACGGCTAAGAGGAGCTACCTTTTGCCGGTCCGCACCGGCTAACATGGGCTTTACTGTAGCTGAGTTATTTTCTAAGATGCGGAGCCGGGCTTCTATGGCTATGATTCCCGCCTCCAACCTAACAACTATACTACATTTAACACATGTATCGGTACCAGTAAAGGAGGTAGGGGAGTAACCAAACATGAGACAGTTAGAGCAGGAAATAGCACCCGAGGGGGGGGAAAGAGCCATGGCTAGCTATCAAGCTAAAGTAGCTACCGTTAGCAAACCCGAAAAGAGTGTAGGCAACTGTGGAGTTACAGTCGCTAAGAGAAGGAGAGTTTGTGAGTGCTTAAGCTGTAGTAACGTGTGATTACAACGTCAGGCAGTTGCCGTGATCAAGAGTTTTAAAACGATCGATTAAGTTAAGATAACAAGCTATCAGCAACAGAACAGGCACACGGGATACCCGGAGATGACAACAACAACCGGAAGTTACAACATGCTTACCGCAATAGTGGTCTGTGTAGCAACAACATTACATTTTGACATCAACATGTCATTAACTGAATTCTTATTTTTCAGGTCGGTGGTTTCTCTTCTTCACTCAGAATATTCTTCTGATAGCAGTGTGTTGGCTCATACTGTTAGCCATCGTGGGCCTTCGTATCTACTGTGGGTTCCATAATATCAGTTTATTGAAGGTGTTTGTGTCGATTTATTGCTTCAAACATGTGAACCCGTTCTCAAGTGTCTATTTTAACCATGTAACCACTGAAAGACACACAGAGCCCAAAACCTTCCTCTCTCTGTAACCGTAGTTACCTCTATCTTTACTGAAATACCAATCTGACTGCAGAAACCCTAAACTTCCCCATGTCACTCATTTTCTAAGTGTTGACCTAACACTACAGTGAAATGCGGATTTAGGCGACGTGCTCAGTAGGAACTAAAGGTCTAGGTTCGGAGAATTGGAAAACTCAAAGAAAATGACATTTTTGGCTCCAGTCTTTTTTTGGAGGATTTCTTGAAACCTGAAGAGAGACGGACAAGAAACATCTTCCAAAAGAGTTACATTGACAAAAAACAAGAACACCCCATTTATTTCTACGGTCCATGTTCAGCCACGTGAAGCAATGCAAATGAACTTCTTGACCAAAAGCAGAAGTGGTTAGTTTGAAGGCTGAGAGATAGACTTCAACAGAAGAGAGGAAACAACCAGTTCTCCTATTGCGATGTCCAGAGACTTCTCCATCTACGAGTCAGAGAGGGCTCCACAGAGCGGCTGTAGTGATGGCGGAGGGAGAGGAGGAGGTGAACTACGCTTCGGTTGTGTTCAAAGCCGGCAACAATCATCCACCTGCGGGTAAGTTTAGTTATTTAACAACTTTCACTTCCTGCTGATGATTTTGAAACAGAGCCTCTTTGTTAATGTGATCAATGCAAAGTTGAGTACTTCAATCCAAAGAAAGTTGCTGTTTTTAATGTCCTGTAATTTAACTGTGAAACCAGAAACATGAAAAATCTGATAATTATTTACCTTTTCTTGTTAGAGAAATTGTTAAAAGGCTGTTTTTTATTTGTTTAGTGTGGGTGAAGAATATATTTTTAACTAACCCAGCATTTTTGCATTGATATTTTTCAAAATCACAATGTTGAGTATAAACTTTTAATGAACCAAGAAAACGTATAATCGTGCATCTAGGTTTTAATAATATGAGTTTTCTGGGTTCATCAATGCACATCTTTGGTAGAAAGAAGCTCTTTATTTATGTATTCTACGTTGAAAAAACACTTTTAAATCTAGAGTAGTTTGAACCCTTTGAACACCTCATCCTATTTCAGTTTAACTTCAATTCATATTTCTTTAACTTTACATTACATTGCATTTAGCTGACTCTTTTATCCAAAGGGACTTACAATAAGTGCGTTCGACCAAGAAGATACAAACTTGAAGAAAACAGAATCATATAAGTACTTCATGTTTCATAGAGCCAAACATTTCAAGTGCTACTCAACTGGCTTTAGATAAGCCAGACCTTTATTAGTATATAAGTGCTTTGTTAATAGTTCTATCGCTCGAGGTGATAAAAAGATTCAAACTGATGCTCATTTGTTGGGTATTTTAATTTAGCGACTCACACTGGAGGTATATCATCACGAACACATCTATTTAAAACCAGTGAGGAAATTGCGAATTATCTGTTGAGAGTTTCCCGTATCATGTCGTTTCCCTTTACAAACGGCATGACACAATACCTGAAAGACAATCTCATCATTTTGAAGCTTCCCATTTTAATGCACTCTGAGGAAAAAAACATGAATTTTTGCATCATTCTAAGGCAATTGTTCTGCAATATCAAACAATTAAAGCAGCCTTTTAAAGTCCTTCTCATTCGTTCACAAAAAAACCTGAGCATGTGCATTTCCTTTGACCTTTCAGCAAAAAGAGGGGAGGAAACTGAGTACGGTGAGGTGAAGGTGCAGAACGAAACAAAGAACGAGGGTAAGTTGTATTAAAAAAAACATTCAGGTGTTACTGCAACTGGGAGTTCTACCACTACTACCACTACTTTACCATTATAACTATCATTAAAAGGGAACAAGGTCACAAGAACTGTTCTAAAGTTTATATCTGTAGGTGCTTTGTCAGTAACCAGCACTCTAACAAAGCTCTACAAAGTTGGGAGTGTGCAGTGTGACAAATGTCAACGTCTTGCAGACGGGGCATTCTGGTCTAATGACAAAATGATGGTGGAAAGCTGCATTGTCTTTTCTTCCGTTTGTTTTTGACAAATCAAAATTAAGGCTATAATCATAGTATGCACAAGTCTTGATGTCAAATAATTGTTGATTTGTTTTAAGTTACAAAAAAATTCTTATTTTAAGCCAAACCAAGACCTTTGTATTCTGGTCCTTTAGTAAAAGTACTGTTACCATGCGGTAAACTTATCCTTTACAAGTAGAAGTACAGCTTTGAAAATATTACTTGAGTAAAAGTAAGTAAGTATAAAGCAAACTGTTCTTAAAGTAATCAATGTACACGACACAGAAAAGTTCGAAATTAAAGAAAAAACACCCAAAAAACGGTTCTAATTAAATAAAATAAACTTAAATGTGTACAGATGCCAATTAAGTTTTTCAGATCGTCCATCTGTTCATATTTATAAAAACACATTATGTATTTAAAATAATAATGCATCTGAATTATGAACTTACTATAACTGCAGTGGAGTAAGATATATGTCCGGCAGTGGCTCAGTCAGTACTTGGACTGGGAGCCGTAGGGTCGCCGGTTCAAGTCCCCGACCAGACCTAAATATGGAGTGTGGACTGCTACTTGGAGAGGTCCCAGTCCACCTCCTGGGCCCTGCCGTGGTGCCCTTGAGCAAGGCACCGGACATCCCCCCTCCCCCCTCACTCCCATTGCTCCCCGGGCGCTGTACAATAGCTGCCCACTGCTCCTGGTACTAGGATGGGTTAAAAGCAGAACACATTTCCCTGTGTGTGCAGAGTGCCCTGCATGTGTGACCATTAAAGAGGGGTTCATCTCTCCAATTATATTATATTCAATATGATACATGATATGTTTTAAATAATAATGCATCTGAATTATTAACTTACTATAAATGTATTGGAGTGAGATATATGATACATTTGAATTGTAGTTGAGTTAAATCATACAGTGGCATGAAAAGAAAATACTCAAGTAAAGTAAAGTGCCTCAAATGTGCCCTTAAGTACAGTTTGATTAAATGTATTCAGTAACATTCTACCACTGCCTTTTACTAAACTTTATCAAGTGGTTCTGTTGCTTTTTACGGGGTTTTATCTGCAACGTTATTAACGTGTTAAAAACTGTGAATGACTCAGACTAGATATGAGGTTCGTTTTTAGGAAATCTCTTGCGAACGGTTATTTAGAGATTGAACTTTTGTGTTGAACTGCAATAATGTTAGAGTGACTAATACTCAAGACCTACGGTAACTCTCACTGGAACACTTTTAGCAAAGTACATAAAGCAGTTTCTCAAAACACAATGGGTTCACAACTCTTTAAGTCGGCCCTTTAACAACAGTCAGGTGCCTGTTTAAATATTGGAACAATCTTTGCTGTCCATATCACTCCTTTTGTTTATTTAGGCCATTTCTCACAATGTAAGAGATAGGGGACCAAATGTACTCCTTTGTTCTGAACTGTATTATGTATGTATAACTGACTAATATAAGGTTCAAGCATCTGAGTTAGTCAAATCAACTTGGTATCCTTTCCTGTCTTTTATTCGTAAAAAAAAAAGATCTAAACTAACTAAAGAGACTGCAACTTTGAAAGGTACCAATCTTCATTTGGAAAGTTAATGTGATTCATTTGTGTTGTTTAGACTCAGCAGGACATCGGCGCTTTCAGCACTTGGCTTGTTGTTTGGGGATTCTCTGTGTCATTCTGCTCGGTGGCATCATCGGAGTCTGCGTCTACCGTAAGTACACAAAACAGGAAGTGCATTATCCCACACTTAGACATGAGACAATTCTAAAAGAATAGTAGCAGCTTTTAACAATTTTTTTTTAATCTTTTTACACCATTTGATATCAGTCATGTACATGCCACAGTATGACGGTGTAGAAAGTATTATTATGAGCGTCTTCCTCTAACAGAGTGGTGCAATGATGACGCATTTTCGTAGAACGACATGGAGGTAGCATCCATTAATGTATTGTGCTTGTTTTCCCAAATAAAGCAAGATTATCAATCAAGAAGCCGTTCATGTGGATGAATACATTAATTAGTTTGAGACTTTCCTATACTGTACATACCTGCAGGCACCATTAGTGGGAAATACAGACAAGTATGCATACAAATAATTAAAAGATGAGTCAAGACATATTCTATATTTCTCTTATTCTTAACAAATCATATGATCAGACCCAAACGACAATGAAAGTCTATCTAATGTCAATCTATTAACAAATGTCATGTGTCTTTCATGTTACTGAGCCTCTGTGAAGTTCTGAGTTTATCCCACTCTCTACCCACCAGCGCTTGCTAGTTCACAAAATGTGTGGCTTGAAGACTTCCCCATTTCACTCCTCTCTTAGTAATGTTGACTTCAAACCACAGTGACAAGCAGTTTCAGGCAATGTGAAATATAAATGGGTCTGAGAATTGGAGAAGTCAGAACACTTTGAGACGGACCGAGATATTTTTAGTTTGAGTCTAAAGACCGGAAAACCTAAAGTGAGCCTGACAGGAAAAAGCTTCCAAAAGAGGCAAATAGACAAAAAACTAAATTGCAATATAACCTTGATTATAAAAGAAGCTGATTTCTCATTTTGCAGTTACATTATTTAATGAGAGTGATCCAAACCAGTTAAAAGAAAACTCAACTCTACTGGCAATCAACACAAATCTCAGCTTAGAAAATGCAAACTTGACGAGGGACAACAAGAATCTGGAGGACCAGTTGGGCAACCTGACACAAGTCTATACTGTCTCAGAGAGCAACAACAAAAACCTGTCTGCAAGAGTCCAGGAGCTGGAGACTGAGAAGAAGAACTTGAAACAGAAAATACATAACCTGACAACAAACTGGAATGAGCTCAACATCAGTCGAGCTCAGTGGAGCATCAATTCCTACTGCTTAGGAAACACCGGTATGTTCAGATCCTCTATATTAGGTCATAATTACAATATTTTCAAAAGGCAGGCATGATGTTGATTGTTTGGACTCTGTTGTTTCAGATGATAAGTGTCAACCTTGTCAGGACGGTTGGTTACTCACTGAGCCCAGCTGCTATGCGTATAATGACGCTGTGCCTGCTGATCGAAAAACCTGGGAAGAAGCTCGAGAAGACTGCAAAGGAAAGAATTCAGATCTGGCTGTTGCACATACTCCTGCTGAAAAGGTAAACCCATTAATATGATGCGATTAAGAAAGTAATTGTGTTTATAGGTCTGAACACACTTTGGGTCTTTAGGTCATTATGTGTTTATTTACTTATACGGTGTAAATACCTGATATCTGTTTCTCTGTTGTTAGAACGACATCATCAATAAATACAGCCCAGGTAGTTCAGGAACTAACGGATTCTGGATTGGTCTGAGAGTTGAAGATGGGAAATGGAAGTGGGTAGATGGAAGTGATCTGACTGAAAGGTAAGAGATTCATTACTAAACACTTTGAATAATAACATCTATCAGCCTTTATCTAAACATCATGTTCTCTCCTCAGCTCCTGGATAGCAGCTCCTGCTGACGGTCACTGTGCAATCTCTGTCGTGAGCAGAAACAAGTGGGTATCAGTGAGCTGTGGTGAGAAACAACGATGGATCTGTCAGAAGAAGGCTTTAACTCTCTCTGTTTAAACAAAGCAGTCATACTAAGAAAGTTACTGGAAACTCTTTGAAAAGAAGATGAATTACTTGTGAGTAAAAACAATTTCAAAACAAAAATATAAAACAAAAAAAGTATAAAAAACAGTAATTCCAGAAACGTTTCACAAACTTGATAAAAACAACAAAACACAAAAGTTAGCTCATAATGTGGATTATTTTAAATGTACTTTTAGTTTGACTTAATTTCTATGGAGCTTGCTAAATTAATGCAAATATGTATTTCATTAACATTGTTATGGTGTTGTTATTAGATATGGATGGTTAAAATAGTTATACTGTTTAGTGTGAATAATGTTATTCTGTTGTTTTAGAGATGCAACGCTTAAACTCTGCAGATTATTGGAAAGACTCTGGACCATTTTATTGTATTGCTTCTACCGGCCAGCAGAGGGCGCTGCATCACTTGTTCTCAATACAATGTTCCAGAGTCTGTTAAATATCTATTTTTCAAGATTCAAAGGTTTATTGTCATGACATTTAGAAACTACGGTGTAATTATGTAAAGTATAAACAAAATGTGATCTCAGGTTCCTTAACAGTGCAATTAACAAGACATAAGAAATACATATAAAAAATAACAATACAAATAGAAATAGTGCAAGCTCAGGTGTTTAATAGTCTTCTGGCCAGTGGGATGAAACTGTCCCTGATGCTATTCTGATGATGCACAGTTTATGGATGATTTGTATCTATCTGTATTTTTATCTATGAGCAATGTCTTGTTTAACTCTGTTGTCACCAGTGAATAAATGTGCTGCCACACATTGTTGTTTTTGTGTTTTCATTGAAAACATCAGTGCTTTAATCAAGTCAGGAGAAACAATCTTATTCATGGTGCGACCATTTTAATGAAAATAAGAAAGAAGGAGATCAGGCCTCAATATTCAGTCACTCTGTCAACATCAGCACCAGCAGAGTTTCAGAGAGGGACAGGAAGTGGCATTGAGAGCATTTTTGTGACTAAACATTAGTTTTCGGGGCCTAGAAATCCATGGAGATCCAAACTGCAGTTAATATGATTATTTTTAATAGGAAATCCAATATGTTGTATATGTGACTCTATTAAAACTCTGTGAAAGGGCCACACGTTTTCAAGTTCCGGTTTAAACTATTTGGGAAGTGTCAGCATGACGTGAGAACAGAAGATTAAAAAGATGCCATCTCCACCTCGAAGCAGAAGTCTACTGAACCGTCACATCAGAGAGACGCTCTCATCAGGACTGCAGCAGGACTTTGTTCAGGACGAAAGGAAAAATAATCGAGGATATGGGTAATTAAAGAATATTCCAGAGTTTATCTGTGTCTAAGATATAACCTATGATATGTTTTTATTTGCCTTTACCAACATGTTCTGCTATGTATGACCATTATGTGTAAATTGCTTCTGAAGCTTGACCACTCCCTAGCAGCAAATTATTTAAAAAATCCAAATTTGTTTAAGATTGAATGTTTAAAATTATAATTGATCAACTCTGCTGAACGTAGAGACATCATGTTTAATATATTTGTGGAGAGTAAATTAAGGAAGAAGCTTTTAGTTTATCAATATGTTAACCACACATGATGAACTATTGTACTAAATACAAAATGTGCTCCATTTTCAACAAAAACATTTACAAATGTTTTATTTAAAAGAGACAGATTTGAGTTTGTCTAATTGGTCTTTCATCTCGTTTTAAAAAGTCAGCATGATACACTTCTCTGTGTTTTTAGTTCTGCTTTTCTGCTCTGTTCTTTGCGTGACAGCAACTGATTTTACATCGTTGAGTTTGATTATAAACTCCATCATTCAGTGAAATGGTTCCTCATGCGTGCTGAACCTAATTTCAGTGAAACTACATATCTGATGAAACAGTATGTGTTTATCTTCCAGAGGAAATCACAGAAGAAGCTGACTATGTGAATGTACCAGAAGGCCCTGCGGATAAAAAGGCAACGCGTCCAGGTGAGCTGTACACAAGTAAACATGAGATCTATTCAACAGTCTTATTATTTAAATAAAATAGTGATGAAGGTTAAACATGTGAATATTAAATCAGCTCTTTTTATTTCATATTAACTCAGGGCAGATGTTTATAAAACGAATCTTTGGTCCAATGGTTTTTGAAGTTTGATTATATTGTTAGTGAAATGCACACAATGTAGGATACAATATCTTGTTTTTCATTACTGCACATATTTGATTCCAATTCTATTTCTACAATTTCAATATTCAATGTAAATATTGTTATATTTTAGTATATTTTTTAATGTTATTAAAGTTTTTTTTAAATAGTTTTCTATCTGTGTTTTAAATGTTTATTTGTTAACCTACCTGGTAATAAACTGTTTCTGATTCTGATCAACTTCATAAAAACACATTACGTCTATATTTTTCAGAGGAGACCAAAAAAGGATCTGCACCAGAAGGCACCGTGGATACAAAGGCATCCCCTCCAGGTGATCAATACATTTCACTATTTAATACTGTTAACATGTTTAAAACCAACATACAGGTAAAACAGTGAGATAGTGACAAAGGTTGAAATGGTTTAGCTATTTTTGTGGTGTGTTTATAATGTATTGAAAGCTTAGCCTGTTAAATGATTTTGGGCGTTAAGATAAAGCTAAACTCCAAAAGCTTGCACTATTTTTTGTATTTCTTTTAAGTCTTGTATATGTTTGGATTACATTTTTTAACCAACCAGCGACCACAGTTTTTAGACTAAACTGTATCTGTGTGTATGACTTTAAAACCTTTGAAACCTTTGTTAAGGTTTTTAACAGAATGCTTATTTTTCAGGCTTGAGTTTTGTTCTTCCAATAGCAGTGTGTTGGATCATACTGTTAGCCATCATGGGTCTTCGTATCTACTGTGAGTATGTGTGTGTGTGTGTGTGTGTGTGTGTGTGTGTGTGTGTGTGTGTGTGTGTGTGTGTGTGTGTGTGTGTGTGTGTGTGTGTGTGTGTGTGTGTGTGTGTGTGTGTGTGTGTGTGTGTGTGTGTGTGTGTGTGTGTGTGTGTGTGTGTGTGTGTGTTCCATATTTTACAAAAGGCAGTGGTTTGAATCCTCAGAGCTGTTGTAACACGTCTACAATACAGAGGAGACCAGTCTCTCCGCCTGTTATCTCTCCAAATGCAGTTAGCTCGTTGCTAACTTGTTGCTGCTCTAGGGAAGTTAGCCGGCTCTATCTTTACTGAAATACCAATCTGACTGCAGAAACCACAAAGTTCCCCATGTCACTCATTTTCTAAGTGTTGACCTAAAACTACAGTGAAATGCGGTTTTAGGCGACGTCCTCCGTAGGAACTAAAGGTCTTGGGTCGGAGAATTGGAAAACTCAAAGAAACAGTTAGAGATAAAACTAAGACATTTTGGCTCCAGTCGTTTTTGGGGGATTTCTTGAAACCTGAAAAGAGACAGACAAGAAAAAGCTTCCAAAAGAGGCACATTGACAAAAAACAAAATTGCTTTATCACTGTGAATAGAAGCTATGTTTTTCATTTTGCAGTTCATACATTAAGCCATGAGAGTGATCCAAACAAGTTAGAAGAAGTCTCAACTCTCCGGGCAAACAACACAAAACTCAGCTTAGAAAATGCAAACTTGACGAGGGACAGCAAGAATCTGGAGGACCAGTTGGGCAACCTGACACAAGCCTATACTGTCTCAGAGAGCTACGTGAGAGACCTGTATGCAGGAGTCCAGGTGCTGAGCAAACTAAACCAGGAGCTGGAGACTGAGAAGAACAACTTGAACCAGAAAATACAAGACATGACAAGAAACTGGAATGAGCTCAACATCAGTCGAGCTCAGTGGAGCATCGATTCCTACTGCTTAGGAAACACTGGTATGTTCAGATCCTCTATATTAGGTCACAATTACAATATGTTCATACTGCAGTCATGTTGTTAATTGTTTGGACTCTGTTGTTTCAGATAAAAAGTGTCAGCCTTGTCAGAAGGGCTGGAATCTCACTCAGCCCAGCTGCTATGCGTATAATGACGCTCCTTCTGGTTGAAAAACCTGGGAAGAGGCTCGAGAAGACTGCAGTGGAAATAATTCAGATTTGGCTGTTGCACATACTCCTGCTGAAAAGGTAAACCCATTAATATGATGCAAATAAGAAAGTAATTGTGTTTATAGGTTTGAACACACTTTGGGTCTTTAGGTCATCATGTGTTTATTACAGTTTAATGTTTAAATATCTTACAACTCTCTCTGTTTTCCAGGAAGCAATCAATGCTAACAGACTTGGAGTTTATGGATTCTGGATTGGTCTGAGAGTTGAAGATGGGACATGGAAGTGGGTGGATGGAAGTGATCTGAAGTAAGAGATTCATTGATAAACACTTTGAATAATAATCTATCAGCCTTTATCTAAACATCATGTTCTCTCCTCAGCTCCTGGATAGCAGCTCCTGTTCATGCTGACGGTCACTGTGCATTGTTTTACAAGGGCAAATGGTTATCAGTGAGCTGTAAAGAGAAACGACAATGGATCTGCCAGAAGAAGGCTCTGTCTGTTTAAACAAAGCAGTCATAATAAGAAGGTTTCTGGAAACTCTTTGAAAAAAAGATAAATTAATTGTGAATAAAAACAAATTCCAAAGAAAAATATAAAACAAAAAAAAGTAAAAAAAACAGTAAATCCAGAAACGTTTCACAAACTCGATAAAAACAATGAAACACAAAAGTTAACTCAAAATTTGGATTATTTTAAAATCTATGTACTTTTAGTTTTGACTTAATTTCTATGGAGCTAAATTAATGAAAATATGTATTTATTTAACATTTTTATGGTGTTTTTATTAGATATGGATGGTTAAAATAGTTATACTGTTTAGTGTGAATAATGTTATTCTGTTGTTTTAGAGATGCAATGCTTAAACTGCAGATTATTGCAAAGACTCTGGACCATTTTATTGTATTGCTTCTACCGGCCTGCAGAGGGCGCTGCATCACTTGTTCTCAATACAATGTTCCAGAGTCTGTTTAATAACTATTTTTCAAAATTCAAAGGTTTATTGTCATGACATTTAGAAACTACGGTGTAATTATGTAATGTATAAACAAAATGTGATCTCAGGTTCCTTAACAGTGAAATTAACAAGACATAAGAAATACATATAAAAAACAATACAAATAGAAATAGTGCAAGCTCAGGTGTTTAATAGTCTTCTGGCCAGTGGGATGAAACTGTCCCTGATGCTATTCTGATGATGCACAGTTTATGGGTGATTTGTATCTATCTGTATTTTTATCTATGAGCAATGTCTTGTTTTACTCTGTTGTCACCAGTGAATAAATGTGCTGCCACACATTGTTGTTTTTGTGTTTTCATTGAAAACATCAGTGCTTTAATCAAGTCTGGAGAAACAATCTTATTCATGGTGCGACCATTTTAATGAAAATAAGATAGAAGGAGATCAGGCCTCAATATTCAGTCACTCTGTCAACATCAGCACCAGCAGAGTTTCAGAGAGGGACAGGAAGTGGAGGTGAATTGGCCAAAAAAAGTGCAAACACTAAGAAGTATCTATGATGGCATGTAAAGGATAATGTGCAGCGACTTGGTCATCATCTTCATAATGACCAAGTCGCTGCGCATTATCCCGCTTATGACAGGGTCACATTCTCAACAAAGTAACAACATGACTCCCAATATTAATTGAAATGCTTTTATTGATTTACAAAATATTGTATGGATTTAAAATGACATGCATCCGCTAAGAAAAATAGTCCGTTGTTACCGTTTGAACTACGTAGCAACGGCAGCCCCTGCTTCGAAGGCGTTTTTTGATTACAGATTTGAAAACATCTTTGCTTGCTTTAAAAGTAGCACAATTCATTAAGTCAAACCTTGGAGAGTATCTAGATATCCCTGCCCTAATGCCAAAGGAACTGTCAACTGAATATAGTTTGATGTCTATGTCTGGACCGCTGCGTAAAAAGGGGGGTTTCTGCCCCGTTACTTCTCTGGTGTGTTCTTGTCCCAGTTTGAAAAGCAAACTCCTTTTTTTCTCCATACATATCAATTGTCCTAGTCGTTTTCTTTCATTTCACTCGTTGACGTTGTCAGTGAGTTTAATCAAGCCAAATAAGGTCAAAACTATTTGATAGGTTGCAAGATATCTGACACTGATGTTACAAGCTGGCTCTGCCTGTAACACAAGGACAACAGTTCCACACAGGAGTTGCCCAAAACAATCATTTATTTTACCTAACAGTGATTACCACCAACAATAAAACAAACAGAGGAGCGGTGTCCTGCTGCACCGAGCGGGACAGCTGAGCGAGACCGAGAGCCTTCTTCTTCTTCTTCTTCTCTTGCTTTTGGCGGATTGCAAACAACTTAAAAGGTGCATACCGCCACCTACTGTACATGAGTATGCATCATCACATCATTCCAACTCATTAACCTATGTTCTAATCAAAATAAGATAAAAATTAATTAATAAAACCATTAAATAAATAAAACAAAACAAAACAATAGACCGAGAGCCTGTTCTGCAGCCCTCTTATATCCTGGAATCAAGGGCCACAGGTGGGTCCCATCACTGCTGATTACAACAAACACACAGGTTACAGCAGCACCACCTGGTGGACAACCACAGGGTTGTCACACTGATGTACATTAAAAGCAGAAGTTGAATAAAGAGTGTCACATCAGAGCAGACGCTCTCTGACAGCCTCAGGTCTGCAGCAGGACTTCAAACCTTTGTCCTCGATGAACAGAAGAACTCAGCAGTTTTAAAATACCAACATTTATTTTAAATGTGATTTTCAAACTCTGATGAACACAGAATTATAAATTCAATGCATTTATTTCTCTCTGACGAAATTGAGTAAGAAGATGTCGATGTATCAACACCTTTTATGAAAAAAACAATTTGCTTATTTAACATAAATGAGATTTTAGTTTGTCTAATGGTTTTTAGTTTCAGCAGAAAGATATGTTTTTTTATTTTAAAGAAAATGTCAGCGTGAGAACCGAACAACTCTCTGTGTGGTTTTTAGTTCGGCTTTAGAATAATATCTGTGTCTGGAACATTACTCATACATTAAAGCTTACCCTAACCCTTTCTGTGTAGAAATACATTGTTGATATTTGCTTCTGATATTATGCATAACTGCAACTTGTTTTAAATATTGATTTTAATCATAAATCTATCTTTTAGTGCAATGCTTCCTCATGGATGCTCAACATCAGTAAAACTGCACTCAAATATAAATAACGTGTTTATCTTCCAGAGGAAATTGAAGAAGAAGAAGCTGACTATGTTAATGTCTCAAGAGGCGCTGTGGATAGAAAGAGAACCCGTCCAGGTGCATTATGAACACAAAACAATTCACATTTTAAAGTATTTTGGCTGTTAAATGTTGTTGTTCAGATTCTTTAACTGAATTCTTATTTTCCAGGTCGGTGGTTTCTCTTCTTCACTCAGAATATTCTTCTGATAGCAGTGTGTTGGCTCGTACTGTTAGCCATCATGGGCCTCTGTATCTACTGTGAGTTCCATAATATCAGTTTATTGAAGGTGTCGATTTATTGCTTCAAACATGAGAACCCGTTCTCAAGTGTCTATTTTAACCATGTAACCACTGAAAGACACACACAGCCCAACACCTTCCTCTCTCTGTAACCGTAGTTACCTCTATCTTTACTGAAATACCAATCTGACTGCAGAAACCCTAAACTTCCCCATGTCACTCATTTTCTAAGTAAAGTTGACCTAACACTACAGTGAAATGCGGATTTAGGCGACGTGCTCAGTAGAAACTAAAGGTCTAGGTTCGGAGAATTGGAAAACTCAAAGAAAATGATATTTTTGGCTCCAGTCTTTTTTTGGGGGATTTCTTGAAACCTGAAGAGAAACGGACAAGAAACATCTTCCAAAAGAGTTACATTGACAAAAAACAAGAACACACAATTTATTTCTAAGGTCCATGTTCAGTCACGTGAAGGGATGCAAATGAACTTCTTGACCAAAAGCAGAAGTGGTTAGTTTGAAGGCTGAGAGATAGACTTCAACAGAAGAGAGGAAACAACCAGTTCTCCTATTGCGATGTCCAGAGACTTCTCCGTCTTCGAGTCAGAGAGCGCTCAACAGAGCGGCTGTAGTGATGGCGGAGGGAGAGGAGGAGGCGAACTACGCTTCGGTTGTGTTCAAAGCCGGCAACAATCATCCACCTGCAGGTACGTTTAGTTATTTTACAACTTTCACTTCCTGCTGATGATTTTGAATCAGAGCCTCTTTGTTATTGTGATCAATGCAATGTTGAGTACTTCAATCCAAAGAAAGTTGCTTTTTTTAATGTCCTGTAATTTAACTGTGAAACCAGAAACATTTAGAAAAATTGTTAAAAGGCTGTTTTTGTATTTGCTTATTGTGGTTGAAGATTAGATTTTTAGCCAACCCAGCACATTTGCATTGATGTTTTTCAAGATCACAATGTTGAGCGTAAACTTTTCACCAAATTAACCAAGAAAACTCACCATCGCAGTCGTGCATCTATGATTTAATAGTAGGAGTTTTCTTGGTTCATCAATGCACATTTTTTGTAGAAATAAACCTTCTTTATTCATGTTTACTACGTTGAGAAAAAACTTTTTAATCTATAGTAGTTTGAAACCTTTGAACACCTCATCCTATTTCAGTTTAACTTCAATTCATATTTCTTCTCTTAAAAAGATTCAAACTGATGGGCATTTGTTGGGTATTTTAATTTTAATTTAGCGACTGGAGATATATCGTCACGAACACGTCTATTTAAAACCAGTGAGGAAATTGCGAAATGAGCTAATTATCTGTTGAGAGTTTCCCGTATCATGTCGTTTCCCTTTTTAATGGCATGATACAATACCTGAAAGACAATCTCATCATTTTGAAGCTGCCCATTTTAATGCACACATTTCTGCAATAAATCAATCATCGTACTGTAAGGCAATTTCTCTGCTTTATCAAACAATTAAAGCAGCCTTTTAAAGTCCTTCTCATTCGTTCACAAAGAAAACCTGAGCATGTGCATTTCCTTTGACCTTTCAGCAAAAAGAGGGGAGGAAACTGTGTACGGTGAACTGAAGGTGCAGAACGAAACAAAGAACGAGGGTAAGTTGTATTAAAAAAACATTCAGGTGTTACTGCAACTGGGAGTACTACCACTACTTTACCATTATAACTATCATTAAAAGGGAACAAGTTCACAAGATCTGTTCTAAAGTTTATATCTGTAGGTGCTTTGTCAGTAACCAGCACTCTAACAAAGCTCTACAAAGTTGGGAGTGTGCAGTGTGACAAATGTCAACGTTTTGCAGACGGGGTATTCTGGTCTAATGACAAAATGATGGTGGAAAGCTGCATTGTCTTTTCTTCCGTTTGTTTTTGACAAATCAAAAATTAAGGCTATAATCATAGTATGCACAAGTCTTGATGTCAAATAATTGTTGATTTGTTTTAAGTTACAAAAAAGTACTTATTTTAAGCCAAACCAAGACCTTTGTATTCTGGTCCTTTAGTAAAAGTACTGATACCATGCGGTAACATTATCCTTTACAAGTAGAAGTACAGCATTGAGAAAGTTACTTGAGTAAAAGTAAGTAAGTATAAAAAGCAAACTGTTCTTAAAGTTATCAATGTACACGACACAGAAAAGTTAGAAATTAAAGAAAAAACACCCAAAAAACGGTTCTAATTAAATAAAATAAACTTAAATGTGTACAGATGCCAATTAAGTTTTTCAGATCTTTCTGTTCATATTTATAACAACACATTATGTATTTAAAATAATAATGCATCTGAATGATGAACTTACTATAACTGCAGTGGATTAAGATATATGTCCGGCAGTGGCTCAGTCAGTACTTGGACTGGGAGCCGTAGGGTCGCCGGTTCAAGTCCCCGACCAGACCTAAATATGGAGTGTGGACTGCTACTTGGAGAGGTCCCAGTCCACCTCCTGGGCCCTGCCGTGGTGCCCTTGAGCAAGGCACCGGACATCCCCCCTCCCCCCTTACTCCCATTGCTCCCCGGGCGCTGTAAAATAGCTGCCCACTGCTCCTGGTACTAGGATGGGTTAAAAGCAGAGAACACATTTCCCTGTGTGTGCAGAGTGCCCTGCATGTGTGACCATTAAAGAGGGGTTCATTCCTCCCATTATATTATATTCAATATGATACCTTTGAATTGTAGTTGAGTTAAATCATACAGTGGCATGAAAAGAAAATACTCAAGTAAAGTACCTCAAATTTGCCCTTAAGTACAGTTTGATTAAATGTATTCAGTATCATTCTACCACTGCCTTTTACTAAACTTTATCAAGTGGTTCTGTTGCTTTTTACGGAGGTTTTATCTGCAAAGTTATTAACGTGTTAAAAACTGTGAATGACTCAGACTAAATATGAGGTTCGTTTTTAGGAAATCTCTTGTGAACGGTTATTTTGAGATTTAACTTTTGTGTTGTACTGCAATAATGTTAGAGTGACTAATCAGGGCTCGACATTAAGGGCTGCCCGATGGCCCGGGGCCATCTAGTATTTAGCTCGGGCCATGAAGCCTCACCTGGTGGTTGCCCGATCGGGCAATCTATTATACCAGTATCATGCAGCTCGCGAATCCAGTAATGAGTGACCCGACAGTAAAACTAAACATATCTATAACTAGTTTAGGTAGTTTGAGAGGTAATTAAAATAGCTACGTGTGATATTCTAACCTGAAGTGTGTGTTTTGTCCGCTCACTGCTGCATGTGATCATGCAGAGCTGCGTGTCGACTCGTCAGCAGCAGCTGATCTCTCTCTCCCGTCAGATTAGACTTCACTCGCGTTTATGTCCATATCAATCAGATCCAGCTAGTTGTAGCTAATGATATAACTACCTGCTTATTAAAAGACACCGTGACCTAAACAATAAGTGTCGCTATGCAACTGGGTGAGGCCACAAAGTATAGCGCAGCATTATGCATTTGTTTACATGCCCACCGGAACCCCGAGGCATTACCAACAGATCAACGCACAATCAACCCACACAGCACATCTCTTTCTCCACATTAAGTGTTACACATTAGAATGGACTACTCTTGTCTGTCACATACTATTCTTGTCTGTCACATAAGTGGCGCAACTGAAGCGGTATTGCGCTAAAGGGAAATTATTTTGACCGAAGAGATTTAGATTTGCTTGCTAACGGGAACTCTGACGTCGCCATTGTGTGTGCTTCGCGGATGCACTCGGCTGCTCGGGTCTGCTCGGTCAGCTTCTGGATGAGGAGGCATTCCTTCGACCAACTTACAGTCGATAACATTACAAACATTTTTAACAGGGGCCATAATAGCGTAAATAATGTTTGTTTTGGCAGTTATAGCTGCATGTAATGTTTTCTACTTTTTTACATCTGGGAAGGCATTTGCCTTCATCAGATGGAAAGTGTCTTGACCAACAACTTAAGTATTTATTATAGCTATGCAGGGCATGCTAGCGAGCAAACACAAACAAGTGAAATGAAGAATACAATTGAAATTGTAATATTGTGGTGGTTCATCTTATAATTCAGTCTAGAGAATGCACCAGACAGTATCTAAGACCTGCAAAAATCTAAATGTTCTAGGGGGAGGCCCCCCAAACCCTTCGTGCGTCATTTCGTCCGCGCGCATTTTTCAGGGTAATCTCTATTGGGCTCAGGGCCATCTGTAAATTATCTTAGATGGCCCACAGGGCCATCTCCCAAAATCTTTAATGTCATGCACTGCTAATACTCAAGACCTACGGTAACTCTCACTGGAACACTTTTAGCAAAGTACATAAAGCAGTTTCTCAAAACACAATGGGTTCACAACTCTTTAAGTCGGCCCTTTAACAACAGTCAGGTGCCTGTTTAAATATTGGAACAATCTTTCGTTGTCCATATCACTCCTTTTGTTTATTTAGGCCATTTCTCATAATGTAAGTGATAGGGGACCAAATGTACTCCTTTGTTCTGAACTGTATTATGTATGTATAACTGACTAATATAAGGTTCAAGCATCTGAGTTACTCAAATCAACTTGGTATCCTTTCCTGTCTTTTACTCATAAAAAAAAAAGCCCATCTGCATTTACCATACTGTATACTGTCCAAGTTGAAAAGTGACACAATATCTGTACTAAAGAGACTGACACTTTGAAAGGTACCAATCTTCATTTGGAAAGTTAATGTGATTCATTTGTGTTGTTTAGACTCAGCAGGACATTGGCGCTTTCAGCACTTGGCTTGTTGTTTGGGGATTCTCTGTGTCATTCTGCTGGGTGGCATCATCGGAGTCTGCGTCTACAGTAAGTACACAAAACAGGAAGTGCATTATCTCACAATTAGACATAAGACAATTCTAAAAGAATAGTAGCAGCTTTTAACAATTTTTTTGTACATGCCACAGTATGACGGTGTAGAAAGTATTATTATGAGCGTCTTCCTCTAACAGAGTGGTGCAATGATGACGCATTTCTGTAGGCCGACATGGAGGTAGCATTAATGCATTGTGCTTGTTTTCCCAACTTAAGCAAGATTATCAATCAAGAAGCCGTTCATGTGGATGAATACATTAATTAGTTTGAGACTTTCCTATACTGTACATACCTGCAGGCACCATTAGTGGGAAATACAGACAAGTATGCATACAAATAATTAAAAGATGAGTCAAGACATATTCTATATTTCTCTTATTCTTAACAAATCATATGATCAGACCCAAACAACAATGAAAGTCTATCTAATGTCAATCTATTAACAAATGTCATGTGTCTTTCATGTTACTGAGCCTCTGAAGTTCTGAGTTTATCCCACTCTCTACCCACCAGCGCTTGCTAGTTCACAAAATGTGTGGCTTGAAGACTTCCCCATTTCACTCCTCTCTTAGTAATGTTGTCATCAAACCACAGTGACAAGCAGTTTCAGACAATGTGAAATATAAATGGTTCTGAGAATTGGAGAAGTCAGAACACTTTGAGACGGACCGAGATATTTTTAGTTTGAGTCTAAAGACCGGAAAACCTAAAGTGAGACTGATAGGAAAAAGCTTCCAAAAGAGGCAAATAGACAAAAAACTAAATTGCAATATAACCTTGATTATAAAAGAAGCTGATTTCTCATTTTGCAGTTACATTATTTAATGAGAGTGATCCAAACCAGTTTAAAGAAAACTCAACTCTACTGGCAAACACAAAACTCAGCTTAGAAAATGCAAACTTGACGAGGGACAACCAGAATCTGACGGACCAGTTGGGCAACCTGACACAAGTCTATAATGTCTCAGAGAGCAACAACAAAGACCTGTCTGCAGAAGTCCAGGAGCTGAAAACACAAAAACATGAGCTGGAGACTGAGAAGAAGAACTTGAAACAGCAAATACAAGACATGACAACAAACTGGAATGAGCTCAGCATCAGTCGAGCTCAGTGGAGCATCAATTCCTACTGCTTAGGAAACACCGGTATGTTCAGATCCTCTATATTAGGTCATAATTACAATATTTTCAAAAGGCAGGCATGATGTTGATTGTTTGGACTCTGTTGTTTCAGATGATAAGTGTCAACCTTGTCAGAAGGGCTGGGATCTCACTGAGCCCAGCTGCTATGCGTATAATAACGCTGAGACTGCTAAACAAAAAACCTGGGAAGAAGCTCGAGAAGACTGCAAAGGAAAGAATTCTAATCTGGCTGTTGCACATGATACAGAGGAAAAGGTACATCTATTAATATGATGCAATTATGAAAAGTGTATATATTTTTTTGTAGGTCTGAACACACGTTGGGTCTTTAGGTCATTATGTGTTTATTAACTTATACGGTGTAAATACCTGATATCTGTTTCTCTGTTGTCAGAACGACATCAATACATACAGCCCAGGTAGTTCAGGAACTAACGGATACTGGATTGGTCTGAGATTTGAAGATGGGAAATGGAAGTGGGTGGATGGAAGTGATCTGACTTATAGGTAAGAGACACGTTACTAAACACTTTGAATAATAACATCTATCAGCCTTTATCTAAACATCATGTTCTCTCCTCAGCTCCTGGATAGATCGTCCTGTTTCTGCTAAAGGTCGCTGTGCAATCTCTGTCGTGAGCAGAAACAAGTGGGTATCAGTGAGCTGTGGTGAGAAACAACGATGGATCTGTCAGAAGAAGGCTCTCTCTGTTTAAACAAAGCAGTCATACTAAGAAAGTTACTGGAAACTCTTTGAAAAGAAGATGAATTACTTGTGAGTAAAAACAATTTCAAAACAAAAATATAAAACAAAAAAAGTATAAAAAACAGTAATTCCAGAAACGTTTCACAAACTTGATAAAAACAACAAAACACAAAAGTTAGCTCATAATGTGGATTATTTTAAATGTACTTTTAGTTTGACTTAATTTCTATGGAGCTTGCTAAATTAATGCAAATATGTATTTCATTAACATTGTTATGGTGTTTTTATTAGATATGGATGGTTAAAATAGTTATACTGTTTAGTGTGAATAATGTTATTCTGTTGTTTTAGAGATGCAACGCTTAAACTCTGCAGATTATTGCAAAGACTCTGGACCATTTTATTGTATTGCTTCTACCGGCCAGCAGAGGGCGCTGCATCACTTGTTCTCAATACAATGTTCCAGAGTCTGTTTAATAACTATTTTTCAAGATTCAAAGGTTTATTGTCATGACATTTAGAAACTACGGTGTAATTATGTAAAGTATAAACAAAATGTGATCTCAGGTTCCTTAACAGTGCAATTAACAAGACATAAGAAATACATATAAAAAATAACAATACAAATAGAAATAGTGCAAGCTCAGGTGTTTAATAGTCTTCTGGCCAGTGGGATGAAACTGTCCCTGATGCTATTCTGATGATGCACAGTTTATGGATGATTTGTATCTATCTGTATTTTTATCTATGAGCAATGTCTTGTTTAACTCTGTTGTCACCAGTGAATAAATGTGCTGCCACACATTGTTGTTTTTGTGTTTTCATTGAAAACATCAGTGCTTTAATCAAGTCAGGAGAAACAATCTTATTCATGGTGCGACCATTTTAATGAAAATAAGAAAGAAGGAGATCAGGCCTCAATATTCAGTCACTCTGTCAACATCAGCACCAGCAGAGTTTCAGAGAGGGACAGGAAGTGGCATTGAGAGCATTTTTGTGACTAAACATTAGTTTTCGGGGCCTAGAAATCCATGGAGATCCAAACTGCAGTTAATATGATTATTTTTAATAGGAAATCCAATATGTTGGATGTGTGACTCTATTAAACTCTGTGAAAGGGCCACACGTTTTCAAGTTCCGGTTTAAACTATTTGGGAAGTGTCAACATGACGTGAGAACAGGAGATTAAAAAGATGCCATCTCCACCTCGAAGCAGAAGTCTACTGAACCGTCACATCAGAGAGACGCTCTCATCAGGACTGCAGCAGGACTTTGTTCAGGACGAAAGGAAAAATAATCAAGGATATGGGTAATTAAAGAATATTCCAGAGTTTATCTGTGTCTAAGATATAACCTATGATATGTTTTTATTTGCCTTTATCAACATGTTCTGCTATGTATGACCATTATGTGTAAATTGCTTCTGAAGCTTGACCACTCCCTAGCAGCAAATTATTTAAAAAATCCAAATTTGTTTAAGATTGAATCTTTAAAATTATAATTGATCAACTCTGCTGAACGTAGAGACATCATGTTTAATATATTTGGGGAGAGTAAATTAAGGAAGAAGCTTTTAGTTTATCAATATGTTAACCACACATGATGAACTATTGTACTAAATACAAAATGTGCTCCATTTTCAACAAAAACATTTACAAATGTTTTATTTAAAAGAGACAGATTTGAGTTTGTCTAATTGGTCTTTAATCTCGTTTTAAAAAGTCAGCATGATACACTTCTCCGTGTGTTTAGTTCTGCTTTTCTGCTCTGTTCTTTGCGTGACAGCAACTGATTTTACATCGTTGAGTTTGATTATAAACTCCATCATTTAGTGAAATGGTTCCTCATGCGTGCTGAACATAATTTGAGTGAAACTACATATCTGATGAAACAGTATGTGTTTATCTTCCAGAGGAAATCACAGAAGAAGCTGACTATGTGAATGTACCAGAAGGCCCTGCGGATAAAAAGGCAACGCGTCCAGGTGAGCTGTGAACACAAGCAAACATGAGATCTATTCAACAGTCTTATTATTTAAATAAAATAGTGATGAAGGTTAAACATGTGAATATTAAATCAGCTCTTTTTATTTCATATTAACTCAGGGCAGATGTTTATAAAACGAATCTTTGGTCCAATGGTTTTTGAAGTTTGATTATATTGTTAGTGAAATGCACACAATGTAGGATACAATATCTTGTTTTTCATTACTGCACATATTTGATTCCAATTCTATTTCTACAATTTCAATATTCAATGTAAATATTGCTATATTTTAGTATATTTTTTAATGTTATTAAAGTTTTTTTTAAATAGTTTTCTATCTGTGTTTTAAATGTTTATTTGTTAACCTACCTGGTAATAAACTGTTTCTGATTCTGATCAACTTCATAAAAACACATTACGTCTATATTTTTCAGAGGAGACCAAAAAAGGATCTGCACCAGAAGGCACCGTGGATACAAAGGCATCCCCTCCAGGTGATCAATACATTTCACTATTTAATACTGTTAACATGTTTAAAACCAACATACAGGTAAAACAGTGAGATAGTGACAAAGGTTGAAATGGTTTAGCTATTTTTGTGGTGTGTTTATAATGTATTGAAAGCTTAGCCTGTTAAATGATTTTGGGCGTTAAGATAAAGCTAAACTCCAAAAGCTTGCACTATTTTTTGTATTTCTTTTAAGTCTTGTATATGTTTGGATTACATTTTTTAACCAACCAGCGACCACAGTTTTTAGACTAAACTGTATCTGTGTGTATGACTTTAAAACCTTTGAAACCTTTGTTAAGGTTTTTAACAGAATGCTTATTTTTCAGGCTTGAGTTTTGTTCTTCCAATAGCAGTGTGTTGGATCATACTGTTAGCCATCATGGGTCTTCGTATCTACTGTGAGTATCGTGTGTGTGTGTGTGTGTGTGTGTGTGTGTGTGTGTGTGTGTGTGTGTGTGTGTGTGTGTGTGTGTGTGTGTGTGTGTGTGTGTGTGTGTGTGTGTGTGTGTGTGTGTGTGTGTGTGTGTGTGTGTGTGTGTGTGTGTGTGTGTGTGTGTGTGTGTGTGTGTGTTCCATATTTTTCAAAAGGCAGTGGTTTGAATCCTCAGAGCTGTTGTAACACGTCTACAATACAGAGGAGACCAGTCTCTCCGCCTGTTATCTCTCCAAATGCAGTTAGCTCGTTGCTAACTTGTTGTTGCTCTAGGGAAGTTAGCCGGCTCTATCTTTACTGAAATACCAATCTGACTGCAGAAACCACAAAGTTCCCCATGTCACTCATTTTCTAAGTGTTGACCTAAAACTACAGTGAAATGCGGTTTTAGGCGACGTCCTCCGTAGGAACTAAAGGTCTTGGGTCGGAGAATTGGAAAACTCAAAGAAACAGTTAGAGATAAAACTAAGACATTTTGGCTCCAGTCGTTTTTGGGGGATTTCTTGAAACCTGAAAAGAGACAGACAAGAAAAAGCTTCCAAAAGAGGCACATTGACAAAAAACAAAATTGCTTTATCACTGTGAATAGAAGCTATGTTTTTCATTTTGCAGTTCATACATTAAGCCATGAGAGTGATCCAAACAAGTTAGAAGAAGTCTCAACTCTCCGGGCAAACAACACAAAACTCAGCTTAGAAAATGCAAACTTGACGAGGGACAGCAAGAATCTGGAGGACCAGTTGGGCAACCTGACACAAGCCTATACTGTCTCAGAGAGCTACGTGAGAGACCTGTATGCAGGAGTCCAGGTGCTGAGCAAACTAAACCAGGAGCTGGAGACTGAGAAGAACAACTTGAACCAGAAAATACAAGACATGACAAGAAACTGGAATGAGCTCAACATCAGTCGAGCTCAGTGGAGCATCGATTCCTACTGCTTAGGAAACACCGGTATGTTCAGATCCTATATATTAGGTCATAATTACAATATTTTCAAAAGGCAGGCATGATGTTGATTGTTTGGACTCTGTTGTTTCAGATAAAAAGTGTCAGCCTTGTCAGAAGGGCTGGAATCTCACTCAGCCCAGCTGCTATGCGTATAATGACCCTCCTCCTTCTGGTTGGAAAACCTGGGAAGAAGCTCGAGAAGACTGCAGTGGAAATAATTCAGATTTGGCTGTTGCACATACTCCTGCTGAAAAGGTAAACCCATTAATATGATGCAAATAGAAAGTAATTGTGTTTTGTGTAGGTCTGAACACACTTTGGGTCTTTAGGTCATTATGTGTTTATTACAGTTTAATGTTTAAATATCTGATAACTCTCTCTCTGTTTTCCAGGAAGCAATCAATGAAAACAGACTTGGAGTTTATGGATTCTGGATTGGTCTGAGAGTTGAAGATGGGAAATGGAAGTGGGTGGATGGAAGTGATCTGACTGAAAGGTAAGAGATTCATTGATAAACACTTTGAATAAAAATGTATCAGCCTTTCTCTAAACATCATGTTCTCTCCTCAGCTCCTGGATACCAGCTCCTGTTCCTGCTGACGGTCACTGTGCAGTGTTTTACAGGGGCAAATGGTTTTCAGTGAGCTGTGGTGCAACACGACAATGGATCTGCCAGAAGAAGGCTCTGTCTGTTTAAACAAAGCAGTCATACTTAAGAAGGTTTCTGGAAACTCTTTGAAAAAAAGATAAATTACTTGTGAATAAAAACAAATTCCAAAGAAAAATATAAAACAAAAAAAAGTTAAAAAACAGTAATTCCAGAAACGTTTCACAAACTCGATAAAAACAATGAAACACAAAAGTTAACTCATAATGTGGATTATTTTAAAATAGATGTACTTTTAGTTTGACTTTTCTATGGTGCTAAATTAATGCAAATATGTATTTCTTTAACATTGTTATGGTGTTTTTATTAGATATGGATGGTTAAAATAGTTATACTGTTTTGTGTGAATAATGTTATTCTGTGGTTTTAGAGATGCAACGCTTAAACTCTGCAGATTATTGAAAAGACTCTGGACCATTTTATTGTATTGCTTCTACCGGCCAGCAGAGGGCGCTGCATCACTTGTTCTCAATACAATGTTCCAGAGTCTGTTAAATAACTATTTTTCAAGATTCAAGATTCAAAGGTTTATTGTCATGACATTTAGAAACTACGGTGTAATTATGTAAAGTATAAACAAAATGTGATCTCAGGTTCCTTAACAGTGCAATTAACAAGACATAAGAAATACATATAAACAACAATACAGATAGAAATAGTGCAAGCTCAGGTGTTTAATAGTCTTCTGGCCAGTGGGATGAAACTGTCCCTGATGCTATTCTGATGATGCACAGTTTATGGGTGATTTGTATCTATCTGTATTTTTATCTATGAGCAATGTCTTGTTTAACTCTGTTGTCACCAGTGAATAAATGTGCTGCCACACATTGTTGTTTTTGTCTTTTCCTTGAAAACATCAGTGCTTTAATCAAGTCTGGAGAAACAATCTTATTCATGGTGCGACCATTTTGATGAAAATAAGATAAAAGGAGATCAGGCCTCAATATTCAGTCACTCTGTCAACATCAGCACCAGCAGAGTTTCAGAGAGGGACAGGAAGTGGAGGTGAATTGGCCAAAAAAAGTGCAAACACTAAGTAAGATGTATCGATGATGGCATGTAAAGGATAATGTGCAGCGACTTGGTCATCATCTTCATAATGACCAAGTCGCTGCACATTATCCCGCTTATGACAGGGCCACATTCTCAACAAAGTAACAACATGACTCCCAATATTAATTGAAATGCTTTTATTGATTTACAAAATATTGTATGGATTTAAAATGACATGCATCCGCTAAGAAAAATAGTCCGTTGTTACCGTTTGAACTACGTAGCAACGGCAGCCCCTGCTTCGAAGGCGTTTTTTGATTACAGATTTGAAAACATCTTTGCTTGCTTTAAAAGTAGCACAATTCATTATGTCAAACCTTGGAGAGTATCTAGATATCCCTGCCCTAATGCCAAAGGAACTGTCAACTGACTATAGTTTGATGTCTATGTCTGGACCGCTGCGTAAAAAGGAGGGTTTCTGCCCCGTTACTTCTCTGGTGTTTTCTTGTCCCAGTTTGAAAAGCAAACTCCTTTTTTTCTCCATACATATCAATTGTCCTAGTCGTTTTCTTTCATTTCGCTCGTTGACGTTGTCAGTGAGTTTAATCAAGTCAAATAAGGTCAAAACTATTTGATCGGTTGCAACATATCTGACACTGATGTTACAAGCTGGCTCTGCTTGTAACACAAGGACAACAGTTCCACACAGGAGTTGCCCAAAACAATCATTTATTTTACCTAACAGTGATTACCACCAACAATAAAACAAACAGAGGAGCGGTGTCCTGCTGCACCGAGCGGGGCAGCTGAGCGAGACCGAGAGCCTTCTTCTTCTTCTTCTTCTCTTGCTTTTGGCGGATTAAAAACAACTTAAAAGGTGCATACCGCCACCTACTGTACATGAGTATGCATCATCACATCATTCCAACTCATTAACCTATGTTCTAATCAAAATAAGATAAAAATAAATTAATAAAACCATTAAATAAATAAAACAAAACAAAACAATAGACCGAGAGCCTGTTCTGCAGCCCTCTTATATCCTGGAATCAAGGGCCACAGGTGGGTCCCATCACTGCTGATTACAACAAACACACAGGTTACAGCAGCACCACCTGGTGGACAACCACAGGGTTGTCACACTGATGTACATTAAAAGCAGAAGTTGAATAAAGAGCGTCACATCAGAGCAGACGCTCTCTGACAGCCTCAGGTCTGCAGCAGGACTTCAAACCTTTGTCCGCGATGAACAGAAGAACTCAGCAGTTTTAAAATACCAACATTTATTTTAAATGTGATTTTCAAACTCTGATAAACACAGAATTATAAATTCAATGCATTTATTTCTCTCTGACGAAATTGAGTAGGAAGAGGTCGATGTATCAACACCTTTTATGAAAAAAACAATTTGCTTATTTAAAATAAATGAGATTTTAGTTTGTCTACTGGTTTTTAGTTTCAGCAGAAAGATATTTGTTTTTTTATTTTAAAGAAAATGTCAGCGTGAGAACCGAACAACTCTGTGTGTGGTTTTTAGTTCGGCTTGAGATTAATATCTGTGTCTGGAACATTACTCATACATTAAAGCTTACCCTAACCCTTTCTGTGTAGAAATACATTGTTGATATTTGCTTCTGATATTATGCATAACTGCAACTTCTTTTAAATATTGATTTTAATCATAAATCTATCTTTTAGTGCAATGCTTCCTCATGGATGCTCAACATCAGTAAAACTGCACTCAAATATAAATAACGTGTTTATCTTCCAGAGGAAATTGAAGAAGAAGAAGCTGACTATGTTAATGCCTCAAGAGGCGCTGTGGAGAGAAAGAGAACCCGTCCAGGTGCATCATGAACACAAAACAATTCACATTTTAAAGTATTTTGGCTGTTAAATGTTGTTGTTCAGATGCTTTAACTGAATTCTTATTTTCCAGGTCGGTGGTTTCTCTTCTTCACTCAGAATATTCTTCTGATAGCAGTGTGTTGGCTCGTACTGTTAGCCATCATGAGCCTTCGTATCTACTGTGAGTTCCATAATATCAGTTTATTGAAGGTGTTTGTGTCGATTTATTGCTTCAAACATGAGAACCCGTTCTCAAGTGTCTATTTTAACCATGTAACCTCTGAAAGACACACTAAGCCCAAAACCTTCCTCTCTCTGTAACCGTAGTTACCTCTATCTTTACTGAAATACCAATCTGACTGCAGAAAGCCTAAACTGTCACGGTTTTTAGTTGTGTGTGTCTGGCAGTGGATGTTTTTCTGTTCTCCTTGTCATGTTTTCCTCTCTGTGTATTGTCTGGTCTTTCTCCCTGTGTTTTCCTGTCTGTCGTTAGTTTCCCTGGTGTGTCTAATTTCCTGATTGTTTTCACCTGTCACCCCTTCTGTGTCTCCTGTGCTCATCAGTGTCAGCCCCGCCCCTGATTGTTCCCACCTGTGTCTTGTTACCCTGTGTTTAAATTCCCCAGTCTCCCAGTGTTCAGTGTCAGTTCGTCTTTGTCTATTGCCACAGTCAGATCCTTGCACTTGTCTTTTGCCACAGTCAGGTCTATGCTCTCTATGTGCTCTTATGAAAGTTTTGATCCTCACTGCGTGAGCGTTTTCATTTTGTTCTCCATTTTTGTAGACCATTTTTTGCTGTTCTTCAAAAATAAAGTATCTTACAAATACTTTACCTCTGTCTCCCGGGTCGTGCAATTGGGTCCTATCTCCTAAGTGTCTGAGTTCATAACATAAACTTCCCCATGTCACTCTTTTTTTTTTTTAAATGTATTGCTTCAAACATGAGAACCCGTTCTCAAGTGTCTATTTTAACCATGTAACCACTGAAAGACACACACAGCCCAAAACCTTCCTCTCTCTGTAACCGTAGTTACCTCTATCTTTACTGAAATACCAATCTGACTGCAGAAAGCCTAAACTTCCCCATGTCACTCATTTTCTAAGTAAAGTTGACCTAACACTTCAGTGAAATGCGGATTTAGGCGACGTCCTCAGTAGGAACTAAAGGTCTAGGTTCGGAGAATTGGAAAACTCAAAGAAAATGACATTTTTGGCTCCAGTCTTTTTTTGGGGGATTTCTTGAAACCTGAAGAGAGACGGACAAGAAACATCTTCCAAAAGAGTTACATTGACAAAAAACAAGAACACACCATTTATTTCTAAGGTCCATGTTCAGTCACGTCAAGGGATGCAAATGAACTTCTTGACCAAAAGCAGAAGTGGTTAGTTTGAAGGCTGAGAGATAGACTTCAACAGAAGAGAGGAAACAACCAGTTCTCCTATTGCGATGTCCAGAGACTTCTCCGTCTACGAGTCAGAGAGCGCTCAACAGAGCGGCTGTAGTGATGGCGGAGGGAGAGGAGGAGGCGAACTACGCTTCGGTTGTGTTCAAAGCCGGCAACAATCATCCACCTGCGGGTACGTTTAGTTATTTAACAACTTTCACTTCCTGCTGATGATTTTGAATCAGAGCCTCTTTGTTAATGTGATCAATGCAATGTTGAGTACTTCAATCCAAAGAAAGTTGCTGTTTTTAATGTCCTGTAATTTAACTGTGAAACCAGAAACATTTAGAAAAATTGTTAAAAGGCTGTTTTTGTATTTGCTTAGTGTGGTTGAAGAATAGATTTTTAGCCAACCCAGCACATTTGCATTGATGTTTTTCAAGATCACAATGTTGAGTGTAAACTTTTCACCAAATGAACCAAGAAAACTCACCATCGCAGTCGTGCATCTATGATTTAATAGTAGGAGTTTTCTTGGTTCATCAATGCACATTTTTTGTAGAAATAAACCTTCTTTATTCATGTTTACTACGTTGAGAAAAAACTTTTAAATCTAGAGTAGTTTGAAACCTTTGAACACCTCATCCTATTTCAGTTTAACTTCAATTCATATTTCTTTAACTCTCAAAAAGATTCAAACTGATGCTCATTTGTTGGGTATTTTAATTTATATTTAGCGACTCACACTGGAGATATATCATCACGAACACATCTATTTAAAACCCGTGAGGAAATTGCGAAATGAGCTTGTTATCTGTTGAGAGTTTCCCGTGTCATGTCGTTTCCCTTTTTAATGGCATGATACAATACCCGAAGACAATCTCATCATTTTGAAGCCGCCCATTTTAATGCACACATTTCTGCAATAAATCAATCATCATTCTAAGGCAATTTCTCTGCTTTATCAAACAATTAAAGCAGCCTTTTAAAGTCCTTCTCATTCGTTCACAAAAAACCCTGAGCATGTGCATTTCCTTTGACCTTTCAGCAAAAAGAGGGGAGGAAACTGAGTACGGTGAGGTGAAGGTGCAGAACGAAACAAAGAACGAGGGTAAGTTGTATTAAAAAAACATTCAGGTGTTACTGCAACTGGGAGTTCTACTACCACTACTTTACCATTATAACTATCATTAAAAGGGAACAAGGTCACAAGAACTGTTCTAAACTTTATATCTGTAGGTGCTTTGTAAGTAACCAGCACTCTAACAAAGCTCTACAAAGTTGGGAGTGTGCAGTGTGACAAATGTCAACGTCTTGCAGACGGGGCATTCTGGTCTAATGACAAAATGATGGTGGAAAGCTGCATCGTCTTTTCTTCCGTTTGTTTTTGACAAATCAAAATTAAGGCTATAATCATAGTATGCACAAGTCTTGATGTCAAATTATTGTTGATTTGTTTTACGTTACAAAAAAGTACTTATTTTAAGCCAAACCAAGACCTTTGTATTCTGGTCCTTTAGTAAAAGTACTGATACCATGCGGTAACATTATCCTTTACAAGTAGAAGTACAGCTTTGAAAATATTACTTGAGTAAAAGTAAGTAAGTATAAAAAGCAAACTGTTCTTAAAGTAATCAATGTACACGACACAGAAAAGTTAGAAATTAAAGAAAAAACACCCAAAAAACGGTTCTAATTAAATAAAATAAACTTAAATGTGTACAGATGCCAATTAAGTTTTTCAGATCTTTCTGTTCATATTTATAACAACACATTATGTATTTAAAATAATAATGCATCTGAATTATGAACTTACTATAACTGCAGTGGAGTAAGATATATGTCCGGCAGTGGCTCAGTCAGTACTTGGACTGGAAGCCGTAGAGTCGCCGGTTCAAGTCCCCGACCAGAACTAAATATGGAGTGTGGACTGCTACTTGGAGAGGTCCCAGTCCACCTCCTGGGCCCTGCCGTGGTGCCCTTGAGCAAGGCACCGGACATCCCCCCTCCCCCCTCACTCCCATTGCTCCCCGGGCGCTGTACAATAGCTGCCCACTGCTCCTGGTACTAGGATGGGTTAAAAGCAGAACACATTTCCCTGTGTGTGCAGAGTGCCCTGCATGTGTGACCATTAAAGAGGGGTTCATCCCTCCCATTATATTCTATTCTATATGATACATGATATGTTTTAAATAATAATGCATCTGAATTATTAACTTACTATAAATGTATTGGAGTGAGATATATGATACCTTTGAATTGTAGTTGAGTTAAATCATACAGTGGCATGAAAAGAAAATACTCAAGTAAAGTAAAGTGCCTCAAATGTGCACTTAAGTACAGTTTGATTAAATGTATTCAGTAACATTCTACCACTGCCTTTTACTAAACTTTATCAAGTGGTTCTGTTGCTTTTTACGGGGTTTTATCTGCAACGTTATTAACGTGTTAAAAACTGTGAATGACTCAGACTAAATATGAGGTTCGTTTTTAGGAAATCTCTTGCGAACGGTTATTTTGAGATTGAACTTTTGTGTTGTACTGCAATAATGTTAGAGTGACTAATACTCAAGACCTACGGTAACTCTCACTGGAACACTTTTAGCAAAGTACATAAAGCAGTTTCTCAAAACACAATGGGTTCACAACTCTTTAAGTCGGCCCTTTAACAACAGTCAGGTGCCTGTTTAAATATTGGAACAATCTTTGCTGTCCATATCACTCCTTTTGTTTATTTAGGCCATTTCTCACAATGTAAGAGATAGGGGAGCAAATGTACTCCTTTGTTCTGAACTGTATTATGTATGTACAACTGACTAATATAAGGTTCAAGCATCTGAGTTAGTCAAATCAACTTGGTATCCTTTCCTGTCTTTTATTCGTAAAAAAAAAAGATCTAAACTAACTAAAGAGACTGCAACTTTGAAAGGTACCAATCTTCATTTGGAAAGTTAATGTGATTCATTTGTGTTGTTTAGACTCAGCAGGACATCGGCGCTTTCAGCACTTGGCTTGTTGTTTGGGGATTCTCTGTGTCATTCTGCTCGGTGGCATCATCGGAGTCTGCGTCTACCGTAAGTACACAAAACAGGAAGTGCATTATCTCAGACTTAGACATGAGACAATTCTAAAAGAATAGTAGCAGCTTTTAACTATTTTTTTTAATCTTTTTACACCATTTGATATCAGTCATGTACATGCCACAGTATGACGGTGTAGAAAGTATTATTATGAGCGTCTTCCTCTAACAGAGTGGTGCAATGAGGACGCATTTCTGGAGGCCAACATGGAGGTAGCATCCATTAATGTATTGTGCTTGTTTTCCCAAATAAAGCAAAATTATCAATCAAGAAGCCGTTCATGTGGATGAATACATTAATTAGTTTGAGACTTTCCTATACTGTACATACCTGCAGGCACCATTAGTGGGAAATACAGACAAGTATGCATACAAATAATTAAAAGATGAGTCAAGACATATTCTATATTTCTCTTATTCTTAACAAATCATATGATCAGACCCAAACGACAATGAAAGTCTATCTAATGTCAATCTATTAACAAATGTCATGTGTTTTTCATGTTACTGAGCCTCTGTGAAGTTCTGAGTTTATCCCACACTCTACCCTCCAGCGCTTGCTAGTTCACAAAATGTGTGGCTTGAAGACTTCCCCATTTCACTCCTTTCTTAGTAATGTTGACCTCAAACCACAGTGACAAGCAGTTTCAGACAATGTGAAATATAAATGGTTCTGAGAATTGGAGAAGTCAGAAAACTTTGAGAAGGACCGAGATATTTTTAGTTTGAGTCTAAAGACCGGAAAACCTAAAGTGAGCCTGATAGGAAGAAGCTTCCAAAAGAGGCAAATAGACAAAAAACTAAATTGCAATATAACCTTGATTATAAAAGAAGCTGATTTCTCATTTTGCAGTTACATTATTTAATGAGAGTGATCCAAACCAGTTTAAAGAAAACTCAACTCTACGGGCAATCAACACAAAACTCAGCTTAGAAAATGCAAACTTGACGAGGGACAACAAGAATCTGGAGGACCAGTTGGGCAACCTGACACAAGCCTATAATGTCTCAGAGAGCAACAACAAAAACCTGTCTGCAAGAATCCAGGAGCTGGAGACTGAGAAGAAGAACTTGACACAGCAAATACAAAACATGACAACAAACTGGAATGAGCTCAACGTCAGTCGAGCTCAGTGGAGCATCGATTCCTACTGCTATGACGGTATGTTCAGATCCTATATATTAGGTCATAATTACAATATTTTCAAAAGGAAGGCATGATGTTGATTGTTTGGACTCTGTTGTTTCAGATAAAAAGTGTCAGCCTTGTCAGGACGGCTGGAATCTCACTCAGTCCAGCTGCTATGCGTATAATAACGCTGAGACTGCTGATCGAAAAACCTGGGAAAAAGCTCAAGAAGACTGCAAAGGAAAGAATTCTAATCTGGCTGTTGCACATGATACAGACGAAAAGGTACATTTATTAATATGATGCAATTATGAAAAGTGTATATATTTGTTTGTAGGTCTGAACACACTTTGGGTCTTTAGGTCATTATGTGTTTATTTACTTATACGGTGTAAATACCTGATATCTGTTTCTCTGTTGTTAGAACGTCATCATCAATAAATACAGCCCAGGTAGTTCAGGAACTAACGGATACTGGATTGGTCTGAGAGTTGAAGATGGGAAATGGAAGTGGGTGGATGGAAGTGATCTGAATGATAGGTAAGAGATTCATTACTAAACACTTTGAATAATAACATCTATCAGCCTTTATCTAAACATCATGTTCTCTCCTCAGCTCCTGCATAGATCCTCCAGCTCCTGTTGACCGTCACTGTGCAATCTCTGTCGAAGGCAAAACAACTTGGTTATCAGTGAACTGTAATGCAACACAACAATGGATCTGTCAGAAGAAGGCTTTAACTCTTTCTGTTAATCAAAGCAGTCATACTAAGAAGGTTACTGGAAACTCTTTGAAAAAAGAATGAATTACTTGTGAGTAAAAACAATTTCAAAACAAAAAAATAAAACAAAAAAAGTATAAAAACAATAATTCCAGAAACGTTTCACAAACTTGATAAAAACAATAAAACAAAAAAAGTTAACTCATAATGTGGATTATTTTAAATGTACTTTTACTTTGACTTTTGAATTTCTATGGAGCTTGATAAATTAATTCAAATATTTATTTCTTTAACATTGTGATGGTGTTTTTATTAGATATGGATGGTTAAAATAGTTATACTGTTTTGTGTGAATAATGTTATTCTGTTGTTTTAGAGATGCAACGCTTAAACTCTGCAGATTATTGGAAAGACTCTGGACCATTTTATTGTATTGCTTCTACCGGCCAGCAGAGGGCGCTGCATCACTTGTTCTCAATACAATGTTCCAGAGTCTGTTAAATAACTATTTTTCAAGATTCAAGATTCAAAGGTTTATTGTCATGACATTTAGAAACTACGGTGTAATTATGTAAAGTATAAACAAAATGTGATCTCAGGTTCCTTAACAGTGCAATTAACAAGACATAAGAAATACATATACAAAACAATACAAATAGAAATAGTGCAAGCTCAGGTGTTTAATAGTCTTCTGGCCAGTGGGATGAAACTGTCCCTGATGCTATTCTGATGATGCACAGTTTATGGATGATTTGTATCTATCTGTATTTTTATCTATGAGCAATGTCTTGTTTAACTCTGTTGTCACCAGTGAATAAATGTGCTGCCACACATTGTTGTTTTTGTGTTTTCTTGAAAACATCAGTGCTTTAATCAAGTCTGGAGAAACAATCTTATTCATGGTGCGACCATTAGATGAAAATAAGAAAGAAGGAGATCAGGCCTCAATATTCAGTCACTCGGTCAACATCAGCACCAGCAGAGTTTCAGAGAGGGACAGGAAGTGGAGGTGAATTGGCCAAAAAAAGTGCAAACACTAAGAAGCTTTCTCATTTCTCTAACTCCCCTCCTCGACTCCTATCCTCGACTCCTATCCTCGTGTCTTAGTCCCGCCCACAGGAGATGTGAGCAGAGGAGTCGAGGAGGGGAGCCGAGGAGAGAGGAGGGGAAGCAGCAGGCGGTTAGAGAAATGAGAACTCCTCTCCTCTGAGCGGTCATTTTAAAGAGACGTCCATTAATGATGACAGGAGGCACAGCAGCCCTCTGTCTGATGGACAGATGTGTTCATGATGACTTATATATTTACTTTTAATTCATTCACAGAGCGGTATAATGAGACAATAACAGGCTACAGATGCAGATTTATACACACACATATATATATTTATATATATTTTCATATACATTTTCAGAATCAAACAAGTGTCAGAGCATTCTCATAACGTAACAATATCAAAGACTGTATATATCCCCCCCCCCTATCTGGTCGCTACAATTGTCTCTGACCTTCAGCAGCTCATCACTGGGGTCCCACAGGCCTCCATCCTGGGTCCCCTCCTTTCCCCCCATACATATCATTTTCCTAGTCGTTTTCTTTCATATCCCTCGTTGACGTTGCCAGTAACTTTTAATCAAGCCAAATAAGGTCAAAACGATTTGATAGGTTCCAACGTGACCCTGACAGTGCATTAAAACTTCACACCTTAACCTCAAAGCAGAAGTCCCCTAAAGAGAGTCACATCAGAGCAGACGCTCTCAGACAGCCTCAGGTCTGCAGCAGGACTTCAGACTCTTGTCCACGATGAACAGAAGAACTCAGCAGGAAATGGGTAATTAAATATATTCTAATTTGTGTGTGAGTGTAAACTATTTTTTTTTTACCGAGACATTGTCTACATTTTTTCCTATTCATACTGTTTCTGATGCTTGACCAGATCTGAGCAACAAAGGGTTTAAAATAACAACATTTATTTCAAATGTGATCTTTAAAATTGTGATTTTCAAACTCTGATAAACACAGAATTATAAATTCAATGCATTTATTTATCTCTTACGAAATTGAATAAGAAGCCGTCGATGTATCAACATCTTTTTACGACAAAATCTATTTGATTATTTAAAAAAGTCATATTTTAGTTTGTCTAATGGTTTTTAGTTTCAGCACAAAGACATTTGTTTGTTATTTTAAAGAAAATGTCAGCGTGAGAACCGAACAATTTTCTGCATGTGGTTTTTAGTTCTGCTTTAGATTCATATCTGTGACTGAAGATTAAAGTTCTGCTTTTTCAGCGTGACCAGAACGTTTATTATACATTAACACTTTACAAATGATAAAATCCACCTTTCAGTGCAATGCTTCCTCGTGGATGCTCAACACACTGGGAGTAAAACTGCACTCAAATATAAATAACGTGTTTATCTTTCAGAGGAAATTGAAGAAGAAGAAGCTGACTATGTTAATGCCTCAAGAGGCGCTGTGGATAAAAAGAGAACCCGTCAAGGTGCATTATGAACACAAAACAATCCACATTTTAAAGCTTCTTTGAACGTTAAATGTTGTTGTTCAGATGCTTTACTGAATTCTTATTTTCCAGGTCGGTGGTTTCTCTTCTTCACTCAGAATATTCTTCTGATAGCATTGTGTTGGCTCGTACTGTTAGCCATCGTGGGAGTGCATTATATATATGAATATCAGTTCATTGAAAATGTGTGTTTGTGTTGATCCTTATTGGTAACTTCTAAACAGTCAATGTTAATAATCATGGGCACCTGATTATTGCTTAAAGATAGATTCCAGGGAACCCATTCTCAAATATCTATTATGATCATGTAAACACCCACAAAATCATCTCAGCCCGACACCTTCCTCTGTCTATCCCAAGCAGATTAATTGTGAATTTAGCTATTAGTCTTTGCAAGGGATTTGTTGAAACCCTGAAGAGATGGACAGAAAAAAAGCTTTCAAGAGAGGCGCTTTAACAAAAAACAGAATTGCATTATCACTATGATTGAGATGCTATCGTCTGGTTTTTCAGTTGATAGAGTAAACCATGAGAGTGATTTGTTGAAAACCTAAAGAGATGGACAGAAAAAAAGCTTCCAATAGAGGCGCTTTGACATAATCACTATTATTAAGAAGCCATTTTTTTTATTTTGCAGTTGATACATTAAAACATGAGAGTGAGCAGAGCCAGCTAAAAGAAATCCCAAATCTACTGGCCGTCAATCGTAACCTGACAAACCTCATCAACAACCTCTGGTTAGAGAATAGAAACTTGACCAGGGACAACGAGATGCTGACGCTCAAGTTGGGCAACCTGAAAGAAGCTAATAGGGTTTTAGAAATCAAGGTCAAAGACCTGTCTGCTGGAGTCTGGGATCCGACCACAGCAAACCATCAGCTGCCCACGGCAAACCATCATCTGACCACAACAAACCATCAGCTGACCAATGCAAACCATCAGCTGACCACAGCAAACCATGAGATGACTTACGTAACCAGGAGCTGGAGGCCCAGAAGAACGACTTCACAGAGTAGATACATGAGAATGACGACACACTGGTGGTAGCTCAACATCAGTCGAGCTCAGCGAAGCATAAGAAGTTGAGAAGGTAACTGGATACACTTTGAAAAGATAATGTGTGTATGATAATATAAGATAAGATAAGACAAGATGGACCTTTATTAAACCCCGTGGGAAATTCATGAGTTTAACCTGTTAAGCCACAAAGACTTTCTTAAGAAGCCCTGAGACACGACACTGTGTCTCAGGGCTTCTTAATATTTAAAAACCCATGAATGCGTCATACCCTCCTAACGGGAAGAAACTCAGCTAACTGATGATATGAACCATTTTTACCGAAACAAAACACAAGTCTCACAAGAAGGGTCTAAATGAGCCATTAGCGAAAACATGCCAACCCACTTAGCACAAAACTCTAGGTATAAATCGATCGATATAGTTATAGGATCAGCACAAACAAGCTTAGCTAACATGCTGCAATTCCACAGATTATAGAAATATAAGTATCATGACTGAACGATCAGAACTCGCGACAGGGGAAGCAAATACAGACAACACACAACGCAGCTTTAGGTATCAAAACACGGAGATATGCTCACCTTAGCTGTTATTCTGATCAAAAGTTGTGTTCAATGGCATTAAAACGATAAAAACGCGGCTGAAGGTTAATCAATAGGTTAATCCAATGTGTCTGTCACTTTGAAAAAAGTATTGATAATCCATAATTCCATTTTTATGTCAAAATCGGAGAATTAATATTAGCTGCTAATGGTAGCCACCAGAGTGTATCGCAGCTTCCGGTTTTGGCTACGCGTCACTCTCACTCCTTACTTGGTAGTGTGTGTGTGTGTGTGTGTGTGTGTGTGTGTGTGTGTGTGTGTGTGTGGAACTTCCCCTTGATTCCATTGGCTCTCGCGGTTACAAAGAGATGTCAATCACCAAAATCGACCGAGGGGGGCCAGAGATAGGTCAAATCCCTGATCTCACCAGAATGCGCGACTCCACCACTCCTTAACACCGCATTTTAAAATAAAAATGATTATGAATACAAATAAAATAAAAGAAGCCTCCCGTGAGTTACTACAAGCTATAAAGTATATTTTAAAAACGTTTTATAGAATAAAAGTTCACTGCGGGACGTTGTAGAAATGAGTGTGTGCACCACGACAAAGGAGCCTCATTCACTTTACATTGGCGCCGACACGTAAATGTAAAAAAGTTCGTGACTCCACCACGCAATGCGGTGTTAAGGAGTCGTGGTGGAGTCACGCATTCTGGTGAGATCAGGTTGTCAAATCCACCCAAATGACCCCAGAAGTGGGTTGTTTTTGCTAAATCTCAAAGTCAAATGTCACTTGTTTTGCATCAATCTTGATACAGGGTACTTATATGTTCTAGTTTGGATTCCTAAAGCTTTTATTCTACTATCCCATCATCCAAGGGTGGTTTTCACTCTAAGTAATGTGTTTTTTTTGGAAGGACATAATAATTTACATTTTTTTCGTTCAATCTGAATTTACTTTAAAATAAAAAAAATCTATATTTATTCTGACTCTTCTACATACAACTCACAAGTTTATCATTACTTTGAGAAAAAAGATTATTAATTTTCCCCTTTTAGAAATGTAGTTATAGTCATTTGTTCTGGGAATGTCATTTTCGAGCCTGAGACCTGGAAACAGGTTAAGCAGCAACAGAGTGAGATTGAAAAACAGGACAGTACAGATGCACACAAGATTAATACAATTAAAGATACAATTACAATTATATACAGGTAATTAACTGCTAAAATAAGAAATTAATTATGCATAATGTATGATTATGTCAACAGCGTTATAAATATCAAACTACCAATAATTCTACTTACATTTTACTTCTTACGGCTTGCAAATTGAATGCAATTATCAATTTCCTAAACATTCATTCTTTGGGAATTGTAAAAATTCTTTTTCTGTTGCAGGACGACGCTCTTCTTCTTCTTTACAAGAGATCCAATGTTTAACATTTGCAGATGTGTGAACGTTTATGTGTGACATGTTATATTTTTGCTCATGCACGGCCAACAGAGGGCGCTGCCTTACTTCGTCTCAACAGGAATGTTCTCTAGAGTCTGTTTCCAAGTGCTGTGATGTATTTAGTTGTGTAGCTCATTGTTAATTAATCTTAGTTCATCCCTATCTATGAGCAATGTCATGTTTTACTCTGTTGTCACCAGTGAATAAATGAGATGCCTTCCATTGTTGTTTTGTCTTTTTCTTGAAAACATCAAGTCAGGTGGAACATCTCATTCATAATGATGTTTTATGAAAATTAACCAAAAGTAAATCAGGCCTCAATATTTAGTCACTAGCAGAGCTCCAGAGAGAGACAGGAAGTGGCATTGAGAGCATTTTGGTGACTAAACATTAGTTTTTGGGGCCTAGAAATCCATGGAGATCCAAACTGCAGTTAATATGATTATATTATTGGGAAATCCAATATTTTGTATATGTGACTCTATTAAACTCTGTGAAAGGGCCACACGTTTTCAAGTTCCGGTTGAAACTATTTGGGAAGTGTCAACATGACGTGAGAACATGAGATTAAAAAGATGCCATCTCCACCTCGAAGCAGAAGTCTACTGAACCGTCACATCAGAGAGACGCTCTCATCAGGACTGCAGCAGGACTTTGTTCAGGACGAAAGGAAAAATAATCAAGGATATGGGTAATTAAAGAATATTCCTGAGTTTATCTGTGTCTAAGATATAACCTATGATATGTTTTTATTTGCCTTTACCAACATTACCAACACTCGATGTATGATCATTATGTGTAAATTGCTTCTGAAGCTTGACCACTCCCTAGCAGCAAATTATTTTAAATATCCAAATGAATTTAAGATTGAATCTTTAAAATTATAATTGATCAACTCTGCTGAACATAGAGACATCATGTTTAATATATTTGTGGAGAGTAAATTAAGGAAGAAGCTTTTAGTTTATCAATATGTTAACCACACATGATGAACTATTGTACTAAATACAAAATGTGCTCCATTTTCATCAATAACATTTACAAATGATTTATTTATAACATTTGAGTTTGTCTAATTGATCTTTAATCTCGTTTTAAAAAGTCAGCATGATACACTTCTCCGTGTGTGTTTAGTTCTGCTTTTCTGCTCTTTTCTTTGCGTGACAGCAACTGATTTTACATCGTTGAGTTTGATTATGAACTCCATCATTCAGTGAAATGATTCCTCATGCGTGCTGAACATAATGGGAGAGAAACTACATATCTGATGAAACAGTATGTCTTTATCTTCCAGAGGAAATCACAGAAGTAGCTGACTATGTGAATGCACCAGAAGGCCCTGCGGATAAAAAGGCAACGCGTTCAGGTGAGCTGTGAACACAAGCAAACATGAGATCTATTCAACAGTCTTATTATTTAAATAAAATAGTGATGAAGGTTAAACATGTGAATATTAAATCAGCTCTTTTTATTTCATATTAACTGTTAATTCATGTTCAGTTACGTTACTCAGTCCAGAGGCCCCTATTATCCAATGCATTTTCCACCAATAGCAGTGTGTTTGCTGATAGCCATTATTAAATCCATCTTTTGTCCAATGGTTTTTGAAGTTTGATCATATTGAGTTAAATTCACATCAATGCACACAATGCATACTTAATAATAATAATGTCTTGTTTTTCATTACTGCACATCATTTATTACAATTCTATTTCTGTGATTTCAACCATATTCAATGTAAATACTGCTATAGCGGTTTTACATGTAAAATATATGTATTTTAGTATTTAATAAAGAAAAAATATTTTCTATCAGTGTTTTAGTTTTAGTTGAATTTGAATGAATGTTTATGTATGTACCAAAGTCAAATTCCTCCTAAGTGTTAACCTACCTGGTAATAAACCTGTTTCTGATTCTGATAAACGTCATAGAAACACAACACAATACATCTATAATTTTCAGAGGACACCAAAAAAGGATCTGCACCAGAAGGCACCGTGGATACAAAGCCATCCCCTCCAGGTGATCAATACATTTCACTATTTAATACTGTTAACATGTTTAAAACAAACATACAGGTAAAACAGTGAGATAGTGACAAAGGTTGAAATGGTTTATGTCACGGTTTGTGAAACAAGCCGGACCCAGATGCAGATATAAACTGAAAATTGCTTTATTTCAAGGCTATGATAGAGATAGATAGATATAGATATAGATATAGATATATATATATACAATGACAAAACAGAAGACTCACCGCAGAACTAGTCAGGGCACAAGACGAACCGACCAAGACAGACAGAAAACCCAGAACTTAAATACACACAAGACTAATCACACAACAAGACACAGGTGAGGAGGGAGGAGAAAACACAGGGGCCCAGGTGAACATAATCAGACCATTAGACACACCAGGGAAACTAATGACAAGAGGACAACACAGGGGAAAGGACCAGACAATAACCCAAAGGAAAACATGACATGGAAAACAGCAAAAACACCCAAACCTACAAAACTATAAACGTGACATAACATGAGAATCGGGACAGTTTAGCTATTTTTGTTGTGTGTTTATAATGTATTGAAAGCATTAGCTTTTTAAATGATTTTAGGCTTTAAGACAAAAAGCTAAACTCCTGAGCTTGCACTATTTTTATAAATATGTTTATACATCGCATGTTTAACCAACCTTCGACCACAGTTTATAGACTAAACTGTATCTGTGTATATGACTTTAAAACCTTTCAAAACCTTTGTTACGTTTTTTTAACAAAATGCTCATTTTTCAGGCCTCAGGTTTGTTCTTCTGATAGCAGTGTGTTGGCTCATACTGTTAGCCATCATGGGTCTTCGTATCTACTGTGAGTATCTTCTGCGTTCAACAATTTGAAACAGGCAGAAATTGGAGGGAGGCTGTGGCTCAGTGGACTAGTGAGCTGAACTTCGAATCAGGGGGCAATTTCGAGTCCCACTGCAGTCAGCATGTCGTTGTGTCCCTGAGACACTTCACCCCAAATTGCTCCTGTGGGGATTGTCCACAGTATTGAGTATGTAAGTCGCTTTGGATAAAAGCATCTAACAAGTAACATGTACAAAAAAAATTTTTGAAACAGGCTGAAATGTGTTAAAGGTGGGGTAGGTAAGTTTGAGAAACCGGCTCGAGATACACTTTTTGTTATATTGCATGGAATGCTCTTAACATCCCGATAGCAATGAATATCTGAAGTGCTTTGACAAAACCTCCATTAAAAAATGTCCTCTGTGGAAGCCGTGGCGCTGTAAAAAGCACGACCAATCATCTGAGCCGGCCGGCTAAAGTAACTGGATGGCCTACCTGCCTGTCAGCCTTCCATCTGTGCACAAACTTATCTGGTGCCCTCATTGATCATGTGCGCGTTCGTGTGTGTTGGAGGAGGGGCTCTGTAAGGAAGTGGGAGATTTTTTCCGGTTGTGTATTTTCTAATTCTAGCGCACTCCAGCTGGTTTCTCCAAAATTAGCTACCCCACCTTTAAGGTTTCGTTTTAATGAAATTGTTTTTACTCTACAGGATAAACACTTCATTTAACAATCTTAGACCATCAGTGCTGCTCCGTTCACATGTTTAGATGTGCGTCTGACAATTGTTTTAAGAAAGATAAAACATATGAACCTGTTCTTTAATGTCTATTATAATCATGAACCACTCAGAGACACAAGCCTTACAGCCCAACACCTTCCTCTGTCTCTGAACTTTCTGAAGACAACGCCAAGCAGACTGCAGAAATCCTGAACCTGAAAACACGAAACCAGGAGCTGGAGACCAAGACGAACAACTTGACACAGCAAATACAAAACATGGAGACAAACTGGAATGAGCTCAACATCAGTCGAGCTCAGTGGAGCATCGATTCCTACTGCAGACAACCTGGCAGTAAGTTCTGAACCCATTAATAAGGTGCAATAATAATAATAATAATAATAATAATAATAATAATAATAATAATAACATTAATATCACAATGCAGTGATGTTGAGTTTGGACTCTGTATTTTCAGATGAAAAGTGTAAAGCTTGTCAGAGGCACTGGTATCTCACTGAGCCCAGCTGCTATGCGTTCAATAACGCTCAGCCTCCCAATCAAAAAACCTGGGAAGAAGCTCAAGATGACTGCAAAGGAAAGAATTCAAATCTGGCTGTTGCACATGATTCAGAGGAAAAGGTAAACCCATTAATATGACGCAATTAGAAAGTAATTGTGCTTTGCGTAGCTTTTTTTTTTGACTCTTTGGGTCTTTAGGTCATTATGGGTTTATTACAGTTTAATGTTTAAATATCTGACAACTCTCTCTTTGTTTCCCAGGCAGCAATCATTACTAACAGCTTTGGAAATAGAGGATTCTGGATTGGTCTGAGAGTTGTAAATAGGAAATGGAAGTGGGTGGATGGAAGTGATCTGACTGATAGGTAAGAGATTCATTACTAAACACTTTGAATAATAAAATCAGTCTTTCTCTAAACATCAAGTTCTCTCCTCAGCTCCTGGATATATCCTTCTGATCCTGTTGACGGTCGCTGTGCAATGTTTTTCAAATACAGAAACGCATGGTTAGCATCAATGAGCTGTGATTATAAAAAACGATGGATCTGCCAGAAGAAGGCTCTGTCTGTTTAAATAAATCAGTCATACTAAGAAGGTTACTAGAAACTCTCTGAAAAAAGATGAATTACTTGTGAATAAAAACAAATTCTAAAGAAAAATATAAAACAAAAAAAGGATAAAAAAAAGTAATTCCAGAAACGTTTCACAAACTGGATACAAACAATAAAACACAAAAGTTAACTCATAATGTGGATTATTTTAAAATCGATATAGTTTTAGCTTGACTTCATTTCTATGGAGCTTGCTAAATGAATGAAAATATGTATTTCTTTAACATTGTTATGGTGTTTTTATTAGATATGGATGGTTAAAATAGTTATACTGTTTTGTGTGAATAATGTTATTCTGTTGTTTTAGAGATGCAACGCTTAAACTCTGCAGATTATTGCAAAGACTCTGGACCATTTGATTGTATTGCTTCTACCGGCCAGCAGAGGGCGCTGCATCACTTGTTCTCAATACAATGTTCCAGAGTCTGTTAAATAACTATTTTTCAAGATTCAAGATTCAAAGATCTATTGTCATGACATTTAGAAACTACGGTGTAATTATGTAAAGTATAAACAAAATGTGATCTCAGGTTCCTTAACAGTGAAATTAACAAGACATAAGAAATACATATAAAAAACAATACAAATAGAAATAGTGCAAGCTCAGGTGTTTAATAGTCTTCTGGCCAGTGGGATGAAACTGTCCCTGATGCTATTCTGATGATGCACAGTTTATGGATGATTTGTATCTATCTGTATTTTTATCTTTGAGCAATGTCTTGTTTAACTCTGTTGTCACCAGTGAATAAATGTGCTGCCACACATTGTTGTTTTTGTGTTTTCCTTGAAATCATCAGTGCTTTAATCAAGTCTGGAGAAACAATCTTATTCATGGTGCAACCATTTGGATGAAAATAAGATAAAAGGAGATCAGGCCTCAATATTCAGTCACTCTGTCAACATCAGCACCAGCAGAGTTTCAGAGAGGGACAGGAAGTGGAATTGAATGAAAAACTGCAAAAACTAAGGTAACAAACGCTGATCGACAGCCACACATTGGGGTTGTGGGATTGGTGTGTCAAGGTCTCTGAGGAAGCATCATATTGACCATCAAACAAGCCATGTTCTTATGACAAAAACTAACAATTTGTCTATTTTCAAATAAATCTAATTTGAGTTCGTATGATGGTTTTTAGTTTCAGCAGAAATATATATGTTTGTTATTTTAAAGACGAAAGTCAGCATGAGAACCGAACAATTTTCTGTGTGTGGTTTTTAGTTCTGCTTTAGATTAATATCTGTGTCTGGAACATTACTCATACACTAAAGCTAACCCTAACCCTAACCCCTATTTGGAGGCGATGGACGTCCACTCTCGGGAGACATCCGACAGTGGTGTGGTTACCCAAAGTGACAGACCTAATTCCCCTTGCATTCCTCCAGAGTAAAAATGTGTCAGAGTAATGTTTTTGAGAACCAGAGAAAAGGGGTGAAAATGTATCCCAAAATAGGGCCTCACAACGCGGGTAGAGTCCCCTGTCAACTCCCCTTGCATTCCTCCAGAGTCACATTTGGAGTGAGAACCAGGAGAAAGCGGGGGAAATGAACAAAAAGTATCCGAAAATAGTGCATCATAGATGTTGCAGAGTGAGTGAGGCTTATGAGTTTGACTCTGGCCAATCGCCACATGTGGTGATTCTGTCACCACATGTGTTGATGCATCTTATGATGGCCAATTAGCCAATTTGGCTGCTCCAAGATCACCACCCCCCCTCTCCTGTGGAGGATGTTCTCATGCCCCTGGTAACACTTAAAGGTGGTGGATTTTGTGGTGCTTTTCTGTCAGCCCATCAGCATCCATATTCGGCCTTCTTCACGGCACCACCACCCCTTCTCTGGAGGATATTCTCATGCACCTTCTATTTCGTGCAGACAGTAGTCTGAAATTGATGAAATAATTTTTAGTAGGGGAGGCTTAGTTTCCCCTTTCCGTTGTAAGTTGCAACGGGGTAGTGGAAAAGTGTCCGGGGCTTCGGCCCGAAGCGCCGAAGGGTTGAGCTTTGTTGAGCCCCTTCTCCGTTGGCACTTACGGCCCATCTACACTACAGGCATCGACAAATGCTTTCAACGCTTCGCCCATTCACTTGAATGGGGTGACGTAGAAGATTTTTAATCTTCGCCGAACTGCATTGTGGGGAGCATGGCATGGCTTTGCAAGCATCACGAGCATCTATCGGCATCAAAAGTTGAACAATGTTCAACTTTTGAGGCTCGATGCTTGGCATCAGCCAATCAAATCCCGTTTATGCAAATCCCGCCAGTGCAAGCGCTAGCCAATCAAACTGCGTGCAAGCTGGGAGACCCAGACCGCAGTTCATTTCCTCATATTCCAAATGAGATATTACGGTAGCAAATCACCCGGTTCTTTACGACCAGAACTATTTACCGGGATACAAACCGGAGGAACCAGGCATGGAGGGAGGTGGCAGAGACAGTGGGTGAAACTGGTAGGTTTTCGCCTGTTTGGAGAGTTTATATCCAGTTTACTTCGTTTTAACATTGCTATTGCTTTGTATGTCGGGGGCGGGAGATTTATGTGATTGGTTGTTGGTCGCGTTGCTCGCAAAAAATCGCCAAGCTTCAGACACGCCCAGCTTCAAGATTTGTTGATGCCTGTAGTGTAGACGGGCCGTTAGTCGTTTTTTCGCGAATTTCTTTTAACTTATTTTTTTGATTATTTTAAGATATAATTGACCGTTTTCTATAATTTTTTCTTCTTTCCACGGGTGGGGGCGCATAGCAGGCCGCCTATGAGCTCCCAAACTCGGCCTGGAACCTCCATGATTTGTGGGATAAGCTCCATAAACTGACAAAGTCACCCAGAAATTTCACTTTTATAGCCCAAACATATATAATACAAATACATTTAAATAGTAAAAGGTTTTGTGCTCCGAATTACGCGGAATTTGATTTATATAGCCCCATGATAGTGAATAAAAATCATTTTCATGGGAAAAAGTGTTAAAACGCCTGATAAAAGCATATGCAGGACCCCACTGATCTCCAGACTATGTACATTGTGTTAGGGAACCATATTAATGATATAATGAATCATTTAAATGCAAAAATAATGATTAAAAATCATTTTTAGGCGGACAACTGTGGAGAGGAGCCTGAAAAGGACTCTCCAGCACCCCGGAGAAACAGGCTGCGAGACCCACAGAGCGCACCCAGAGGACAGGCTGCTTCATCTCACTTTATTACCCAGGAAAGGAGCTCGAATCCTGGGTACATGAGTGTTAAAAGTGTATTAAACTGTTTTAATTCAACAGCTGCTGATATGGACAGAAATCTGTTCATTTCGTCCACATTTGACTCACGAAATGTACAAGAAGGTAAAAACAGCAGAGTCACTGCTGTTAGGGTCTCAGACTCACAGGCACATAGGCAGAGATCCAGGGTGATGCACATGGCTTTTCTACCCAGCAATAAGTCTCTGAAACCTGGGGAAAAGTGGTGTGAATAGAGGAAGAGTTCAGCCAGAGAGGAGCGGGCTGCGAGACCCACAGAGCGCACCCAGAGGACAGGCTGCTTCATCTCACTTTATTACCCAGGAAAGGAGCTTGAATCCTGGGTACATGAGTGTTAAAAGTGCATTAAACTGTTTTAATTCAACAGACGGCGCTTCACAGCACTTTACAAGCCAGGGAAAAGTGATTGGATCCTGGGTATACATGTTTTAAATAGTCTGATACCTCCAGGGCGCATCACCACATTTTACAAGCCAGGGAAGGTGTCTGAATCCTGGGTAAACATTGTTTAATTGCTGAAGTGTTTTTAAATGTGTGGAACAGTGTTTTGTCACTTTCAAAACTCTCCCGTCATTGACCGGAGAAATTGGGTCGATGTTGTATTCAATCTGACCGTTAATATTCCAGTGAGACGAAGTACGTACAATGATCGGCGTGATCCTATGTTAATTTTGTCCCGAAACCGGAGCATTCCCTCACCCTTGCTGTGTAGAAATACAATGTTGATTTTTGCTTTTGATATTATGCATAATTGCAACTTCTTTTAAATATTGATTTTAATCATAAAATCTATCTTTTAGTGCAATGCTTCCTCATGGACGTTTAAAATAAGTAAAACTGCACTCAAATATAAATAACGTGTTTATCTTTCAGAGGAAATTGAAGAAGAAGAAGCTGACTATGTTAATGCCTCAAGAGGCGCTGTGGATAGAAAGAGAACCCGTCCAGGTGCATCATGAACACAAAACAATCTACATTTTAAAGCATCTTTGAATGTTAAATGTTGTTGTTCAGATACCTTAACTGAATTCTTATTTTCCAGGTCGGTGGTTTCTCTTCTTCACTCAGAATATTCTTCTGATAGAAGTGTGTTGGCTCGTACTGTTAGCCATCGTGGGCCTCTGTATCAGCTGTGAGTACAATAATATCAGTTTATTGAAGGTGTGTTTACGTCGATGTATTGCTTCAAATATGAGAACCCGTTCTCAAGTGTCTATTTTAACCATGTAACCACTGAAAGACACACAGAGCCCAACACCTTCCTCTGTCTGTCACCTGTATCTTTACTGAAATACGAATCTGACTGCAGAAACCACATACTTCCCCATGTCACTCATTTCAGTAATGTTGACCTAAAACTACAGTGAAATGCGGTTTTAGGTGACGTCCTCAGTAAGAAAGGTCTAGGGTTGGAGAATTGAAAAACTCAAATAATCTTTTTGAGATAAAACTAAGACATTTGTGGCTCCAGTCCTTTTTGGGGGGATTTCTTGAAACCAGTAGAGAGACGGACAAGAAATATCTTCCAAAAGAGTTCCATTACCAAAAAACAAGAACACACCATTTATTTCTAAGGTCCATGTTCAGGCACGTCAAGCGATGCAAATAAACTTCTCGACCAAAAGCAGAAGTGGTTAATGTGAAGGCTGAGGGATAGACTTCAACAGAAGAGAGGACACAACCAGTTCTCATATTGCGATGTCCAGAGGTTTAATTAGAGCAACACTTCTCCGTCTACGAGTCAGAGAGGGCTCAACAGAGCGGCTGTAGTGATGGCGGAGGGAGAGGAGGAGGTGAACTACGCTTCGGTTGTGTTCAAAACCGGCTACAATCCTCCACCTGCGGGTACGTTTAGTTATTTAACAACTTTCACTTCCTGCTGATGATTTTGAAACAGAGCCTCTTTGTTAATGTGATCAATGCAATGTTGACTACTTAAATCCAAAGTAAGTTGCTGTGTTTAATGAGCTGTAATTGAAATGTGAAAACCGGACACATGACAAATCTGTAAATAATTTACCTTTGTTTTTTTAGAGAAATTGTTAAAAGAGTGTTTTTTATTTGCTTAGTGTGGGTGAAGAATAGATTTTTAACTAACCCAGCACATTTGCGTTGATGTTTTTAAAAATCACAATGTTGAGTGTAAACTTTTCCCTATCGCAGTTGTGCAGCTAGGTTTTAATAATATGAGTTTTCTTCATCAATGTACATTTTTGGTAGAAATAAGCCTTCTTTATTCATGTATTCTACGTTGAGAAAACCCTTTTAATCTGTTAAGCCCCAAGGTCCCCACCGGCAGGTACTTTTTTTATTTTTTCACGACACTGTGTCTCAGGGGATCTTTATATTTAAGAACCTATTAATGTGTTATACCAGATTAACGGGAATAATCTCAGCTAACTGACGTCACAAACCATTTTTACCAAAACAAAACACAAGTCTCATAAGAAGCATCTAAATGACCCCTGAGCGAAAAATGCTAACGCACTTTAGCACAGAACTCAAGCTAAAAGATACTCTTATTACTTATCGTCGCTGCACATACAAGATATCCAATTAAAGCTGAGGTTCCACAGATTATTTAGGCATATATATCATCACTAAGTGATCCGAACTCGCGACAAGGGAAGCAAACTCAGACATCACAACACGTACCTTTACGTAGCTTTTAGAGGAGATCGTCTCACCGCAGCTGTCAATCTGATCAAAAGACTTGTTCAATGGCATTAAAACGAGAAAAAACGCGTCTGAATCGGTTAATCCATGGGTTGATAATGTTTCTGGGTAATATATATTTTTCTTTATAATCCATTATTCCATTTTTATATAAAAATCGTAGAGTAAAAGTTAGCTGCTAATGGTAGCCACCAGAGTTATCGCAGCTTCCGGTCTTGGCTATGGGGCAGTCTCACACACACACATTACCAAATAAGGAGTATGTGGGAGTTCCCCTTGATTTCATTGGCTCTGACGGTTAGAAAGAGATGTCAATCAGCAAAATCGAACAAGGGGGGCCAGAGATAGGTCAAATCCACCCAAATGACCCCAGAAGTGGGTTTTTTTGCTAAATATCTCTAAAAAGGTCAAATTTCGTTTTGCATCCAATTTAGTTTTGCATCAATCTTGATACAGGGTACTTATTATATGTTGTAGATTGGATTCCTAAAGCTTTTAGTCTACCATCCCATCATTCAAGGGTGGTTTTCACTATAAGTAATTTTTATTTTGACGGACACAATCATTTAAAAATGTTTACTGTGTTCAATCTGAATTTACTTTAAAATAAAAACATCTATATTGATTCTGACACTTTTACATCCAACTCACAGATGTAACCTTGCTTTGAGAAAAAATATTATTAATTTAACCCTTTTAGAAGTGAAGATATGGTCCTTTGTTCTGGGAATGTCATTTTCGAGCCTGAGACCTGAAAAACAGGCTTGGGGCTTAACAGGTTAAATCTAGAGTAGTTTGAAACCTTTGAACACCTCATCCTATTTCAGTTTAACTTCAATTAATATTTCTTTAACTCATAAAAAGATTCAAACTGATGGCCATTTGTTGGGTATTTTAATTTATATTTAGCGACTCACACTGGAGATATATCGTCACGAACACATCTATTTAAAACCAGTGAGAAAATTGTGAGCTACATGTAGTTATGTGTTGAGAGTTTCCCGTATCATGTCGTTTCCCTTTTTTAATGGCATGATACAATACCTGAAAGACAATCTCATCATTTTGAAGCTGCCCATTTTAATGCACTTGTGCATTTTTGCAATAAATCAACCATTGTAAGGCAATTTTTCTGCTTTATCAAACAATTAAAGCAGCCTTTTAGTATCCTTCTAATTGATTCACTAAAAAACCTGAGCATGTGCATTTCCTTTGACCTTTCAGCAAAAAGAGGGGAGGAAACTGTGTACGGTGAGGTGAAGGTGCAGAGCGAAACAAAGAACGAGGGTAAGTTGTATTAAAAAAACATTCAGGTGTTACTGCAACTGGGAGTGCTACCACTACTACCACTACTTTACCATTATAACTATCATTAAAAGGGAACAAGGTCACCAGAACTGTTCTAAACTTTATATCTGTAGGTGCTTTGTCAGTAAGCCTAGCACTCTAACAAAGCCGTCAAATATTGGGAGTGTGCAGTGTGACAAATGTCAACGTTTTGCAGACGGGGCATTCTGGTCTTATGAAAATATGATGGTGGAAAGCTGCATTATCTTTTCTCCCGTTTGTTTTTGACATCGTAGGTATGCACAATTCTTTATGTCAATTCATTGACTTGAAGTCACAAAAAAGTACTTATTTTAAGCCAAACCAAGACCTTTTACCAGGGTATTCTGGTCGTTTAGTAAAACTACTGATACCATGCAGTAAAATTATCCTTTACAAGTAGACGTACAGCTGAGTAAAATTAAGTAAGTATAAAAAGCAAAAGTAATCATTGTACATGACACAGCAAAGTTAGAAATACAATTTTTTTTTTAAATGGTTCCAATTAGATCAAATAAACTTAAATATGTGCAGATGCCAATTCAGTTTATTTATTATCTAGTTGTTCAGATCGTTCATCTGTTCATATTTATAACAACACATATTTTAAAAAGAATAATGCATCTGAATTATTAACTTACTATAAATGTAGTGGAGTATTATATATATGATACCTTTGAATTGTAGTTGAGTTAAATCATACAGTGGCATGAAAAGAAAATACTCAAGTAAAGTAGAGTGCCTCAAATGTGCCCTTAAGTACAGTTTGATTAAATGTATTCAGTATCATTCTACCACTGCCTTTTACTAAACTTTATCAAGTGGTTCTGTTGCTTTTTACGGGGTTTTATCTGCAACGTTATTAACGTGTTAAAAACTGTGAATGACTCAGACTAGATATGAGGTTCGTTTTTAGGAAATCTCTTGTGAACGATTATTTAGAGATTGAACTTTTGTGTTGTACTGCAATAATGTTACAGTGACTAATACTCAAGACCTACGGTAACTCTCACTGGAACACTTTTAGCAAAGTACATAAAGCAGTTTCTCAAAACACAATGGGTTCACAACTCTTTAAGTCGGCCCTTTAACAACAGTCAGGTGCCTGTTTAAATATTTGAACAATCTTTCGTTGTCCATATAACTCCTTTTGTTCATTTCTCACAATGTAAGAGATAGGTGACCAAATGTACTCCTTTGTTCTGAACTGTATTCCAAAGTTTGACTGACTGATATAAGGTTCAAGCATCTGAGTTAGTCAAATCAACTTGGTATCCTTTCCTGTCTTTTACCTTTTACTCTGATTAAAAAAGATCCATCTGCATTTACCATACTGTATACTGTCCTAGTTGAAAAGTGACTCAATATCTGTACTAAAGAGACTGACACTTTGAAAGGTACCAATCTTCATTTGGACAGTTAATGTGATTCATTTGTGTTGTTTAGACTCAGCAGGACATCGGCGCTTTCAGCACTTGGCTTGTTGTTTGGGGATTCTCTGTGTCATTCTGCTCGGTGGCATCATCGGACTCTGCGTCTACAGTAAGTACACAAAACAGGAAGTAAATTATCTCACACTTAGACATGAGACAATCCTTAAAGAATAGTAGCAGCCGTTTTATCTGTTTACATAATTTGATATCAGTCATGTACATGCCACAGTATGACAGTGTAGAACAAGGGTAGGCAAGTAAGTTTGGCCTTGGGCGAATTTTTTGCTGAGCCACAAGATGGCGGGCCAGAACATAATCAAAGCCTAATTCAAGGAATTGATTTTGGATAGAGGGCACAGCGCCCCTTTTCCCCGGTTCAGAAAAAACTCTGATATCGCTGATAACCCTCTCCATCAACACTCTGATGTGCTGTCAGATCCGCTGATTGGTTGGTTCACTGATGATATAGGCCTCTGGCTAGACCCGCCCAAAGGGAAGCCTCTCTAGCCCCATTTCAGTCCCATGTTAAAAGCCAGGGCTATTATCTGTATTTTAACAGACTTATCTTTTAAATTGAGGTGTATTTATTGTTCTCTTCTAAGTTTATTTTTCTCTGAAATTTTAGGTTCGATGGTCCTCAATGGACGAGCCTCCACTGAGTAAAGTAGAGTTATTAACTAGGTAGCAGTGTTATTTAATATACTTTGATTCTGATAAGTATTGTCAAGTTTTTGGCATTTATTTGAGTGTTTTCCCACATGTGAGAGGCTTGAGGGGCAACAGAGGACGCATGGACAACTGGAATCCTTTTTCCTTTTCTTTATTTAAACTTTTCAAGGACACATTAGGATCCTTTCAGGTTGAAAACCTTTAAAAAATACCAAAGGACAAAATAAATCAATTACAGCATGTTTTGCTTTGCAATTTATCTAATATATTATAACCTAAATGAATCACTAACCAAGTATTTTACTCAAACTTAATGTATGTAATAGTTAAATAAGTACTTTAATTGATCTGGTTCCCCACAACCAAACATTTGCCATATGTGTCACGGTTTGTGAAACAAGCAGGACCCAAATGCAGATATAAACTGAACTTCCTTTATTTCAAGGCTATGATATATATGTACAATGACACAAACAGAACACTCACCGCAGAACTAGTCAGGGAACAAGACGAACCGACCAAGACAGACAGAAAACCCAGAACTTAAATACACACAAGACTCAATCACACAACAAGACACAGGTGAGGAGGGAGGAGAAAACACAGGGGCCCAGGTGAACATAATCAGACCATTAGACACACCAGGGAAACTAATGACAAGAGGAAAACACAGGGAAAAGGACCAGACAATAACCCAAAGGAAAACATGACATGGAAAACAGCAAAAACACCCAAACCTACAAAACTATAAACGTGACATAACATGAGAATCGTGACATAACCCCCCCCTCAAGGGACGGATTCCAGACGTCCCAAAAAAACAAAAATCCAGCAGGGTGGTTGGAGGGGGTCTGGAGGACGGGTCTCGGGCGGACGGCCCGGGGGCAAGGCAGAGTTCAAAAAGGGGAATTCGGGCGGACGGCCCAGGGGCAAGGCAGAGTCCATGGAGGGAATCTCGGGCGGACGGCCCGGGGGCAAGGCAGAGTCCAAGGAGGGGTGAAGACCAGACACCCCCGGAGGCCGGTCAGGAGCCGGTGTCTGCAAGATCCCCCATGGAAGAGGACACAGGATCGGCAGGACCCCCAGCAGGAGGGCAGTCGGCGGAATCCCCAACGCGACAGGACATGGAGTTGGCATGACCCCCAGCGGAAAAGCAGTCGGCGGGACCTCCAACGTGGCAAGACATGGAGTTGGCAGGACCCCCGGCAGAAGAGTAGTCTGCGGGACCTCCAACGGGACACGACATGGAGTTGGCAGGCCCCCCGGCAGAAGAGTAGTCTGCGGGACCTCCAACGGCACAGGACATGGGGTTGGCAGGACCCCCGGCAGAAGAGCAGTCTGCGGGACCTCCAACGGGACCAGACATGGAGTTGGTAGGACCCCCGGCAGAAGAGTAGTCTGCGGGACCTCCAACGGCACAGGACATGGGGTTGACAGGACCCCCGGCAGAAGAGCAGTCTGCGGGACCTCCAACGGCTCAGGACATGGGGTTGGCAGGACCCCCGGCAGAAGAGCAGTCTGCGGCACCTCCAACGGCTCAGGACATGGGGTTGGCAGGACCCCCGGCAGAAGAGCAGTCTGCGGGACCTCGAACGGCTCAGGACATGGGGTTGGCAGGACCCCCGGCAGAAGAGTAGTCTGCGGGACCTCCAACGGGACCAGACATGGAGTTGGCAGGACCCCCGGCAGAAGAGTAGTCTGCGGGACCTCCAACGTGACAAGACATGGAGTTGGCAGGACCCCCGGCAGAAGAGTAGTCTGCGGGACCTCCAACGTGACAAGACATGGAGTTGGCAGGACCCTCGGCAGAAGAGTAGTCTGCGGGACCTCCAACGTGACAAGACATGGAGTTGGCAGGACCCCCGGCAGAAGAGCAGTCTGCGGGACCTCCAACGGCACAGGACATGGGGTTGGCAGGACCCCCGGCAGAAGAGTAGTCTGCGGGACCTCCAACGTGACAAGACATGGAGTTGGCGTCGGGCGGACAGCCATCAGGACACGGGGAGCTGGCGTCGGACAGACAGCCATCAGGACACGGGGAGCTGGCGTCGGACGGACAGCCAACCCGAGACGAGGTGCTGGAGTCGGCCGGTACACCGACAGGACTCGGGGAGCTGGCGTCGGACAGACAGCCAACCGGAGACGAGGTGCTGGAGCCGGCCGGTACGACGGCAGGACTCGAGGAGCTGGCGTCGGCCGATGAGTCAGCAGGTGACGAGGGGCCGGAGTCGGGAACATGGTTACTGAAGCCGGGAACATGGCTGTAAGGTCCGGTTCTGGAGCCGGAAACATGGCTCTTGGGGCTTGAGCTGCCTGCTTGGCCTTGCGACTCCTCCTCTTAGCAGCCGCCTGAATACTCCGTGGACCTCCATAAGCCAGACGAGTTCCAGAATATGACTCCTGGACAGGAGCAGGAACTGGGGCAGAAGCACGGGCTGACTGCAGACGGAAACCACCGAGGCGTATGGTGCCAGGTTGGGAATTGGGAGGCTGGGAGCTAGCATGCCTGGGGCTAGCAGGCCGGGAATCACACACTGAGAGGATCTTTGAAATCCAGCCAGGTAAGAACTTCACCATACCTGGTTTCTCTCTAGCCATCTGGCGCGCCTCCGACAACACAGCCTCCCGCTGCTGAAATCCGGGTACTCTCTTCCATCGATCCGAGCAGTTAGCCAAAAAAAAAGAAACATTGAATAATTCCGACTCGAACGGATCTGCTGGGCCCATTTCTTGGTCGGTTCGTACTGTCACGGTTTGTGAAACAAGCAGGACCCAAATGCAGATATAAACTGAACTTCCTTTATTTCAAGGCTATGAGATATATGTACAATGACACAAACAGAACACTCACCGCAGAACTAGTCAGGGACAAGACGAACCGACCAAGACAGACAGAAAACCCAGAACTTAAATACACACAAGACTCAATCACACAACAAGACACAGGTGAGGAGGGAGGAGGAAACACAGGGGCCCAGGTGAACATAATCAGACCATTAGACACACCAGGGAAACTAATGACAAGAGGAAAACACAGGGGAAAGGACCAGACAATAACCCAAAGGAAAACATGACATGGAAAACAGCATAAACACCCAAACCTACAAAACTATAAACGTGACATAACATGAGAATCGTGACAATATGTGACCCGCTATATCGAAATCAGTTGGAAGTCGCAACGGCTCATTTCAAAATAAACGTGGATTTGCGTAAGAAAATAGTTTTTCGGGGTTCGGGTGTTTTGTTTGATTTTAACTAAACAAATTCTTGGCTTTCAGAATATGAAAATGTATTTCCAAAATCACACGATAAATACATTTTTGAAGCTTGTAAAGGGAAGATGACAGCTCTCACTCGCACTCTGCTGTTCCGCAGCGCCGCTCCCCCTCCCTCCCGCTGACATTATGAATGTAAGCGTAGAGTAATCATAGATAACACGGCAGGGTCCGTTACAGTTTGATTTTATCTGATTTCAAATAAACAAAGTCTTGGCTTTCAGAATATTAAACTTGTTTCGGCAAATTCAGATGATAAATACAACTTTGAAGCTTGTAACGGCATATTTACAAGCGGAGAACGGAGTAATTTAACGTCACAGCAGGCGTAACAACAGCCAGTGTTTCTCGTGAGGGTTTTCCCCGGGAAACAAACACAATACACACAAAGGCAAAAATACACAAACAAACACACACACACACACTCGCGAGCTTCCCCCAGACCATTAATCCAACGCAGTAATGTCACTCTCCAATGCTCTAAAGAGAAAAGTTTAACAGGGCATTTAAAGAGGACTGGACAGCGAACTATGCGTTCATCCTACCTGGTTTCTTCAATGCCAAGCCGTTGTGTCTTATCTGCAATGAAGTTGTGGCTGCTCGCATTAGAAATGGAGCTAATTGATTTTCAAACAAGCTCCCTGGTCAGCGATGCGCTCAGAAGTGCGGAGTCTGTGAGTGCCTTTTGGGTGGGAAGCTCAGAGGAGTATAGCACGATCAAGAGGCTGACATTGTATGTGCTCACAATGTTCCCTTCCACCTATACATGCGAGTCGTCCTTTTCTTCAATGAATGCGATAAAGACGCACGAGAGGAATCAATTGACGCATAAAAAGCTTGAGAACTGCTTGCGGATTAAAGTGACGTACATATCACCAGATATCCAAAAAATTAATTCACATTAAGTGAGTACCAAGCCTGTCGTAATTGTATTTAATAGCCTAATTATATTTTTTACATTTTTGAATTAATGGCTCATTGTAATTGTTATCCCTAATGTAGCGTGTTTGCTCTGTTTGAGGAGCATACTGTATGCACCATCACTCCTCGCCCTCCATGATCAAGCGGCTTCTCCAATTTTGTTGTCAATGTTTTGACTGAACTTTGTTACTGTTCACATATAAGTAAACATTACGTTTGAATGATTTAGTGAGCTGGTGCTAGTTTTTTCAAACCACACCGAATGTTGGCTATTTCAGCACCACGCGCTGTCCACCTATTGATCCACTATCAGCGTCAGTGCAGCCCGCTGCCTGATGGTGCCTGTGCTGTATGTCATTCACTCTCAACATGGATACAAGTACAATAAGCATTCTTCAGGTGTAGGTATATTCTCTATTCGGACATTATAGCCTATGCGACTGTCGGCCCGATGTTGGAAAAAAAAATATATATATATATTTTTTTATTCTCAAAATGAAAGGGCCAAATATTATTGCTGGTGGGCCAACAATGGCTCGCGGGCCGCCTGTTGCCGACCCATGGTGTAGAAAGTATTATTATGAGCGTCTTCCTCTAACAGAATGGTGCAATGATGATGCATTTTTGTAGGCCGACATGAAGGTAGCATCCACGAATGTATTGTGCTTGTTTTTGCAATCAAAAAGCCGTTCATGTGGATGAATACATTAATTAGTTTGAGACTTTCCAATACTGTACATACCTGCAGCCATCAATAGTGGGAAATGCAGACAAGTATGCATACAAATAATTAAAAGATAAATCAAGTCATATTCTATATTTCTCTTATTCTTAACAAATCATATGATCAGACCCAAACGACAATGAATGTCTATCTAATGTCAATTTATTAACAAATGTCATGTGTCTTTCATGTTACTGAGCCTCTGTGAAGTTCTGAGTTTATCCCACTGTGTGGCTTGAAGACTTCCCCGTTTCACTCCTCTCTTAGTAATGTTGACTTCAAACCACAGTGACAAGCAGTTTCAGACAATGTGAAATATAAATGGGTCTGAGAATTGGAGAAGTCAGAAAACTTTGAGACGGACTGAGACATTTTTAGTTTGAGTCTAAAGACCGGAAAACTTAAAGTGAGACTGATAGGAAGAAGCTTCCAAAAGAGGCAAATAGACAAAAAACTAAATTGCAATATAACCTTGATTATAAAAGAAGCTACTTTCTCATTTTGCAGTTGCAAACTTGACAAGGGACAACAAGAATCTGGAGGACCAGTTGGGCAACCTGACACAAGTCTATACTGTCTCAGAAAGCAATGTGAAAAACCTGTCTGCAGGAGTCAAGGAGCTGGAGACCCAGAAGAACAACTTGACACAGCAAATACAAAACCTGACAACAAACTGTAATGAGCTCAACATCAGTCGAGCTCAGTGGAGCATCGATTCCTACTGCTTAGGAAATACCGGTATGTTCAGATCTTATATATTACGTCAAAATTACAATGTTTTCATAATGCAGTAATGATGTTGATTGCTTGGACTCTGTTGTTTCAGATAAAAAGTGTGAAGCTTGTCAGAAGGGCTGGAAACTCACTGCTCCCAGCTGCTGTCAGTATAATTACCCCGCTTCTTCTGGTTGGAAAACCTGGGAAGAAGCTCAAAAAGACTGCAGTGGAAATAATTCATATTTGGCTGTTGCAGATGATTCAGAGGAAAAGGTAAACCCATTAATATGATGAAATGATGAAAGTAATTGTGTTTTGTGTAGGTTTGAACACACTTTGGGTCTTTATGTTTAATACAGTTTCATATTTAAATACCTGATAACTCTCTCTCTGTCTTCCAGGAAGCAATCAATGTAAAAAGCATTGGATATAACGGATACTGGATTGGTCTGAGAGTTGTAAATAAGAAATGGGAGTGGGTGGATGGAAGTAATCTGACTGATAGGTAAGAGACACGTTTAAACACTTTGGATAACAAAATTGATCAGCCTTTATCTAAACATCATGTTCTCTCCTCAGCTCCTTGATAGATCCTCCTGCTGACGGTCACTGTGCAGTGTTTAAAAAGGACAAAGACACATGGTCATCCGTGAGCTGTAATTTAAAACGACAATGGATCTGCCAGAAGAAGGCTCTATCTGTTTAAACAGGGCAGTCATACTAAGACCCCATTTACACAGGAACGTTTGCGTTTACGCACCGTATGCGCTTTCAAAAGAGTCTTTCGTTCACATCGGTTCACACGCATTCGATTAATTTAACGTGTCCGTTCACACGAGACCGCTCGACCCGCTGGAAACGCTGTAATACATATGCCAGGCCTGTAAGTGGCGCTGCTGCCGTCACAAAATACACCAAAAGCAGCGAAGAAGACCCCGGAGCATGGTTGCCATGGTTGCCCTTCTGTTTATTCTCCGCGGTGGACGGCGTGTTCTCCTACTGTGTGGCCCGTCCACACAGCGGCTTTGGAAAAAGCTTGGAAGTGGGCATGTCTGAAGCTTGGGGGAGTTTATGCGAGCAACGCGACCAACAACCAATCACATGAATCTCCCGCCCCCGACATACAAAGCAAAAAAGCCTGGTTCTTCAATGCTTGCTAGCTGTCCATTCAATGTTAAAACGAAGTAAACTGAATATAAACTCCCCAAACAGGCTAAAACCTACCAGTTTCACCCACTGTCTCTGCCACCTCCCTCCATGCCTGGTTCCTCCGGTTTTTATCCCGGTAATTAAATAGGGACTGGTCGTAAAGAACCGGGTGATATGCTACCGCAATAACTAATTTCTCCTCCATTTTCTTTGGAATAAGGAAATGAAGTGCGGTATGTCACTCCCAGCATACACGTAGTTTGATTGGCTAGCGCTTGTACTGGCAGATTTGCATAAACGGGATTTGATTGGCTGACGCTTCTGCCGAGGCTTCAAAAGTTGAACATTGCTCAACTTTTGCAGCTTGAAACGCCAGGAAAGCTCCGCTCTGTTTCCCACAATGCAGAACGGCGAAAAGTGACGTCACCCCATTCAAAGTGAATGAGCAGAAGCTTCCAACGCCGCTGTGTGAACGGGCCGGTATATCTCTCCGGTAGAGGTGAATGTTCGTATAGACTAGAGCAGGGGTATTCAAGAAAAATTCGACGAGGTCCAGTTAGAGAAAATCTCCCCATGTAAAGGTCCGGAACATCAAAATGTCTAAGTTGCTTTATGAATATGTGATATACTGTATATATTGAAGTAGCCTGCAGCTTTATCAACGTCTGCATGTAATCAACAACTGACTGCCAATGAAATGGTGCCAGGTCCATTCTCATACAGCTGCAGGCGCTCATTGGTTAGCCTGGATTAGCTCATTGGTTAGCCTGGGTTAGCTCATTGGTTAGCCTCGGTTAGCTCATTGGTTAGCCTCGGTTAGCCTGCCCTGGAACGATGTTTACTTTTGATTTTGATCCTGGTGGACTGATCATATCGGGCTCTGAGATTGCTTATTTCTTGTGACCTCAGTTCTGACTTGAGAGGGAATGTTTGGTCAAACACTTTGTGTTTTATCTCATTGAGGCGTTTCACTTTGAATGAGCACCACGGTCTCTGAACAAATGAGACACACTGGCTCTGTGCTTCCAGTGGGCAGGATGAACATGAATGAGTCCACTCAGGGTTAAAAGCTCTGTTCTCACTGTCCACTTTCCTCTTCTTGGAGAGACCCATGTGTCATTTTTTGTCTCTCCCTGTCTGCCGCTAACACGTCTGTTCACTCTCCTCTCCGCTTCTCTCCCTGTATTGCTAATTATTCTCTTCACTCACTTTCCTCTCCGCTTCTCTCTGCCGCTCTCTCGTCTCTTCTTCTGTGTTTCTCTCCCTGTATCGCTCACTCGTCTCTTTCGCCCCCTGTTGGCAGCGGTTAAAATAGAATCGCCCCGTCAAAATTGAAATCCCCTATTAATGTATTGATTACAGGTCCGGGTCCGTATAGGTCGGCGTCTGGGTCCGGGGTCTGGGTCCGGGGTGGTGGTCAATGTAATAACGTAACCAGATGAGTGATTACAGCGCCCGGTATCATTTTACACACATTTGTATCATACAGATGCAGGACTTACTCACGCCTGTTATCTGACCGACAGGTCCGCACGCACTCTCCAGACCAAACTCTAATAAGCATTCATTCACAAACTAAATCAGGAGACCTTTAATGCTTTACGTCCGGTTCGCTCCTTTGTTCCTCGCTGTACACGGCTCCAGTTTGGGCATTGGCCTGTCATCAGATTGTATTTGTTGTTGCTGCTGCAGCGGAAGTTTAGTACAATTATTTTTGATTAAATACTCCAAATCTCCACCCTCCATAATTGCACTTGCTTCAGTTGCTTGCTACTTTCTAACGGCGGTGTAAGTGATGCTGTGACGCTATCTATCTTCTATCGATTAGATTTATCATTCGAAAATTATAAAAGTAGGGTAGACATGTGGATATTATCCGGCTGAAAAAAACGTGCATTTATCTAACAGGTACGTTTCCCACTGACCTTGTTTCGAGCTATTTTCCAAAATCCTATGGAGAAATCCCATTGCTTTTTTGTCGAGGGAAACCGAGCGCAGCTTACTTCCGCTTTTCAGGACGCGTCACTGCACCACTAAGTTGATGCGATTTGATTGGATTGTGAGGCAAGGGAAGCCAGCCGCCTCTGGCTTCCCTTGGCATGGCCCTGACCAATCACAGGTTGGCAGGGGCATGACGTGAGCCTCATCTGATTGGTCAATCCCTACATTTTTTTTCACCAAGGGAAGCAAATTTCAGCTGGCCTCCTCTCGCAACAGAGAGTGCAATCTACTGTTTCACCATAACATCTAGAGGGGCGCTGTTTCACTCTTTGTAAAATACTCAATGAGAATGGGGGAGAGACGGGCCGGCAGCAACACACAACAAAGAATTTCCGAAACTAAACGAAGTGTTTTTATTTATTTATTAAAATTATAACTACAATCCGAAAAAACAGGGGAAGCCTGGCTTCCCTTGGCCTCCAGGAGAAAACGCCACTGCTTGGGACCCGTTATCGTTTGCGGGGTCCGTTCTATCGTTTTGTTACGGCCTCGTGTAAATGAAAGGGCTATACGCAACGCAAGACAAGAGAAACTATGCAGATACAACCGGTTTCGTTCCCCTGTCAATGGGGTCTAAGAAGGTTTCTGGAAACTCTTTTGTTTAACAAGTAAAAATTACTTGTGAATAAAAACAAATTCCAAACAAAAATATAAAACAAAAAAAGGATAAAAACAGTAATTCCAGAAACGTTTCACAAACTGGATAAAAACAATAAAACACAAAAGTTAACTCATAATGTGGATTCTTTTAAAATCGATATAGTTTGACTTAATTTCTATGGAGCTTGATAAATTAATGCAAATATGTATTTCTTTAACATTGTTTTGGTGTTTTTATTAGATATGGATGGTTAAAATAGTTATACTGTTTTGTGTGAATAATGTTATTCTGTTGTTTAGAGATGCAACGCTTAAACTCTGCAGATTATTGGAAAGACTCTGGACCATTTGATTGTATTGCTTCTACCGGCCAGCAGAGGGCGCTGCATCACTTGTTCTCAATACAATGTTCCAGAGTCTGTTTAATAACTATTTTTCAAGATTCAAGATTCAAAGGTTTATTGTCATGACATTTAGAAACTACGGTGTAATTATGTAAAGTATAAACAAAATGTGATCTCAGGTTCCTTAACAGTGCAATTAACAAGACATAAGAAATACATATAAAAAACAATACAAATAGAAATAGTGCAAGCTCAGGTGTTTAATAGTCTTCTGGCCAGTGGGATGAAACTGTCCCTGATGCTATTCTGATGATGCACAGTTTATGGGTGATTTGTATCTATCTGTATTTTTATCTATGAGCAATGTCTTGTTTAACTCTGTTGTCACCAGTGAATAAATGTGCTGCCACACATTGTTGTTTTTGTGTTTTCATTGAAAACATCAGTGCTTTAATCAAGTCTGGAGAAACAATCTTATTCATGGTGCAACCATTGTTATGTAAATAAGATAGAAGGAGATCAGTCCTCAATATTCAGTCACTCTGTCAACATCAGCACCAGCAGAGTTTCAGAGAGGGACAGGAAGTGGAGGTGAATTGGCCAAAAAAAGTGCAAACACTAAGAAGTATCTATGTTGGCATGTAAAGGATAATGTGCAGCGACTTGGTCATCATCTTCATAATGACCAAGTCGCTGCGCATTATCCCGCTTATGACAGGGCCACATTCTCAACAAAGTAACAACATGACTCCCAATATTAATTGAAATGCTTTTATTGATTTACAAAATATTGTATTGATTTAAAATTACATGCATCCGCTAAGAAAAATAGTCCGTTGTTAACGTTTGAACTACGTAGCAACGGCAGCCCCTGCTTCGAAGGCGTTTTTTTAGGAGCTTTTTGGTTAGATTTGAAAACATCGTTGCTTGCTTTAAAAGTAGCACAATTCATTATGTCAAACCTTGGAGAGTATCTAGATATCCCTGCCCTAATGCCAAAGTAACTGTCAACTGAATATAGTTTGATGTCTATGTCTGGACCGCTGCGTAAAAAGAAGGGTTTCTGCCCCGTTACTTCTCTGGTGTTTTCTTGTCCCAGTTTGAAAAGCAAACTCCTTTTGTTCTCCATACATATCAATTGTCCGAGTCGTTTTCTTTCATTTCGCTCGTTGACGTTGTCAGTGAGTTTAATCAAGCCAAATAAGGTCAAAACTATTCGATAGGTTGCAACATATCTGACACTGATGTTACAAGCTGGCTCTGCTTGTAACACAAGGACAACAGTGCCACACAGGAGTTGCCCAAAACAATCATTTATTTTACCTAACAGTGATTACCACCAACAATAAAACAAACAGAGGAGCGGTGTCCTGCTGCACCGAGCGGGGCAGCTGAGCGAGACCGAGAGCCTTCTTCTTCTTCTTCTTCTCTTGCTTTTGGCGGATTGCAAACAACTTAAAAGGTGCATACCGCCACCTACTGTACATTAGTATGCATCATCACATCATTCCAACTCATTAACCTATGTTCTAATCAAAATAAGATAAAAATAAATTAATAAAACCATTAAATAAATAAAACAAAACAAAACAATAGACCGAGAGCCTGTTCTGCAGCCCTCTTATATCCTGGAATCAAGTGCCACAGGTGGGTCCCATCACTGCTGATTACAACAAACACACAGGTTACAGCAGCACCACCTGGTGGACAACCACAGGGTTGTCACACTGATGTACATTAAAAGCAGAAGTTGAATAAAGAGTGTCACATCAGAGCAGACGCTCTCTGACAGCCTCAGGTCTGCAGCAGGACTTCAAACCTTTGTCCGCGATGAACAGAAGAACTCAGCAGTTTTAAAATACCAACATTTATTTTAAATGTGATTTTCAAACTCTGATAAACACAGAATTATAAATTCAATGCATTTATTTCTCTCTGACGAAATTGAGTAAGAAGATGTCGATGTATCAACACCTTTTATGAAAAAAAAAATGTGCTTATTTAAAATAAATGAGATTTTAGTTTGTCTACTGGTTTTTAGTTTCAGCAGAAAGATATTTGTTTTTTTATTTTAAAGAAAATGTCAGCGTGAGAACCGAACAACTGTCTGTGTGTGGTTTTTAGTTCGGCTTTAGATTAATATCTGTGTCTGGAACATTACTCATACATTAAAGCTTACCCTAACCCTTTCTGTGTAGAAATACATTGTTGATATTTGCTTCTGATATTATGCATAACTATAGGTTACTTACGTAACCCCAGTTCTCAGAGTAACATGAAGTGAGATGTCTCACTATGGGATGCGCCTCATCGCGGAGCAAACAGAAGCATCAATCTCATTACGCCAATCCTGATTGGCTGGTGATCTTGACGTCAGCGTCAGGGAATCCACCCTCTATAAGTGGCTTGCGCTACGCCGCATGTGTCATTCAAAATAAGCACCTCTTCTCGCTTCACCATAGCAAGGAGGGCCGTCTGGTGAGACATCTCACTTCATGTTACTCTGAGAACTGGGGTTACGTAAGTAACCTATAGTTCTCATTCATAACACTCCGTTCGATGTCTCACTATGGGATATTGTAGCTCCCGTATTGCCAGACGAGCTTATCTCGAAAGTCACCAAGACCAACCAGAACTTAACAGTTAGAGCTCTAACTCAGCAGGGGGCCCAGCACTGCATGGGCCACACTGGGAGCAAAGACGTCTAATCTGTAAAAGCGGACAAAAGTGAGCGGCGAGGACCAGCTCGCTGCTGCACAAATGTCTTGGATGGAAACACCCCTGAACAAAGCCCAGGATGTAGCCAGACCACGAGTCGAATGAGCACGCAAACCCGAAGGTGCCTGCAGACCCTGACTCGTGTAAGCCAAAGCAATTGCCTCCACAATCCAGTGAGAGAGCCGTTGCCTAGTAACAGGCTTGCCCTTCTGAGGGTTAGCCCAGGACACAAAGAGTTGGTCATTATGACGAAACTCTTTTGATCTGTCCATATAAGTGCGTAAAGCACGGACTGGACATAGCAAATTCGGCTGCTGTTCCCCGGAGGAACACAGCGGCGGAGGAAATGCCTCAATGTCAATGGGGGTACATGAACCAACCACCTTAGGTATAAAGGCAGGGTTGGGCTTCAGCAACATTCTCGTTAACCGTCGGGCGAACTGAGTGCATGAAGGATGTACAGATAGCGCATGAATGTCACTGACTCGCTTGGCGGATGCCAGGGCCAGTAACAGCACTGTCTTGAGTGACAGGTGCTTCATGTCAGCTTCTTCCAGCGGTTCAAATGGAGGTCGAGTGAGCCCATCTAAAACCACTGTCAAGTCCCATAAGGGCACCAGTGACCTGGAAACAGGAAGGAGCCTGCGAGCTCCCTTCATAAAACGGCAGACCAGAGGATGCTGGCCGGCCGTCTTACCCTCAAAGCCCACATGGCATGCAGCAATAGCAGCCAGGTACACTTTGATCGTGGAGAAAGCTCTGTGTTTATCAATTAGGTCCTGTAGAAATTATAAAATCACTCCCACAGCGCATTGAAAAGAGGTGTGCCCTTTTTGAAGGCACCAGTCCTCAAACACCCTCCACTTACAGTCATAAAGAGACCTAGTGGAGGAAGCTCTTGCACTCTGAATAGTGTTTATCACCTTCTGCGGGAGACCCACTGCATTCAGATTATACCACTCACGGGCCAGGCCCATAGGGCCATGCGCTCCGGATTTGGGTGAAAGATCGTCCCCCCCGCCTGAGACAGTATGTCTCTGCGTAGGGGGAGCTGCCACGGCTGACCGCACAGCAGCTGATATATCTCCGCCAGCCAGTACCTTACAGGCCAGTGCGGAGCTATCAGGATCATTGTGTGTCGCCGTTCCCTCACTCTGGCCAGAGTTGGGGGTATCAGCGCCAGGGGTGGAAACGCGTACAGGAGGACCGGAGGCCAAATGTGCGCGAGCGCGTCCACGCCTAATGGTGCGTTTTGGTCGCGCATTGAAAAGAAAAGCTGACAGTGAGCATTTTCTTTTGATGCGAACAGATCTACCGCGGCTCGGCCGTAACGCACCCACAGCTGGCTCACAACCATTGGATGTAGAGTCCAGTCTGCATATAGTGGTACGCTTCTGGACAGCAGGTCTGCCCCGAGGTTCATCACACCCGGTACGTGCGTCGCTCTCAGAGAGAGGAGACTGCCGCAGCTCCACAAGATCAGTTTGCGTGCCAGCATGTGTAACTGGAGAGAGCGCAAACCTCCTTGTCGGTTTATATACGATATTGTGGTCGTATTTTCCGTCCTCACGAGGACATGGTGTCCTCTGAGAAAAGGCAGAAAGCGTTTTAGGGTGAGGAACACCGCTAAAAGCTCCAGGTAATTTATGTGCGACCGCTGGAGGTCTCTGCTCCAGAGACCCCTCACCGGACGACCTTCGTAAATACCTCCCCAGCCTGTCAGACATGCGTCTGTGGTGACCACCTTCCGTGAAAGGACAGCACCCATAGTCCCGCCCCGTACCAGAAAAGTCGGATACAGCCAGTGGCGCAGTGCCATTACGCATTTCACAGTAACCATCACTCTCCGCGCGCCATGACGCGCGGGGTTTAGTTTTAGAGCGGCCACCCAGCGCTGAAACTCCCTCATGTGTAACCGTCCCAGTCGTACGACCAGGATGGCTGACGCCATGAGCCCCAGTAACCGCAGGCATGATCTGAAAAGAACATGTTTGCGCAGCTGGAAATGAGCGAGGCAAGCTCTGAAAGCTTTCACTCTTTCCGCTGACAGGCGGGCTGTAAAGGACACCGAGTTCAGGTGTAAACCCAGGAAGAGTACAGTCTGTGCCGGGCACAACATGCTCTTTTCTGTGTTTATTATGAAACCCAGGTTGAGCAGGTGCTTTACGAGGACATTTGTCTGCGTAATAGCCTCCTGTTCCGACTGTGCGAGAAGCAGCCAGTCGTCTAGGTAGGTTGCCAGGCGAATACCCTGTTGTCTTAACGGGGCTATCGCGGCTTCCGTACATCGTACAAACACTCTTGGACTGAGAGACAGACCGAAGGGAAGTACTCTGTATTCGTAACAGATCCCCTGAAATGCGAACCTCAGATATTTCCTGTGTGGGTAATATACTGGGATATGGAAATACGCATCTTTCAGGTCGACTGATGTAAACCAGTCGTTTTGTCGCACGAGACGCAGCAGAGATGTGTGAGTGAGCATTCTGAATTTGTATCTTTTTAGATACGCGTTCAGAGCCCTCAAATCTAGTATTGGTCGAATTCCGTTCCCTCCCCGTTTGGGAACGAGGAAATACTTGGAAGAAAAGCCGCTCTGACTCCACTCGGCGGGTATTATAGATATAGCCTTCTTTTCTAGAAGCGAGAGGATCTCTCTTTCTAGAATGTGGGCTGACTCCCCTCGGGCCTGTGAATACAGAACGCCCGGGAAGCAAGGGGGGGTGACAGCGAATTGGAGTCTGTAGCCCCGTGTAACTGTCTTGAACACCCAAGCAGACGTTGTGAGCATCTTCCACTGTTCGCTCCTTAGAGCCAGCGGAGAAGTCACGTCTTTTGCCCTCTGAGTCTCTACTTGTTGTGTTATGGGGCCCTCTAGTGTCTGAACACGGTGGTACCCCGATTTGACAGTCCCCACCGACACTGCGCATGCGCGTGACGGAGGTGCCTTCACAACCCCAGCCGGCACTGCGCCTGCATGTGACGGTGGTAGCCTCACAGCCCCAGTCGTCACTGCGCATGCGCGTGGCGGCGGTGCCTTCACAGACCCGTTCATTGTCCGCCTTTTGAGAGAGGCCGTAGCTGCTCTCAAAAGGGGAACAAATGGCGGGCTGTTTATTGGTTTTATTGTTTTCATTGTTTTCTCTTTCATTTTTCTGAGCTGCGCCCTCAGCCTGAGGCCTGGATGCGTCAGCGGAAAATGCTTTATCTGAGAAAACAGAACAATATTGTGACATGTGTTTTGGTGCACTTGAGGATGGCTTTGAGGCATGTCTCGAGGCAGCGGGAACACATCTGGAGCTGGGGAACCTTCCAGCTCCGTCACCGAGGGAAGAAGAGGAGGCTGTCAGGCCGCCAGCTTCTTCTTCCTCGACTGCTGGCCGAAATTCCGGGTTGGCTGCGCCTGGGCTGCAGCCGGAACCGGAGATTTTCTGGGCCAACTCGCCCTCGTCTCCTGCCTGGGCTGGGGACTCGGGGTGGGCCGTAACCTCTGCTGTTTCGGTACTTTAAACCGAGCAGCTTAGGTAGCTTGGGCGAAGGACTGCCGCTGTGAAGGCAGCGGCTGGACCCTTCGAGGAAGACAGAGGTGGAGGGCCTCGTCTTCCTTCTTCTTGGACTCGCATCTCTTCTGCATAGAAGCGAGCGCAGATCCAAAAATCCCCTCGGGAACGATGGGCATGTCCAGCACATCCTCTCTTTCCCGGTCTGGGAGGTTGGTGAGGTTGAGCCATCTAGCTCTTTCCTGCACGACTATAATTCCCATTGCCTTTCCCGTGGCCTGGACGGCGCAGCGTTGAACGCGGAGACAGATGTCCGTGATCGCGGCTATCTCGTCCAGTACTGCCGGTCCAGGATTACTTGACAGATCCTCGCAGAGCTCCGCTTGGTAAGCGGTTAGCAGCGAGGAAACGTTCAAAGCCCTGGCAGACAATGCTGCGGCTCTGTAGGACCGTTCAGTCATGGTTGACTGGAACCGGTCCGCCTTTGCCGGCAGCGTGGGGTTCCTGCTCGGTTTAGTCGCCATCCTCGGGAGGAGGTGAGCTGCCACCAGCGGTTCCATCGGCGGTATGCGGAGCAGGCCGAGCCTCTCCATACCGTTGCAGTCTAGGGAGGAGGCACCCTGGATTGGGGCCTTGTTGCTGAAGGGCCGGTCTCTCTACGAGACCGACACCTCATCCAACATCTCCGGGAAGACCGGCAGGAGTTGCCTCTTTGTCCTCGTTGCTTGGGGCCAATTTTTCCCCTCGTAACGGGACCTGGAGGTCTCCTTGGCCATTTCGGGCCATGGGATGTCTAGTCTGGCTGCGGCACGCTGACACACGGCCTGCAGGTCCATACTCAGACAGGGCGAAGCTGGTGTGCTATCGCCCGGGAGAGCAGCCATCGCTCCCGGCGTTGCAGCCTGAGCCGATGACATGAAGACGTTGTCTTCCTGCTCATCAGAGTCGGACAGGAGGAATCCAGAGGTTTCATCCTCTTCGTCCTCCGTATAGTCCAACTCCAGGACATCTTCTGCGGGCGAGACCATGGTGAGGTCCAGCCGGGGGCCCCAGCTTGGTATAGCGTGGGGCCCCGCTCGCACGTCCCTCGCTGCCACCGAGTCCCAGCCTGACACGGCGCGGGATTCCGGTTCTGCGGCTGCCACTAATGATGAGCCCCAGACCGACACAGTGCGGGGCTCCATCTCTGTGGCGGACGCCCCCGTGTCTTGATTTCCGTCCGGTAAATCAGAGGACATGAGGGGGTCCTGACCCGACAAGCTAGCTTGGCGAGCTAACCGTCAGCGGAGGCTCTTCACGGTGAAACGGGCACAATGCCCGCATGAGCCGGGGTTGTCGATAGCCTCCTGGGCGTGTTGCAGCCCGAGGCAGGACGAGCACACCTGGTGTGTCTGTGTCCGAAATCTCCAACCCGCAGCCGCAGAGCCGAGCCTCCGATTCCCTGGCTCCTCTGGTGTGAGGGAGAGACGTGTCCATCTTGTCCACCATTATGGCGACGTGGGAAGGACGCGCTCGTAGCAGGTGCGTTGCTGAGAAAAGAGAATCACAACCTGTCGTTAATCCGGAGAAAAAGCGACGGTGTAGATTTTATTCTCAAAGAATATTAACTGGTGTGTTAATACCTTTTTTATCTTCTACTCCTCTGGTGTGAGAGAGAAAAAGAAAAAACGTCCTCGCTACCGTGGTGTCGGTAGTGAGGGAAGACAAACTAGCAACACGTGTGTTGCTAGCTTGAAAAAATCAAAACCTTACCTTTATTTCCGAAGAAAAAACGGCGAGGTCGATTTGCAATACTAACTGGTGTGTTAGTATTAACAGTCTTCTTGCAGAAGTATATATAGAAGTAGCCGGCGAGCGCCCGTCGACCGAAGTAAGCTTGGATAGCTTGGTTCAGTCTGTGGACTGTTAAGCTAGCCCGGCTACCAATATAGAGATGTGCTCTGAAGCGAGAAGAGGTGTTTGAATGACGCATGCGGCGTAGCGCAAGCCACTTATAGGGGGTGGATTCCCTGACAATCAGGATTGGCGTAATGAGATTGATGCTTCTGTTTGCTCCGCGATGAGGCGCATCCCATAGTGAGACATCGAACGGAGTGTTATGAATGAGAACTGCAACTTCTTTTAAATATTGATTTTAATCATAAATCTATCTTTTAGTGCAATGCTTCCTCATGGATGCTCAATATCAGTAAAACTGCACTCAAATATAAATGACGTGTTTATCTTCTTAAACTTCTTCTTATATTCTTCTGATAGCAGTGTGTTGGCTCGTACTGTTAGCCATCATGAGCCTTCGTATCTACTGTTAGTTCCATAATATCAGTTTATTGAAGGTGTTTGTGTCAATTTATTGCTTCAAACATGTGAACCCGTTCTCAAGTGTCTATTTTAACCATGTAACCACTGAAAGACACACAGAGCCCAAAACCTTCCTCTGTCTGTAACCGTAGTTACCTCTATCTTTACTGAAATACCAATCTGACTGCAGAAACCCTAAACTTCCCCATGTCACTAATTTTCTAAGTAAAGTTGACCTAACACTACAGTGAAATGCGGATTTAGGCGACGTCCTCAGTAGGAACTAAAGGTCTAGGTTCGGAGAATTGGAAAACTCAAAGAAAATGACATTTTTGGCTCCAGTCTTTTTTTGGGGGATTTCTTGAAACCTGAAGAGAGACGGACAAAAAACATCTTCCAAAAGAGTTACATTGACTAAAAACAAGAACACACCATTTATTTCTACGGTCCATGTTCAGTCATGTGAAGCGATGCAAATGAACTTCTCGACCAAAAGCAGAAGTGGTTAGTTTGAAGGCTGAGAGATAGACTTCAACAGAAGAGAGGAAACAACCAGTTCTCCTAGTTCGATGTCCAGAGACTTCTCCGTCTACGAGTCAGAGAGCGCTCAACAGAGCGGCTGTAGTGATGGCGGAGGGAGAGGAGGAGGTGAACTACGCTTCGGTTGTGTTGAAAGCCGGCAACAATCATCCACCTGCGGGTAAGTTTAGTTATTTAACAACTTTCACTTCCTGCTGATGATTTTTGAATCAGAGCATCTTTGTTAATGTGATCAATGCAAAGTTGAGTACTTCAATCCAAAGAAAGTTGCTGTTTTTAATGTCCTGTAATTTAAATGTGAAACCAGAAAAATTTAGAGAAATTGTTAAAAGGCTGTTTTTTATTTGTTTAGTGTGGGTGAAGAATAGATTTTTAGCCAACCCAGCAGATTTGCATTGATGTTTTTCAAGATCACAATGTTGAGTGTAAACTTTTAATGAACCAAGAAAACGTATAATCGTGCATCTAGATTTTAATAATATGAGTTTTCTGGGTTCATCAATGCACATCTTTGGTAGAAAGAAGCTCTTTATTTATGTATTCTACGTTGAAAAAACACTTTTAAATTTAGAGTAGTTTGAACCCTTTGAACAGCTCATCCTATTTCAGTTTAACTTCAATTCATATTTCTTTAACTTTACATTACATTGCATTTAGCTGACGCTTTTATCCAAAGGGACTTACAATAAGTGCGTTCGACCAAGAAGATACAAACTTGAAGAAAACAGAATCATATAAGTACATCAGGTTTCATAGAGCCAAACATTTCAAGTGCTACTCAACTGGCTTTAGATAAGCCAGACCTTTATTAGTATATAATTGCTTTGTTAATAGTTCTATCGCTCGAGGTGATAAAAAGATTCAAACTGATGCTCATTTGTTGGGTATTTTAATTTAGCGACTCACACTGGAGATATATCATCACGAACACATCTATTTAAAACCAGTGAGGAAATTGCGAATTATCTGTTGAGAGTTTCCCGTATCATGTCGTTTCCCTTTATAAACGGCATGACACAATACCTGAAAGACAATCTCATCATTTTGAAGCTGCCCATTTTAATGCACTCTGAGGAAAAAACATGAATTTTTGGATAATTCTAAGGCAATTGTTCTGCAATATCAAACAATTAAAGCAGCCTTTAAAAGTCCTTCTCATTCGTTCACAAAGAAACCAAAGAAATAGAACGAGGGTAAGTTGTATTCAAAAAAACATTCAGGTGTTACTGAAACTGGAAGTGATACCACTACTACCACTACTTTACCATTATAACTATCAAAAGGGAACAAGTTCACAAGAACTGTTCTAAAGTTTATATCTGTAGGTGCTTTGTCAGTAACCAGCACTCTAACAAAGCTCTACAAAGTTGGGAGTGTGCAGTGTGACAAATGTCAACGTCTTGCAGACGGGCATTCTGGTCTAATGACAAAATGATGGTGGAAAGCTGTATTGTCTTTTCTTCCGTTTGTTTTTGACAAATCAAAGTTAAGGCTATAATCATAGTATGCACAAGTCTTGATGTCAAATAATTGTTGATTTGTTTTAAGTTACAAAAAAGTACTTATTTTAAGCCAAACCAAGACCTTTGTATTCTGGTCCTTTAGTAAAAGTACTGTTACCATGCGGTAACATTATCCTTTACAAGTAGAAGTACAGCTTTGAAAATATTACTTGAGTAAAAGTAAGTAAGTATAAAAAGCAAACTGTTCTTAAAGTAATCAATGTACACGACACAGAAAAGTTAGAAATTAAAGAAAAAACACCCAAAAAACGGTTCTAATTAAATAAAATAAACTTAAATGTGTACAGATGCCAATTAAGTTTCTTTCTTATCTAGTTTTTCAGATCGTCCATCTGTTCATATTTATAACAACACATTATGTATTTAAAATAATAATGCATCTGAATTATGAACTTACTATAACTGCAGTGGAGTAAGATATATGTCCGGCAGTGGCTCAGTCAGTACTTGGACTGGGAGCCGTAGAGTCGCCGGTTCAAGTCCCCGACCAGACCTAAATATGGAGTGTGGACTGCTACTTGGAGAGGTCCCAGTCCACCTCCTGGGCCCTGCCGTGGTGCCCTTGAGCAAGGCACCGGACTGTGAATGAATCAGACTAGATATGAGGTTCGTTTTTAGGAAATCTCTTGCGAACGGTTATTTTGAGATTGAAATTTTGTGTTGAACTGCAATAATGTTAGAGTGACTAATACTCAAGACCTACGGTAACTCTCACTGGAACACTTTTAGCAAAGTACATAAAGCAGTTTCTCAAAACACAATGGGTTCACAACTCTTTAAGTCGGCCCTTTAACAACAGTCAGGTGCCTGTTTAAATATTTGAACAATCTTTGCTGTCCATATCACTCCTTTTGTTTATTTAGGCCATATCTCACAATGTAAGTGATAGGGGACCAAATGTACTCCTTTGTTCTGAACTGTATTCCAAAGTTTGACTGACTAATAAGGTTCAAGCATCTGAGTTAGTCAAATCAACTTGGTATCCTTTCCTGTCTTTTACCTTTTACTCTAATAAAAAAAAAAGCCCATCTGCATTTACCATACTGTATACTGTCCTAGTTGAAAAGTGACACAATATCTGTACTAAAGAGACTGACACTTTGAAAGGTACCAATCTTCATTTGGAAAGTTAATGTGATTCATTTGAGTTGTTTAGACTCAGCAGGACATCGGCGCTTTCAGCACTTGGCCCCTTGTTTGGGGATTCTCTGTGTCATTCTGCTGGGTGGCCTCATTGGAGTCCGCGTCTACCGTAAGTACACAAAACAGGAAGTGCATTATCTCAGACTTAGACATGAGACAAACCGTAAAGAATAGTAGCATCTTTTAACATTTTTTTAAAATCTTTTTACACCATTTGATATCAGTCATGTACATGCCACAGTATGACGGTGTAGAAAGTATTATTATGAGCGTTTTCCTCTAACAGAGTGGTGCAATGAGGACGCATTTCTGTAGGCCAACATGGAGGTAGCATCCATTAATGTATTGTGCTTGTTTTCCCAAATAATGCAAGATTATCAATCAAGAAGCCGTTCATGTGGATGAATACATGAATTAGTTTGAGACTTTCCTATACTGTACATACCTGCAGGCACCATTAGTGGGAAATACAGACAAGTATGCATACAAATAATTAAAAGATGAGTCAAGTCATATTCTATATTTCTCTTATTCTTAACAAATCATATTATCAGACCCAAACAACAATGAATGTCTATCTAATCTCAATGTATTAACAAATGTCATGTGTCTTTCATGTTACTGAGCCTCTGTGAAGTTCTGAGTTTATCCCACTCTCTACCCACCAGCACTTGCTATTTCACAAAATGTGTGGCTTGAAGACTTCCCCGTTTCACTCGTCTCTTAGTAATGTTGACCTCAAACCACAGTGACAAGCAGTTTCAGATCATGTGAAATATAAATGGGTCTGAGAATTGGAGAAGTCAGAGTCATTATAAAACACTTATATAAGTCACTTTGAGACAGACTAAGAGATTTTTAGTTTGAGTCTAAAGACCGGAAAACTTAAAGTGAGACTGATAGGAAGAAGCTTCCAAAAGAGGCAAATAGACAAAAATCTAAATTGCAATATAACCTTGATTATAAAAGAAGCTACTTTCTCATTTTGCAGTTACATTAATTCATGAGAGTGATCCAAACCAGTTAAAAGAAAACTCAACTCTACGGGCAATCAACACAAAACTCAGCTTAGAAAATGAAAATTTGACGAGGCACAACAAGAATCTGAAGGACCAGTTGGGCAACCTGACACAAGTCTATACTTTCTCAGAAAGCAACGTGAAAGACCTGTCTGCAGAAGTCCAGGAGCTGAAAACACGAATCCTGGAGCTGGAGACCCAGAAGAACAACTTGACACAGCAAATACAAAACCTGACAACAAACTGGAATGAGCTCAGCATCAGTCGAGCTCAGTGGAGCATCGATTCCTACTGCTTAGGAAACATTGGTATGTTCAGATCCTATATATTACGTCAAAATTACAATGTTTTCATAATGCAGTAATGATGTTGATTGCTTGGACTCTGTTGTTTCAGATAAAAAGTGTGAAGCTTGTCAGAAGGGCTGGAAACTCACTGCTCCCAGCTGCTGTCAGTATAATTACCTTCCTAGTCTTCGATGGAAAACCTGGGAAGAAGCTCAAAAAGACTGCAGTGGAAATAATTCATATTTGGCTGTTGCACATGATTCAGAGGAAATGGTAAACCCATTAATATGATGCGATTATGAAAGTAATTGTGTTTTGTGTAGGTTTGAACACACTTTGGGTCTTTATGTTTAATACAGTTTAATGTTTAAATACCTGATAACTCTCTCTCTGTCTTCCAGGAAGCAATCAATGTAAAAAGCATTGGATATAACGGATACTGGATTGGTCTGAGAGTTGTAAATAAGAAATGGGAGTGGGTGGATGGAAGTAATCTGACTGAAAGGTAAGAGACACGTTTAAACACTTTGGATAACAAAATCGATCAGCCTTTATCTAAACATCATGTTCTCTCCTCAGCTCCTTGATAGATCCTCCTGCTGACGGTCACTGTGCAGTGTTTAAAAAGGACAAAGACACATGGTCATCCGTGAGCTGTAATTTAAAACGACAATGGATCTGCCAGAAGAAGGCTCTATCTGTTTAAACAGGGCAGTCATACTAAGACCCCATTTACACAGGAACGTTTGCGTTTACGCACCGTATGCGCTTTCAAAACAGTCTTTCGTTCACATCGGTTCACACGCATTCGATTAATTTAACGTGTCCGTTCACACGAGACCGCTCGACCCGCTGGAAACGCTGTAATACATATGCCAGGCCTGTAAGTGGCGCTGCTGCCGTCACAAAATACACCAAAAGCAGCGAAGAAGACCCCGGAGCATGGTTGCCATGGTTGCCCTTCTGTTTATTCTCCGCGGTGGACGGCGTGTTCTCCTACTGTGTGGCCCGTCCACACAGCGGCTTTGGAAAAAGCTTGGAAGTGGGCATGTCTGAAGCTTGGGGGAGTTTATGCGAGCAACGCGACCAACAACCAATCACATGAATCTCCCGCCCCCGACATACAAAGCAAAAAAGCCTGGTTCTTCAATGCTTGCTAGCTGTCCATTCAATGTTAAAACGAAGTAAACTGGATATAAACTCCCCAAACAGGCTAAAACCTACCAGTTTCACCCACTGTCTCTGCCACCTCCCTCCATGCCTGGTTCCTCCGGTTTGTATCCCGGTAATTAAATAGGGACTGGTCGTAAAGAACCGGGTGATATGCTACCGCAATAACTAATTTCTCCTCCATTTTCTTTGGAATAAGGAAATGAAGTGCGGTATGTCACGCATACACGTGGTTTGATTGGCTAGCGCTTGTACTGGCAGATTTGCATAAACGGGATTTGATTGGCTGACGCTTCTGCCGAGGCTTCAAAAGTTGAACATTGCTCAACTTTTGCAGCTTGAAACGCCAGGAAAGCTCCGCTCTGCTTCCCACAATGCAGAACGGCGAAAAGTGACGTCACCCCATTCAAAGTGAATGAGCAGAAGCTTCCAACGCCGCTGTGTGAACGGGCCGGTATATCTCTCCGGTAGAGGCGAATGTTCGTATAGACTAGAGCAGGGGTATTCAACTAAAATTCAACGAGGTCCAGTTAGAGAATATCTCCCCATGTAAAGGTCCGGAACATCAAAATGTCTAAGTTGCTTTATGAATATGTGATATACTGTATATATTGAAGTAGCCTGCACCTTTATCAACGTCTGCATGTAATCAACAACTGACTGCCAATGAAATGGTGCCAGGTCCATTCTCATATACCTGCAGGCGCTCATTGGTTAGCCTGGATTAGCTCATTGGTTAGCCTGGGTTAGCTCATTGGTTAGCCTCGGTTAGCCTGCCCTGTAACGATGTTTACTTTTGATTTTGATCCTGGTGGACTGATCATATCGGGCTCTGAGACTGCTTATTTCTTGTGACCTCAGTTCTGACTTGAGAGGGAATGTTTGGTCAAACACTTTGTGTTTTGTCTCAGTGGCGTTTTTGCACTTTTAATGAGCGCCACGGTCTCTGAACAAATGAGACACACTGGCTCTGTGCTCCCAGTGGGCAGGATGAACATGAATGAGTCCACTCAGGGTTAAAAGCTCTGTTTTCACTGTCCACTTTCCTCTTCTTGGAGAGCGCCATGTGTCATTTTTTGTCTCTCCCTGTCTGCCGCTAACACGTCTGTTCACTCTCCTCTCCGTCTTCTCTCCCTGTATTGCTAATTATTCTCTTCACTCACTTTCCTCTCCGCTTCTCTCTGCCGCTCTCTCGTCTCTTCTTCTGTGTTTCTCTCCCTGTATCGCTCACTCGTCTCTTTCGCCCCCTGTTGGCAGCGGTTAAAATAGAATCGCCCCGTCAAAATTGAAATCCCCTATTAATGTATTGATTACAGGTCCGGGTCCGTATAGGTCGGCGTCTGGGTCCGGATCCGGACCGCGGTCTGCCTGTTGCCGACCCCTGGAATAGAGGCATACAGACGGAGCCGTTTGACCCATAGATATATATAAACACTAGATGGCTGAAGGGGGAGTCGTCAGCGTAGCTCACCGGCGGCCATCTTGCCACAGTCAACAACTACTGCTACAGCTGTTGTGAAGTGAGGGATCTGCACAGAAATACTATTAACTCACTGAAATCTTGACTGATTTACAAACGGTTTGGTTTATTATAAACATTATTAGCATGGCTATGACACAGGAGACAACAACACATGTTGTAAAAAAAAGTTCATGATTATAATTATAAGTATGCAGTATCATAACTACATCTTTGATGTTTATAACAAACCAAACCGTTTGAAAATTGGTTTAAAATTGAGCAATCTACGGTTATTTCAATAGAGCACCATAGACATAATATTATGAATAAGCGAGCTGCCTGTGGCAAGATGGCCGCCATGTGGCAACGTCGGTCTCCATTGGCCAGCAGCGCGGGTGAGTCATCAAGTGTTTATATATATCTATGGTTTGGCCCCCCAGAGCGTTCCGTTTGCAGATCTATCCACCTTGGGACCAGTAGCGTGACGTGGGGAAAAAATGAGGGGAAGCCAAGAATACGTCCTTTCTTTTGGGTCGGGGGGGGGGGGGGGGGTGTGGTGGTCAATGTAATAACGTAACCAGATGAGTGATTACAGCGCCCGGTATCATTTTACAGACATGTGTATCATACAGATGCAGGACTTACACACGCCTGTTATCTGACCGACAGGTCCGCACGCACTCTCCAGACCAAACTCTAATAAGCATTCATTCACAAACTAAATCAGGAGACCTTTAATGCTTTACGTCCGGTTCGCTCCTTTGTTCCTCGCTGTACACAGCTCCAGTTTGGGCATTGGCCTGTCATCAGATTGTATTTGTTGTTGCTGCTGCAGCGGAAGTTTAGTACAATTATTTTTGATTAAAGACTCCAAATCTCCACCCTCCATAATTGCACTTGCTTCAGTTGCTTGCTACTTTCTAACGGCGGTGTAAGTGGTGCAGTGACGCTATCTATCTTCTATCGATTAGATTTATGATTCGAAAATTATAAAAGTAGGGTAGACATGTGGATATTATCCGGCTGAAAAAAACGTGCATTTATCTAACAGGTACGTTTCCCACTGACCTTGTTTCGAGCTATTTTCCAAAATCCTATGGAGAAATCCCATTGCTTTTTTGTCAAGGGAAACCGAGCGCAGCTTACTTCCGCTTTTCAGGACGCGTCACTGCACCACTAAGTTGATGCGATTTGATTGGATTGTGAGGCAAGGGAAGCCAGCCGCCTCTGGCTTCCCTTGGCATGGCCCTGACCAATCACAGGTTGGCAGGGGCATGACGTGAGCCTCATCTGATTGGTCAATCCCTCCATTTTTTTTCACCAAGGGAAGCAAATTTCAGCTGGCCTCCTCTCGCAACAGAGAGTAAAATCTACTGTTTCACCATAACATCTAGAGGGGCGCTGTTTCAATCTTTGTAAAATACTCAATGAGAATGGGGGAGAGACGGGCCGGCAGCAACACACAACAAAGAATTTCCGAAACTAAACGAAGTGTTTTTATTTATTTATTAAAATTATAACTACAATCCGAAAAAACAGGGGAAGCCTGGCTTCCCTTGGCCTCCAGGAGAAAACGCCACTGCTTGGGACCCGTTATCGTTTGCGGGGTCCGTTCTATCGTTTTGTTACGGCCTCGTGTAAATGAAAGGGCTATACGCAACGCAAGACAAGAGAAACTATGCAGATAGAACCGGTTTCGTTCCCCTGTCAATGGGGTCTAAGAAGGTTTCTGGAAACTCTTTTGTTTAACAAGTAAAAATTACTTGTGAATAAAAACAAATTCAAAACAAAAATATAAAACAAAAAAAGGATAAAAAAAAGTAATTCCAGAAACGTTTCACAAACTGGATAAAAACAATAAAACACAAAAGTTAACTCATAATGTGGATTCTTTTAAAATCGATATAGTTTGACTTAATTTCTATGGAGCTTGATAAATGAATGCAAATATGTATTTCTTTAACATTTTTATGGTGTTTTTATTAGATATGGATGGTTAAAATAGTTATACTGTTTTGTGTGAATAATGTTATTCTGTTGTTTTAGAGATGCAACGCTTAAACTCTGCAGATTATTGCAAAGACTCTGGACCATTTTATTGTATTGCTTCTACCGGCCAGCAGAGGGCGCTGCATCACTTGTTCTCAATACAATGTTCCAGAGTCTGTTTAATAACTATTTTTCAAGATTCAAGATTCAAAGGTTTATTGTCATGACATTTAGAAACTACGGTGTAATTATGTAAAGTATAAACAAAATGTGATCTCAGGTTCCTTAACAGTGCAATTAACAAGACATAAGACATACATATAAAAAACAACACAAATAGAAATAGTGCAAGCTCAGGTGTTTAATAGTCTTGTGGCCAGTGGGATGAAACTGTCCCTGATGCTATTCTGATGATGCACAGTTTATGGATGATTTGTATCTATCTGTATTTTTATCTATGAGCAATGTCTTGTTTAACTCTGTTGTCACCAGTGAATAAATGTGCTGCCACACATTGTTGTTTTTGTGTTTTCATTGAAAACATCAGTGCTTTAATCAAGTCTGGAGAAACAATCTTATTCATGGTGCAACCATTGTTATGTAAATAAGATAGAAGGAGATCAGGCCTCAATATTCAGTCACTCTGTCAACATCAGCACCAGCAGAGTTTCAGAGAGGGACATGAAGTGGAGGTGAATTGGCCAAAAAAAGTGCAAACACTAAGAAGTATCTATGACGGCATGTAAAGGATAATGTGCAGCGACTTGGTCATCATCTTCATAATGACCAAGTCGCTGCGCATTATCCCGCTTATGACAGGGCCACATTCTCAACAAAGTAACAACATGACTCTCAATATTAATTGAAATGCTTTTATTGATTTACAAAATATTGTATTGATTTAAAATGACATGCATCCGCTAAGAAAAATAGTCCGTTGTTACCGTTTGAACTACGTAGCAACGGCAGCCCCTGCTTCGAAGGAGCTTTTTTCGGAGCTTTTTGATTACAGATTTGAAAACATCGTTGCTTTAAAAGTAGCACAATTCATTAAGTCAAACCTTGGAAAGTATCTAGATATCCCTGCCCTATTGCCAAAGTAACTGGCAACTGAATATAGTTTAATGTCTATGTCTGGACCGCTGCGTAAAAAGGAGGGTTTCTGCCCCGTTACTTCTCTGGTGTTTTCTTGTCCCAGTTTGAAAAGCAAACTCCTTTTGTTCTCCATACATATCAATTGTCCGAGTCGTTTTCTTTCATTTCGCTCGTTGACGTTGTCAGTGAGTTTAATCAAGCCAAATAAGGTCAAAACTATTCGATAGGTTGCAACATATCTGACACTGATGTTACAAGCTGGCTCTGCTTGTAACACAAGGACAACAGTTCCACACAGGAGTTGCCCAAAACAATCATTTATTTTACCTAACAGTGATTACCACCAACAATAAAACAAACAGAGGAGCGGTGTCCTGCTGCACCGAGCGGGGCAGCTGAGCGAGACCGAGAGCCTTCTTCTTCTTCTTCTTCTCTTGCTTTTGTCGGATTGCAAACAACTAAAAAGGTGCATACCGCCACCTACTGTACATGAGTATGCATCATCACATCATTCCAACTCATTAACCTATGATCTAATCAAAATAAGATAAAAATAAATTAATAAAACCATTAAATAAATAAAACAAAACAAAACAATAGACCGAGAGCCTGTTCTGCAGCCCTCTTATATCCTGGAATCAAGGGCCACAGGTGGGTCCCATCACTGCTGATTACAACAAACACACAGGTTACAGCAGCACCACCTGGTGGACAACCACAGGGTTGTCACACTGATGTACATTAAAAGCAGAAGTTGAATAAAGAGTGTCACATCAGAGCAGACGCTCTCTGACAGCCTCAGGTCTGCAGCAGGACTTCAAACCTTTGTCCGCGATGAACAGAAGAACTCAGCAGTTTTAAAATACCAACATTTATTTTAAATGTGATTTTCAAACTCTGATAAACACAGAATTATAAATTCAATGCATTTATTTCTCTCTGAGGAAATTGAGTAAGAAGAGGTCGATGTATCAACACCTTTTATGAAAAAAACAATTTGCTTATTTAAAATAAATGAGATTTTAGTTTGTCTACTGGTTTTTAGTTTCAGCAGAAAGATATTTGTTTTTTTATTTTAAAGAAAATGTCAGCGTGAGAACCGAACAACTCTCTGTGTGTGGTTTTTAGTTCGGCATGAGATTAATATCTGTGTCTGGAACATTACTCATACATTAAAGCTTACCCTCACCCTTTCTGTGTAGAAATACATTGTTGATATTTGCTTCTGATATTATGCATAACTGCAACTTCTTTTAAATATTGATTTTAATCATAAATCTATCTTTTAGTGCAATGCTTCCTCGTGGATGCTCAACATCAGTAAAACTGCACTCAAATATAAATAACGTGTTTATCTTCCAGAGGAAATTGAAGAAGAAGAAGCTGACTATGTTAATGTCTCAAGAGGCGCTGTGGATAGAAAGAGAACCCGTCCAGGTGCATTATGAACACAAAACAATTCACATTTTAAAGTATTTTGGCTGTTAAATGTTGTTTTTCAGATGCTTTAACTGAATTCTTATTTTCCAGGTCGGTGGTTTCTCTTCTTCACTCAGAATATTCTTCTGATAGAAGTGTGTTGGCTCGTACTGTTAGCCATCGTGGGCCTTCGTATCCACTGTGAGTTCCATAATATCAGTTTATTGAAGGTGTTTGTGTCGATTTATTGCTTCAAACATGAGAAGCCGTTCTCAAGTGTCTATTTTAACCATGTAACCACTGAAAGACACACACAGCCCAAAACCTTCCTCTCTCTGTAACCGTAGTTACCTCTATCTTTACTGAAATACCAATCTGACTGCAGAAACCCTCAACTGTCACGGTTTTTAGTTTTGTGTGTCTGGCAGTGGGTGTTTTGCTGTTCTCCTTGTCATGTTTTCCTCCGGTCTTTCTCCCTGTGTTTTCCTGTCTGTCGTTAGTTTCCCTGGTGTGTCTAATTTCCTGATTGTTTTCTCCTGTCACCCCTTCTGTGTCTCCTGTGCTCATCAGTGTCAGCCCCGCCCCTGATTGTTCCCACCTGTGTCTTGTTACCCTGTGTTTAAATTCCCCAGTCTCCCAGTGTTCAGTGTCAGTTCGTCTTTGTCTATTGCCATGGTCAGATCCTTGCGCTTGTCTTTTGCCACAGTCAGGTCTATGTGCTCTTATGAAAGTTTTGATCCTCACTGCGTGAGCGTTTTCATTTTGTTCTCCATTTTTGTAGAGACCATTTTTTGCTGTTCTTCAAAAAATAAAGTATCTTACAAATACTTTACCTCTGTCTCCCGGGTCGTGCAATTGGGTCCTATCTCCTAAGTGTCTGAGTTCATAACATAAACTTCCCCATGTCACTCTTTTTTTTAAAAATGTGTATTGCTTCAAACATGAGAACCCGTTCTCAAGTGTCTATTTTAACCATGTAACCACTGAAAGACACACACAGCCCAACACCTTCCTCTGTCTGTAACCGTAGTTACCTCTATCTTTACTGAAATACCAATCTGACTGCTGAAACCCTAAACTTCCCCATGTCACTCATTTTCTAAGTAAAGTTGACCTAACACTACAGTGAAATGCGGATTTAGGCGACGTGCTCAGTAGGAACTAAAGGTCTAGGTTCGGAGAATTGGAAAACTCAATGAAAATGACATTTTTGGCTCGAGTCTTTTTTTGGAGGATTTCTTGAAACCTGAAGAGAGACGGACAAGAAACATCTTCCAAAAGAGTTACATTGACAAAAAACAAGAACACCCCATTTATTTCTACAGTCCATGTTCAGTCACGTGAAGCGATGCAAATGAACTTCTTGACCAAAAGCAGAAGTGGTTAGTTTGAAGGCTGAGAGATAGACTTCAACAGAAGAGAGGAAACAACCAGTTCTCCTAGTTCGATGTCCAGAGACTTCTCCGTCTACGAGTCAGAGAGCGCTCAACAGAGCGGCTGTAGTGATGGCGGAGGGAGAGGAGGAGGTGAACTACGCTTCGGGTGTGTTCAAAGCCGGCAACAATCATCCACCTGCGGGTAAGTTTATTTATTTAACAACTTTCACTTCCTGCTGATGAATTTGAAACAGAGCCTCTTTGTTAATGTGATCAATGCAATGTTGAGTACTTCAATCCAAAGAAAGTTGCTGTTTTTAATGACCTGTAATTTAACTGTGAAACCAGAAACATGAAAAATCTGCAAATAATTTACCTTTTCTTGTTAGAGAAATTGTTAAAAGGCTGTTTTTTATTTACTTAGTGTGGGTGAAGAATATATTTTTAACTAACCCAGCATTTTTGCATTGATATTTTTCAAGATCACAATGTTGAGTGTAAACTTTTAATGAACCAAGAAAACGTATAATCGTGCATCTAGGTTTTAATAATATGAGTTTTCTGGGTTCATCAATGCACATCTTTGGTAGAAAGAAGCTCTTTATTTATGTATTCTACGTTGAAAAAACACTTTTAAATCTAGAGTAGTTTGAACCCTTTGAACACCTCATCCTATTTCAGTTTAACTTCAATTCATATTTCTTTAACTTTACATTACATTACATTTAGCTGACTCTTTTATCCAAAGGGACTTACAATAAGTGCGTTCGACCAAGAAGATACAACCTTGAAGAAAACAGAATCATATAAGTACATCAGGTTTCATAGAGCCAAACATTTCAAGTGCTACTCAACTGGCTTTAGATAAGCCAGACCTTTATTAGTATATAATTGCTTTGTTAATAGTTCTATCGCTCGAGGTGATAAAAAGATTAAAACTGATGCTCATTTGTTGGGTATTTTAATTTAGCGACTCACACTGGAGATATATCATCACGAACACATCTATTTAAAACCAGTGAGGAAATTGCGAGTTATCTGTTGAGAGTTTCCCGTATCATGTCGTTTCCCTTTATAAACGGCATGACACAATACCTGAAAGACAATCTCATCATTTTGAAGCTGCCCATTTTAATGCACTCTGAGGAAAAAACATGAATCTTTGCATAATTCTAAGGCAATTGTTCTGCAATATCAAACAATTAAAGCAGCCTTTAAAAGTCCTTCTCATTCGTTCACAAAGAAACCAAAGAAATAGAACGAGGGTAAGTTGTATTAAAAAATGCATTCAGGTGTTACTGAAACTGGAAGTGATACCACTACTACCACTACTTTACCATTATAACTATTAAAAGGGAACAAGTTCACAAGAACTGTTCTAAAGTTTATATCTGTAGGTGCTTTGTCAGTAACCAGCACTCTAACAAAGCTCTACAAAGTTGGGAGTGTGCAGTGTGACAAATGTCAACGTCTTGCAGACGGGCATTCTGGTCTAATGACAAAATGATGGTGGAAAGCTGCATTATCTTTTCTTCCGTTTGTTTTTGACAAATCAAAGTTAAGGCTATAATCATAGTATGCACAAGTCTTGATGTCAAATAATTGTTGATTTGTTTTAAGTTACAAAAAAGTACTTATTTTAAGCCAAACCAAGACCTTTGTATTCTGGTCCTTTAGTAAAAGTACTGTTACCATGCGGTAACATTATCCTTTACAAGTAGAAGTACAGCTTTGAAAATATTACTTGAGTAAAAGTAAGTAAGTATAAAAAGCAAACTGTTCTTAAAGTAATCAATGTACACGACACAGAAAAGTTAGAAATTAAAGAAAAAACACCCAAAAAACGGTTCTAATTAAATTAAATAAACTTAAATGTGTACAGATGCCAATTAAGTTTCTTTCTTATCTAGTTTTTCAGATCGTCCATCTGTTCATATTTATAACAACACATTATGTATTTAAAATAATAATGCATCTGAATTTTGAACTTACTATAACTGCAGTGGAGTAAGATATATGTCCGGCAGTGGCTCAGTCAGTACTTGGACTGGGAGCCGTAGAGTCGCCGGTTCAAGTCCCCGACCAGACCTAAATATGGAGTGTGGACTGCTACTTGGAGAGGTCCCAGTCCACCTCCTGGGCCCTGCCGTGGTGCCCTTGAGCAAGGCACCGGACTGTGAATGAATCAGACTAGATATGAGGTTCGTTTTTAGGAAATCTCTTGTGAACGGTTATTTTGAGATTGAACTTTTGTGTTGTACTGCAATAATGTTAGAGTGACTAATACTCAAGACCTACGGTAACTCTCACTGGAACTCTTTTAGCAAAGTACATAAAGCAGTTTCTCAAAACACAATGGGTTCACAACTCTTTAAGCCGGCCCTTTAACAACAGTCAGGTGCCTGTTTAAATATTTGAACAATCTTTGCTGTCCATATCACTCCTTTTGTTTATTTAGGCCATTTCTCACAATGTAAGTGATAGGGGACCAAATGTACTCCTTTGTTCTGAACTGTATTCCAAAGTTTGACTGACTAATAAGGTTCAAGCATCTGAGTTAGTCAAATCAACTTGGTATCCTTTCCTGTCTTTTACCTTTTACTCTCATAAAAAAAAAAGCCCATCTGCATTTACCATACTGTATACTGTCCTAGTTGAAAAGTGACACAATATCTGTACTAAAGAGACTGACACTTTGAAAGGTACCAATCTTCATTTGGAAAGTTAATGTGATTCATTTGTGTTGTTTAGACTCAGCAGGACATCTGCGCTTTCAGCACTTGGCCCCTTGTTTGGGGATTCTCTGTGTCATTCTGCTGGGTGGCCTCATTGGAGTCCGCGTCTACCGTAAGTACACAAAACAGGAAGTGCATTATCTCAGACTTAGACATGAGACAAACCGTAAAGAATAGTAGCAGCTGTTTTATCTGTTTACACCATTTGATATCAGTCATGTACATGCCACAGTATGACGGTGTAGAAAGTATTATTATGAGCGTCTTCCTCTAACAGAGTGGTGCAATGATGACGCATTTCTGTAGGCCAACATGGAGGTAGCATCCATTAATGTATTGTGCTTGTTTTCCCAAATAAAGCAAGATTATCAATCAAGAAGCCGTTCATGTGGATGAATACATGAATTAGTTTGAGACTTTCCTATACTGTACATACCTGCAGGCACCATTAGTGGGAAATACAGACAAGTATGCATACAAATAATTAAAAGATGAGTCAAGACATATTCTATATTTCTCTTATTCTTAACAAATCATATTATCAGACCCAAACAACGATGAATGTCTATATAATCTCAATCTATTAACAAATGTCATGTGTCTTTCATGTTACTGAGCCTCTGTGAAGTTCTGAGTTTATCCCACTCTCTACCTACCAGCGCTTGCTATTTCACAAAATGTGTGGCTTGAAGACTTCCCCATTTCACTCCTCTCTTAGTAATGTTGACCTCAAACCAAGTGACAAGCAGTTTCAGGCAATGTGAAATATAAATGGGTCTGAGAATTGGAGAAGTCAGAACACTTTGAGACGGACTGAGACATTTTTAGTTTGAGTCTAAAGACCGGAAAACCTAAAGTGAGACTGACAGGAAGAAGCTTCCAAAAGAGGCAAATAGACAAAAATCTAAATTGCAATATAACCTTGATTATAAAAGAAGCTACTTTCTCATTTTGCAGTTACATTAATTCATGAGAGTGATTCAAACCAGTTAAAAGAAAACTCAACTCTACGGGCAATCAACACAAAACTCAGCTTAGAAAATGAAAATTTGACGAGGCACAACAAGAATCTGAAGGACCAGTTGGGCAACCTGACACAAGTCTATACTTTCTCAGAAAGCAACGTGAAAGACCTGTCTGCAGAAGTCCAGGAGCTGAAAACACGAATCCTGGAGCTGGAGACCCAGAAGAACAACTTGACACAGCAAATACAAAACCTGACAACAAACTGGAATGATCTCAACGTCAGTCGAGCTCAGTGGAGCATCGATTCCTACTGCTTAGGAAACATTGGTATGTTCAGATCTTATATATTAGGTCACAATTACAATGTTTTCATACTGCAGGCATGTTGTTGATTGCTTGGACTCTGTTGTTTCAGATAAAAAGTGTGAAGCTTGTCAGAAGGGCTGGAAACTCACTGCTCCCAGCTGCTGTCAGTATAATTACCTTCCTAGTCTTCGATGGAAAACCTGGGAAGAAGCTCAAAAAGACTGCAGTGGAAATAATTCATATTTGGCTGTTGCACATGATTCAGAGGAAAAGGTAAACCCATTAATATGATGCGATTATGAAAGTAATTGTGTTTTGTGTAGGTTTGAACACACTTTGGGTCTTTATGTTTATTACAGTTTCATGTTTAAATACCTGATAACTCTCTCTCTGTCTTCCAGGAAGCAATCAATGTAAAAAGCATTGGATATAACGGATACTGGATTGGTCTGAGAGTTGTAAATAAGAAATGGGAGTGGGTGGATGGAAGTAATCTGACTGATAGGTAAGAGACACGTTTAAACACTTTGGATAATAAAATCGATCAGCCTTTATCTAAACATCATGTTCTCTCCTCAGCTCCTGGATAGATCCTCCTGCTGACGGTCACTGTGCAGTGTTTAAAAAGGACAAAGACACATGGTCATCCGTGAGCTGTAATTTAAAACGACAATGGATCTGCCAGAAGAAGGCTCTATCTGTTTAAACAGGGCAGTCATACTAAGACCCCATTTACACGGGAACGTTTGCGTTTACGCACCGTATGCGCTTTCAAAACAGTCTTTCGTTCACATCGGTTCACACGCATTCAATTAATTTAACGTGTCCGTTCACACGAGACCGCTCGACCCGCTGGAAACGCTGTAATACATATGCCAGGCCTGTAAGTGGCGCTGCTGCCGTCACAAAATACACCAAAAGCAGCGAAGAAGACCCCGGAGCATGGTTGCCATGGTTGCCCTTCTGTTTATTCTCCGCGGTGGACGGCGTGTTCTCCTACTGTATGGCCCGTCCACACAGCGGCTTTGGGAAAAGCTTGGAGGTGGGCATGTCTGAAGCTTGGGGGAGTTTATGCGAGCAACGCGACCAACAACCAATCACATGAATCTCCCGCCCCCGACATACAAAGCAAAAAAGCCTGGTTCTTCAATGCTTGCTAGCTGTCCATTCAATGTTAAAACGAAGTAAACTGGATATAAACTCCCCAAACAGGCTAAAACCTACCAGTTTCACCCACTGTCTCTGCCACCTCCCTCCATGCCTGGTTCCTCCGGTTTGTATCCCGGTAATTAAATAGGGACTGGTCGTAAAGAACCGGGTGATATGCTACCGCAATAACTAATTTCTCCTCCATTACTTTGGAATAAGGAAATGAAGTGCGGTATGTCACGCATACACGTGGTTTGATTGGCTAGCGCTTGTACTGGCAGATTTGCATAAACGGGATTTGATTGGCTGACGCTTCTGCCGAGGCTTCAAAAGTTGAACATTGCTCAACTTTTGCAGCTTGAAACGCCAGGAAAGCTCCGCTCTGCTTCCCACAATGCAGAACGGCGAAAAGTGACGTCACCCCATTCAAAGTGAATGAGCAGAAGCTTCCAACGCCGCTGTGTGAACGGGCTGGTATATCTCTCCGGTAGAGGCGAATGTTCGTATAGACTAGAGCAGGGGCATTCAAGAAAAATTCAACGAGGTCCAGTTAGAGAAAATCTCCCCATGTAAAGGTCCGGAACATCAAAATGTCTAAGTTGCTATGAATATGTGATATACGGTATATTTCGAAGTAGCCTGCACCTTTATCAACGTCTGCATGTAATCAACAACTGACTGCCAATGAAATGGTGCCAGGTCCATTCTCATACACCTGCAGGCGCTCATTGGTTAGCCTGGATTAGCTCATTGGTTAGCCTCGGTTAGCTCATTGGTTAGCCTGGGTTAGCTCATTGGTTAGCCTCGGTTAGCCTGCCTTGGAACGATGTTTACTTTTGATTTTGATCCTGGTGGACTGATCATATCGGGCTCTGAGACTGCTTATTTCTTGTGACCTCAGTTCTGACTTGAGAGGGAATGTTTGGTCAAACACTTTGTGTTTTATCTCATAGAGGCGTTTCACTTTGAATGAGCACCACGGTCTCTGAACAAATGAGACACACTGGCTCTGTGCTCCCAGTGGGCAGGATGAACATGAATGAGTCCACTCAGGGTTAAAAGCTCTGTTCTCACTGTCCACTTTCCTCTTCTTGGAGAGCGCCATGTGTCATTTTTTGTCTCTCCCTGTCTGCCGCTAACACGTCTGTTCACTCTCCTCTCCGTCTTCTCTCCCTGTATTGCTAATTATTCTCTTCACTCACTTTCCTCTCCGCTTCTCTCTGCCGCTCTCTCGTCTCTTCTTCTGTGTTTCTCTCCCTGTATCGCTCACTCGTCTCTTTCGCCCCCTGTCGGCAGTAGTTAAAATAGAATCGCCCCGTCAAAATTGAAATCCCCAATTAATGTATTGATTACAGGTCCGGGTCTGTATAGGTCAGCGTCTGGGTCCGGATCCGGACCGCGGTCTGCCTGTTGCCGACCCCTGGACTAGAGGCATACAGACGGAGCCGTTTGACCCATAGATATATATAAACACTAGATGGCTGAAGGGGGGGTCGCCAGCGTAGCTCACCGGCGGCCATCTTGCCACAGTCAACAACTACTGCTACAGCTGTTGTGAAGTGAGGGATCTGCACAGAAATACTATTAACTCGCTGAAATCTTGACTGATTTACAAACGGTTTGGTTTATTATAAACATTATTAGCATGGCTATGACACAGGAGACAACAACACATGTTGTAAAAAAAAGTTCATGATTATAATTATAAGTATGCAGTATCATAACTACATCTTTGATGTTTATAAAAAACCAAACCGTTTGAAAATTGGTTTAAAATTGAGCAATCTACGGTTATTTCAATAGTGCACCATAGACATAATGTTATGAATAAGCGAGCTGCCTGTGGCAAGATGGCCGCCATGTGGCAACGTCGGTCTCCATTGGCCAGCAGCGCAGGTGAGTCATCAAGTGTTTATATATATCTATGGTTTGGCCCCCCAGAGCGTTCCGTTTGCAGATCTATCCACCTTGGGACCCGTTATCGTTTGCGGGGTCCGTTCTATCGTTTTGTTACGGCCTCGTGTAAATGAAAGGGCTATACGCAACGCAAGACAAGAGAAACTATGCAGATAGAACCGGTTTCGTTCCCCTGTCAATGGGGTCTAAGAAGGTTTCTGGAAACTCTTTTGTTTAACAAGTAAAAATTACTTGTGAATAAAAACAAATTCCAAACAAAAATATAAAACAAAAAAAGGATAAAAAAAAGTAATTCCAGAAACGTTTCACAAACTGGATACAAACAATAAAACACAAAAGTTAACTCATAATGTGGATTCTTTTAAAATCGATGTAGTTTGACTTAATTTCTATGGAGCTTGCTAAATGAATGCAAATATGTATTTCTTTAACATTGTTATGGTGTTTTTATTAGATATGGATGGTTAAAATAGTTATACTGTTTTGTGTGAATAATGTTATTCTGTTGTTTTAGAGATGCAACGCTTAAACTCTGCAGATTATTGCAAAGACTCTGGACCATTTGATTGTATTGCTTCTACCGGCCAGCAGAGGGCGCTGCATCACTTGTTCTCAATACAATGTTCCAGAGTCTGTTAAATGACTATTTTTCAAGATTCAAAGGTTTATTGTCCTGACATTTAGAAACTACGGTGTAATTATGTCATGTATAAACAAAATGTGATCTCAGGTTCCTTAACAGTGCAATTAACAAGACATAAGAAATACATATAAAAAACAATACAAATAGAAATAGTGCAAGCTCAGGTGTTTAATAGTCTTCTGGCCAGTGGGATGAAACTGTCCCTGATGCTATTCTGATGATGCACAGTTTATGGATGATTTGTATCTATCTGTATTTTGATCTATGAGCAATGTCTTGTTTAACTCTGTTGTCACCAGTGAATAAATGTGCTGCCACACATTGTTGTTTTTGTCTTTTACTTTAACTGTATTATGTCTGAGGAAGACCTCCCTTGGACTCCCTCTGACCTTTGCCAATTTACATAAATGGGTACATCTGCTGATAATTGCGGAAGAGGCAATGGAGCCTCTCTGACCTGTGTTACCTTAATCAATAAGCGAGAAACACGCTGTAATAAGGATTATGCCATAACATGATCATTTGGTATAAATTGACCAAAACTTGCTCAGTTTAGTTCGTCTCACATTTTTTTAAATGCTGCTTCATGTTGGCCAAGATCTTTGGTTTTAACTTAATTAGCTCAGAGCTGTTTTCTTACGCCTTTGTATTGTGATGTCAAACATTTTAATATGTAGAGATGAGAGTTATGTGTGTGATTTATCTAGAAGCTAATTCATGTTTGAGTCTATGATGTTAAATACAATTGCTGTCACAAAGTGTTGTAGTTATTTCCTCACAAATCAGTAACACACAGGGCCGGCCCTAGACATTTTGGTGCCCTAGGCGAGATTATGATTCGGTGCCCCCCCCCCCCACCCCTCCAAGCAATACACAATAGAATTTATAAAGAATAAATGAAAAATCTCTACAAAAGACCATACACTACAAAAACTGAAACATATTGACATGTTGGTTATATACATAAAGAAGGTTTCAAATGTATTCATTATTGTATGAACATGTTTTAATTGGCGGGTGGACGTCACATCCTCTAAGGGGGTCCGGGGGTATGCCCTCCGGAAAGATTTGTTTTTGCATTTTAAAGTAAAATGCTTCAATCTGGTGCACTTTGAGCAGAATTACTAGAGACTAGATCTAGGGGGTGAAACTCTAAAACACACATATGAAAAAGATCGGTTTACATTTTAAAAATCAAATAAGTATGTGAACATAACCAATAACCTACCACAGCCAATAACAAAATAAATGTAATGTATCTTATTTTACCTAGTTAACATTTATTTATTCATGCATATTTTTGTATCTTTCCAGTTTTAAACAATATTTTTGGTTTACTGTTTTTATTTATCCTAATAATTATAAAGGAGTGCCTTGGAAATATTTGTTTACATAAATTGTGACCAAACAGTTTGAGACCCACTGAAATAACTTAGACTAAAGTGAGCTATCTAAACACTCAGAGTCCTTTATACCTCACTGAACTGTAGTTATCAGCCTCAATCCAACAACAATCCGCGGTACCGATGCGCGCCCTCTCTCTTTCTTGCTCGCTCGAAGGCTCGCTCGCACTTTGGCTTTGAGCTGCGGGCGCCAGATAAGTCAACATCCCCCAATTTCATCACTTACAGCGCACATCGTACAGGGCAAATGCAAATGGGGTGTTTACTTTATTCAATTATTAATGTAAATGTATTGCATCAAGGGCAGAAAATTAGGCAGAATACAAATAAAAAATGTTTTTTTTTTAATATCATTTTTTTTTCTCCCAGCGCAGCGCCCCTCCAGACCTGGCGCCCTCGGCAACCGGCTAGTTCGCCAGTGCCTAGGGCCGGCCCTGCGGTCATGTAGAATAAGGCATTAATAAGTGTTTTATAATGACTAATAAAGAGCCAATATACTGCTAATATACATGTTGATTAACGAGTTGATGGTGAATTTGTGGACCTTAATATGCTTTATTTTTGTGCATGTGTTACTGATTTGTGAGGAAATAACTACAACACTGTGTGCAATTGTATTTAACATCATAGACTCAAACATGAATTAGCTTCTAGATAAATCACACACATAACTCTCATCTCTACATATTAAAATGTATGACATCACAATACAAAGGTGTAAGAAAACAGCTCTGAGCTAATTATGTTAAAACCAAAGATCTTGGTCAACATGAAGCAGCATTTAAAACCAATGTCAGACGAACTAAACTGAGCAAGTTTTGGTCCTTTTATATCAAATGATCACTATATACTGATATGATAAAGTAGGTTACTGCATCTCTGAACAGTAAAAGAAAAGCATCTGTAGTATGACTGCAGTGTTTATAGGGCGACTGTGGCTGTGAGGGAGTGTGGTCGTCTTTCAACCAGAAGGTTGTGGGTTTGATCCCAGCCCATGCAGTCAACATGTCGATGTATCCTTGGGCAAGATACTTAACCCTGAGTTGCTCCCGATGGCATGGCCAACGGTGTGTGAATGTGTGTCAATGTTAGGTCCTAGAGTAAGGTACACTGCTCTGTATGAATGGGTGTGAATGGGTGAATGACATGTAGTATGTAAAGCGCTTTGAGGGGTCTTAAAGACTGGATAAAGCGCTATATAAGTACAGTCCATTTACCATTTAAACAGATAGAGCTTCCTTCTGGCAGATCCATTGTTGTTTCTCTTCACAGCTCACTGATGACCATGTTTTTATGCGCAAGACAGAGAGTGCACAGTGACCCTCAGTAGGTGGGTCTATCCAGGAGCTGAGGGGAAAACAGGAAGTTTAGATCAAGGCTAAACGATTGTTATGATTCAAAATGTTTAGTAATGTGTCTCTTACCTATTAGTCAGATCTCTTCCATCTGCCCACTTCCATTTCCCGTTTTCAACTCTCAGGCCAATCCAGCTTCCATCAGTTGATATACTGTAATAATTGATGATGTTCTGACAATAGAGAAACAGTCATCAGGTAATTAAATACAATACTCAAATCAACATGTTATGAGATAGATTTATAGGTATGGAATGTAGGTAGATAGATAGATAGATACTTTTTCATTACATAATTGTGTTACCTTTTCAGTTAGATTATGAGCAGCAGCCAGATCTGCATTAAGCGCTCTGCAGTGTTCTCGAGCTTCTTCCCAGGTTAACCGCTCTGTAGGACCAACATCATTGAACGAATAGCAGCTAGGCTCACGGTATCTCCAGTTCATCCCACATTGTCGACACTGTGTCACTGAGACAACAGAGACCAACCCATTATCCACATGACTGCTTTGTAATTGTGATCAATATTATTTATTTGTTGGGATATATTTTTTTTAAATGGCAAAAAATAAAGCACATTTCAACAACAAGGCACTTTAAAGTACTGTTAAAAAATTATTAAAGGAGTAAACCATAATGCTAAACAAACACATTATATAATGACATTTAAACTAGTGATGCAATCGATAAAAAGTTTTAATCACGATATTCACTAAAACGACTAATCACGATTAACCACAAGTTAAAACTTCTAATATTTACTTGTATTTTGGAGGTTAATAAAACAAATGTGTGGTGTTGAAATAAAGAAATGTGTTTAGAGAAATCAGAGGGTTTTTTACTTTATTATAACATTTAGCTAAAGCAAATGCTGCTGCTGTGATTGCCCTCTGTGTAATAATGCACGATACCCATATTAGACCCTCCAGAAAAACGCGGGCTAAAATCCTTGATGATGCGATTAAACATGCCGGGTTTTTATGTGATTTAATGCGGTGAAATTGCGGGAAGTTGCGAAATATGCTAAATATGCGGGAAAAAATAATAGATTTTTTTTTAAATATTGGGCTGTCTTATTTATTCTCTCTCACACACAACCTGCCACTAACGTTAAACCCCTTTACTATTCAATTAAACACATTCAATGTTTATTTATTGTAAAAGCAATGGGGCTATTTTAATCTCACACCCCCCCCACACACACACACTTCTCCGCCTCATTCTGTTTTCATTTACTCGTTCGTTATCTGACCAGCTTCAATCTTGTAGGCTACTCACTTCGTTTCTTGTAGCCCTCCAAAGGGTTTTGGAGGTTGATGCCTCGGTGAACGTGAGTTGTTTGGCTTTCTTGTCCGCAGCAGCAGAAAGCATTTTCGAATGTTTGAATGAATCAAAGTGGGTCGCCACCTTCGATTTTCTCTTATGCTCCAACACACAGTTGCACGGGGTGCAGAATAGTTTCCCCCCACTTTCGTGAAAGACTTCGGGTTACTGCTTTGCCCGGTCTTTAGTAGAAATGTTCGTCGGTAAATGAGATGGATCAGATTTGTTCATCTTGGTGTTTTCTCTATCGTGTGAGCTCCACACGTTCACTCTATATGGTGTTGTTTACCTTCTGTGATGCGCGAGCTGATGACGTCACGTCAAGACGAGTTAACTTTTTTTTCTTCTCAACTTTGTGTGGAAAAATGTGCGGATTATGCGGCCTTTTAAAAATCTGCGCTATTTTGCTGATTATGCGGTAAATTCTGCGATCGCAGAATCAGGTTTTTCTGGAGGGTCTACCATATGCTCGTGTGGTAGTATACTGCCATGGCAGTTCTCATATTGCAAGCACTAAGAATATGATCTGTTTCTACAGCGGTCGCCCTATATCTCTGTGCAATGATTCAGTGAATGCCTTTCCTCTGTTTTCACCACACAGAGTTCTGACATTACTGCAGGAAGACAGGGTCACATTTAGTAACGTGATACATTTGTATATTGTTTTATAATATATATTGTCAAGCTTATTCCTCCTAGTTAATGGTTCCTGAACATACCTTCACCCTCTTTGCAGTACTCATTGATGCTCCACTGAGCTCGACTGACGTTGAGCTCATTCCAGTTCGTCTCCATTTCTTGTATTTGCGTTGTCAAGCCATCCTTCTGTGATGTCAGCATCTTGATTCCTGCATTCAGGTCTTTCACGTTGCTTTCTGAGACAGTGTAGGCTTGTATCAGGTTGTCACAGCTGACCGTGAGATTCTCCCGTGTCTCCAGCTCCTGGTTTCTTGATGTCAGCTTCAGGATTTCTGCATTCAGGTCTTTCACGTTGCTTTCTGAGACAGTGTATGCTTGTATCAGGTTGTCACAGCTGACCGTGAGATTCTCCCGTGTCTCCAGCTCCTGGTTTCTTGATGTCAGCTTCAGGATTTCTGCACTCTGCTTGGCGTTGTCTTCAGAAAGTTCAGAGGTAACTACAGAGACAGAGGAAGGTGTTGGGCTGTGAAGCTTCTGTTTAAATGTTCTTAATAGACATTGAAGAACGGGTTCACATGTTTGAATCTCTCTTGAATCAATAGTCAAGTGTTCATATGAACATGTGAACGACTGCCTCGTTAAGTGCAAAATTATATTCTATACTATGGGACGTTCTGGTAGTCTACAGTACCTGAAATATAAAACACTGAAATACTTCTTTGCACAGAGCCAATTTGAACATCAAGAAGGATAAGTCACGGAGCTTACGGAACAGGAACAACTATGACATTTTAAAACTGCGGCTTTTTGACCGATTGGCAAAACAAGCAAACACCTTCACACACGCTTCACTTTCACGCCAAATCTCAGCTTCCTATTGCTAAATTGTGGCATCAAACGAGAGGGGAGATGTTGGATCGACAGACAGAGTTACAGAGCTTCAGATCACATTTAATACAAACTGTTTAACTGACATTCACACAGAAGATACTCACAGTAGATACGAAGACCCATGATGGCTAACAGTATGAGCCAACACACTGCTATTGGGAGAAAAAACCTGAGGCCTGAAAAACAAGCATTTTGTTAAAAAACCTTAACAAAGGTTTCGAAAGGTTTCAAAGGTTTTAAAGTCATATACACAGATACAGTTTAGTCTAAAAACTGTGGCCGCAGGTTGGTTAAAAAATGTAATATATTTAAGCAATAGCTCACGACAGGCCGTGGTATATGCTCATTATATCAGAGCTAAGGGGCGTGGTTCGGCCCGACGCGAAGCGGAGGAGCATATCACTGCCTGAAGTGAGCTATTGCTTTTATAAAACGGTTACCAAGTGTGGCAATATGAAAGAAAAATACACACTCTAATTTAAATAGTTTTTATTAGTAAATAATGATGTTGAAAATAAAATAGTCCCTCCGTTGCCTTCTGCACCAAACATAGTGCAAGGTGGTTGCTATGCAACAACACTAACAGCAAGCGAACATATTAGACAGAGAGCGTTGATCCATTATTTGGCTGTTTATTTACATTATGTGTATGTTGTTGTTTATTGTGCATCCACTGAAAAACTGTCCAGCATCAGTAGCATGGCTTACGTGGTTACTTGTATAGGTTGAGGTTGTTCGAGGCTGTTGCTTGGAGTGGCGAGAATATTGCTCCACTTTCTCCGGTCCCCGAGATTGGGCTTCCAGTAGCTCTGGTGAGAGCTTTCGCACCTGTGGCCACTAACGGTCATAATTTCTCTGCTTTGTTTCAAGACCCGCATCAGAAAGCTTTTGAATGGTGCTACTTTTCCAGTTGGTCTACCTGCTCTTCACGTAGCTCTGCATGTCGTAGTTTAGGTGCTTTTTTTTCCGGAGATCGGCACTGCTCAATCCACTCCTCCATACTATAGTAAGACCCCCCCGGAGGTCGAAGTTAATCTTAAATGTTTCCATTTTATGCTTTGTAAGTTTGTTTCGTAACGGAAGAAATTTTAATATATTTATAAAACTGACAAGTCAAATCAAGCAATCTGATTGGTCGATAGCGTTTTTGCTGACCTCTTTGATTACAGATTTGAAAACATCGTTGCTTGCTTTAAAAGTAGCACAATTCATTATGTTAAACCTTCAAAAGTATCGAGATATCCCTGCCCTAATGCCAAAGGAACTGCACACTGAATATGTTTTGGCGTTTGATGTCTATGTCTGGACCGCTGCGTCAAAAAAGGAGGGCTTCTGCCCCGTTGCTTCTCCGCTGCTTTCTTGTTCCAGTATTTTCAGCCCAACGGTATACTGTTTTTCTCAGACGCGGAGGGATACTGACTTGTTGTGAAAAGTAACTTACAATTCTACCCGTGGTATACGCTCAGTATATCACGGCTAAGAACCAATCAGATTGCTTGATTTGACTTGTCCGTTTTATAAAAACATATAAAATACTTAAAACACTAGTGCAAGCTCAGGAGTTTAGTAGTCTTAACGCCTAAAACCATTTAACAGGCTAAGCTTTCAATACATTATAAACACCCTACACAAATAGCTAAACCATTTCAACCTTTGTCACTATCTCACTGTTTTACCTGTATGTTTTTTTAAAACATGTTAACAGTATTAAATAGTGAAATGTATTGATCATGCACCTGGAGGGGATGGCTTTGTATCCACGGTGCCTTCTGGTGCAGATCCTTTTTTGTTCTCCTCTGAAAAATATAGACGTAATGTGTTTTTAATTTTATGAAGTTTATCAGAATCAGAACCAGGTTTATTACCAGGTAGGTTAACACTTAGGAGGAATTTGACTTTGGTACATCCATAAACATTCATTCAAATTCAACTAAAACTAAAACACTGATAGAAAATCATTTTTCTTTATTAAATACTAAAATACATATATTTTACATGTAAAACTGCTATAGCAGTATTTACATTGAATACGGTTGAAATCACAGAAATAGAATTGTAATAAATGATGTGCAGTAATGAAAAACAAGACATTATTATTATTAAGTATGCATTGTGTGCATTGATGTGAATTTAACTCAATATGATCAAACTTCAAAAACCATTGGACAAAAGATGGATTTAATAATGGCTATCAGCAAACACACTGCTATTGGTGGAACATGCATTGGCCTCTGGACTAACTGAACATGAATTAATTAAGAGCTGATTTAATATTCACATGTTTAACCTTCATCCCTATTTTATTTAAATAATAAGACTGTTGAATAGATCTCATGTTTGCTTGTGTTCACAGCTCACCTGGACGCGTTGCCTTTTTATCCGCAGGGCCTTCTGGTACATTCACATAGTCAGCTTCTTCTGTGATTTCCTCTGGAAGATAAACACATACTGTTTCATCAGATATGTAGTTTCACTCAAATTATGTTCAACACGCATGAGGAACCATTTCACTAAATGATGGAGTTTATAATCAAACTCAACGATGTAAAATGAGTTGCTGTCACGCAAAGAACAGAGCAGAAAAGCAGAACTAAACACACAGAGAAGTGTATCATGCTGACTTTTTAAAACGAGATTAAAGACCAATTAGACAAACTCAAATCTGCCTCTTTTAAATCAAACATGTGTAAATGTTTTTGTTGAAAATGGAGCACATTTTGTATTTAGTACAATAGTTCATCATGTGTGGTTAACATATTGATAAACTAAAAGCTTCTTCCTTAATTTACTATCCCCAAAAATATTAAACATGATGTCTCTATGTTCAGCAGAGTTGATCAATTATAATTTTAAAAATTCAATCTTAAAATAATTTGCTGCTAGGGAGTGGTCAAGCCTCAGAAGCAATTTACACATAATGGTCATACATAGCAGAACATGTTGGTAAAGGCAAATAAAAACATATCATAGGTTATATCTTAGACACAGATAAACTCTGGAATATTCTTTAATTACCCATATCCTTGATTATTTTTCCTTTCGTCCTGAACAAAGTCCTGCTGCAGTCCTGATGAGAGCGTCTCTCTGATGTGACGGTTCAGTAGACTTCTGCTTCGAGGTGGAGATGGCATCTTTTTAATCTCCTGTTCTCACGTCATGCTGATACTTCCCAAATAGTTTCAACCGGAACTTGAAAACGTGTGGCCCTTTCACAGAGTTTTAATAGAGTCACACATCCAACATATTGGATTTCCTAATAAAATAATCATATTAACTGCAGTTTGGATCTCCATGGATTTCTAGGCCCCGAAAACTAATGTTTAGTCACCAAAATGCTCTCAATGCCACTTCCTGTTTCTCTCTGGAGCTCTGCTAGTGACTAAATATTGAGGCCTGATTTCCTTTTGGTTAATTTTAAAACGTGTTACATCATCGTGAATAAGATTGTTTCTCCTGACTCTTTATAAGTCTGTAGAGGCCTACAGCTAAAATTGTCAAAATCAGTTTGGTAGTGTTCATATAGCTGTTGTGGAGGATATCATGAAGCCTTGTTCTGATAGAGGGTAGTTATTATATAATGTTAACTTGAAAAGGGTCACAGGAGACCTGACCACAATATAGGGTTAGAGGAACTGAGCAGCATTGATGAGTTTAAACACTAGTATCTCAGTTTATCATCATACACACATCTTACTTAGTGTTTGCTCTTTTTTTGGCCAATTCACCTCCACTTCCTGTCCCTCTCTGAAACTCTGCTGGTGCTGATGTTGACAGAGTGACTGAATATTGAGGACTGATCTCCTTCTATCTTATTTTCATTAAAAGAATTGCACCATGAATAAGATTGTTTCTCCAGACTTGATTAAAGCACTGATGTTTTCAAGGAAACACAAAAACAACAATGTGTGGCAGCACATTTATTCACTGGTGACAACAGAGTTAAACAAGACATTGCTCATAGATAAAAATACAGATAGATACAAATCATCCATAAACTGTGCATCATCAGAATAGCATCAGGGACAGTTTCATCCCACTGGCCAGAAGACCATTAAACACCTGAGCTTGCACTATTTCTATTTGTGTTGTTGTTTTTTATATGTATTTCTTATGTCTTGTTAATTGCACTGTTAAGGAACCTGAGATCACATTTTTTTTATACTTTACATAATTACACCGTAGTTTCTAAATGTCATGACAATAAACCTTTGAATCTTGAAAAATAGTCATTTAACAGACTCTGGAACATTGTATTGAGAACAAGTGATGCAGCGCCCTCTGCTGGCCGGTAGAAGCAATACAATCAAATGGTCCAGTCTTTCCAATAATCTGCAGAGTTTAAGCGTTGCATCTCTAAAACAATAGAATAACATTATTCACACAAAACAGTATAACTATTTTAACCATCCATATCTAATAAAAACACCATCACAATGTTAAAGAAATACATATTTGCATTAATTTAGCAAGCTCCATAGAAATTAAGTCAAACTAAAAGCACATCGATTTTAAAATAATCCACATTATGAGTTAACTTTTGTGTTTTATTGTTTTTATCGAGTTTGTCAAACGTTTCTGGAATTACTGTTTTTTAACCTTTTTCTGTTTTATATTTTTGTTTGGAATTTGTTTTTATTCACAAGTCATTTAATTTTTTTTCAAATCGTTTCCAGTAACTTTCTCAAGTATGACTGCCCTGTTCAAACAGAGAGCATTAAAGCCTTCTTCTGGCAGATCCATGGTCGTGTTTCATTACAGTTCAATGATGACCATGTGCCTCCGCCCTGGGCAGACACTGCACAGTGACCGTCAGCAGGATCAGGAGGATCTATCCAGAAGCTGAGGAGAGAACTTGATGTTTAGATAAAGGCTGATAGATTTGATTATTCAAAGTGTTTAGTAACGTGTCTCTTACTTTTCAATCAGATCACTTCCATCTACCCACTTCCATTCCCCATCTTCAACTCTCAGACCAATCCAGAATCCATAAACTCCAAGTCTGTTGATTGCTTCCTGGAAAACAGAGAGAGAGTTGTCAGATATTTAAACATTAAACTGTAATAAACACATAATGACCTAAAGACCCAAAGTGTGTTCAAACTTACACAAAACACAATTACTTTCTTATTTGCATCATATTAATGGGTTTACCTTTTCCTCTGAATCATGTGCAAAAGCCAAATTTGAATTCTCTCCTTTGCAGTCTTCTCGAGCTTCTTCCCAGGTTTTCCAATAAGGGTCATTAGACACATAGCAGCTGGTCTGATAGAGTTCCCATCCAAACTGACAGGGTTGACACTTATCATCTGAAACAACAGAGTCCAAACAATCAACATCATGCCTGCCTTTTGCAAATATTGAATTATGACCTAATATATAGGATCTGAACATACCAATGTTTCCTAAGCAGTAGGAATCAATGCTCCACTGAGCTTGACTGATGCTGAGCTCATTCCAGTTTGTTGTCATGTCTTGTATTTTCTGGTTCAAGTTGTTCGTCTTGGTCTCCAGCTCCTGGATTCGTGTTTTCAGCTCCTGGACTCCTGCTGACAGGTTTGTGTTGTTGCTTTCCGAGACATTATAGGCTTGTTTCAGGTTGCCAAATTGGTCCGCCAGATTCTTGTTGTCCCTTGTCAAGTTTGTAACTGCAAAATGAGAAATTAGCTTCTTTTATAATCAAGGTTATATTGCAATTTAGTTTTTTGTCAATTTGCCTCTTTTGGAAGCTTCTTCCTATCAGTCTCACGTTAAGTTTTCCGGTCTTTAGACTCAAACTAAAAATGTCTCAGTCCGTCTCAAAGTGTTCTGACTTCTCCAATTCTCAGACCCATTTATATTTCACATTGCCTGAAACTGCTTGTCACTGTGGTTTGAAGTCAACATTACGAAGAGAGGAGTGAAATGGGGAAGTCTTCAAGCCACACATTTTGTGAAATAGCAAGCGCTGGTGGGTAGAGAGTGGGATAAACTCAGAACTTCACAGAGGCTCAGTAACATGAAAGACACATGACATTTGTTAATAGATTGAGATTAGATAGACATTCATTGTCGTTTGGGTCTGATAATATGATTTTTTAAGAATAACAAATATATAGAATATCTCTTGACTCATCTTCTAATTATTTGTATGCATACTTGTCTGTATTTCCCACTATAGGAAATATCTATATAGGAATATAGGAAAGTCTCAAACAAAGTAATGTGTTCATCCACATGAACGGCTTCTTGATTGATAATTTTGCTTAAGTTGGGAAAACAAGCACAATACATTAATGGATGCTACCTCCATGTTGGCCTCCAGAAATAAGAAACACAGCCCCCCCTGAAATAACTTAAAAACAATATTCAACCTAAATCGTTATTTTCACTTCAAAGCATGTCACATGACCATGTGACGTACAAAGCAAGTTGACTTCAAGATTTGCTGCAGCCGCCATTAAACCGCTACCCACTCTCTGTGAGTGTCTGACCCAAAAACACTTTTAAATAAGGTAAGGATTTGAAATGGTTGCTTTTTTTGTTTTAAACTATGTTTAAATGTTTATCAATTTAGTGTCGTGTCAAGATAAACAACTAATTTACCATCTGTCTTTGTATTTGGCTATGCGTTAGCTAGCAACGTTTAACCACGTGTAACCATTTTTTAAGGATGGCTTAACCAGATAATTTTCATACATTTATCATGCATGTGGGGATTTTTTGTTGTGTCGGTTTGACTAGTGAACATTTTAATAGTTGCAAATGTTATATTGGTTTCACATAAGGTATTTTATATGGGGCTATGCAAGTTTAGCTACGTGCTAGCTAGTTTTTAAACCAGGTCATTTTCAATGCGTGCTCCGCTCATAAAAAAAACCTGCAGCATATTAAATACACTAACAGCCAGACCCCAGCCAGCGTTAGAGATGTTTATACTTTTGGCGAGCCTTTATTAAAGCTCCGGGACCGCTATAGTTAATGTGGCTGAAGGTGTATCTCTGCTCTGCAGCAACCCGCACTCGGACCACTCCGCTCCGGAGAGGGGACTGTAAACAGTGGGGAGGGGGAAACAACCCGAATCTCCTTGTAACACGCTGCCCCTCTTGTTGACCATGCTTTGAGGGTGAGGGTGTGTGATTTTTGCTGGATTAAGATTGTTTAAATACACCTTGTTTATTTATTTATTTCCTTTGTGTTTAGGTCACAATGTATGCTGTAGTGATGTGTCGGTCGCGAACGTGAACGACGGGAGCCGGCTCGCACACGCGAACGAGCCATTCTTTTTTTACATTTTTTTTTACGGGTGCTCCCGTGACTGAATGTCACGCGCATGCTGTGCATCACGTGAGGATAGACAAGGAGGGAAGGGCTGTGTGTGGCGTGCTCAGTGCTGGTTGCTGAACAGAGGGAGAGGAGAACACACGGTGAAGTGTCAGATTTCCGATTGTTACCAAGGTGGTTGCTAGGGACGCTGCTATCGATATTCTTTCTGTTATGTTGTGTAACTGTTTAATGGTGTTATCTTTATTGCTACCCCCTTCCCCGTCAATGTGTTGGTCCACAGCGCAAACGTATTAGTTTGACAAAATTCGCATCTAAAGATACGTTATTTTCCCCTGTGCAATTCCCAGTCTCTTTATTCCGAGTGTGCTTGCTTTTCTCTTTGAAAGTCATCACATAACGGCATTGTAATACACGGTTCGGCTGCATTAAATATTACATATCTGCCGTAGTTCTTTATTTATAGAGCCCTGATGAGAAGACTTCTAGACAAACATGAAGAACTGCCGCCAACACTGAAAACGTGACGTGGATCATAAATATATCAGAAATTAAACAACATCTTACATTTCTTTTCACACAATACGTCTCTTCGCAGGATCAACACTAATTCGGCTGACTTTTATATTTGATCCAATTGGTATTTACACCATAAAGGTGCACAGCTGATAGAAAGGGACACCTGGTGGTTAAAGCATGTTATTGAATTTCATTATTTGTATTATTAGATATTAATAGGATCACTATAAAGTATATTCATTACTCGTTATTCTCTACTAATAGTTAATTAAAGACTGTATATAATGACTATTTTGCACATCCCTTTCAAGATTTCACGATTTTCTAAGGTTTATTGACATATCATATTCACAAACGGTGTCGTTATGCAATGAATGAAAAACTTGGGTCGCAGGTTCCTCAATAGTGCATTACAAGACATCTATCAATATCTGTGTATACCTCCAGCAATGTTAACTATGTTGAAGCACTTATTTTAACTGATATTATGTATTATACTCTTATAGGATGTATATCGATATTTCATCTCCGGCCTTGTCAGGTATTGAACAATAAATAAATAAAGAACACAGAATTATTAAATATAAAACACAGAATTTGTGTGATTATACTAAATGATTTACAAATAAACACCACTGCATATTTACAACTGTTACACATGCTGATGTAACGCAAATGTTTCCAACTTGGGATCAATAAAGTATATCTTATCTTAAGATGATCGATGGCTACTGCCAGATTTACCTCTGAACCTTGACAAGTGCATGTTTCAGGCTTATCAATTAACAACAGGAGGGGTCACAGACATAAGACCAGCTGTTAAATAAAGCTCTTCTGACCTTAGCTGGCATGTGGGTATATATATTAATGCTGCCCATTATGGGCACAAGCAATTTTCAACCATTTATTAATTATATGTTTTAAATTTGAGTGTTTCCTATCCCCTAAACCTCCAGGGATGTACACAGTTTAATACTGGCAACTTCTTATTATGGGAAATACGAAAACATATTTTAAAACTACAACTCCCAGTAGAGACGTGCCATAGATAGAGAACATGTTGCGAAACACAAGAGCCAGCATGTGTAGTTCTGGGGACGGGGTGGGGGGGGGGACGGGACGCAGTGGACCCGTTCAAATCCAGTTTTGGACAGTCTGCCGTGGTTCCATCCCATTTCAAGAGCTGTTCGACGCTCTGCATAACCCTTGGAGCACACTCTCCAATCACAGAGCTTGAGGACTATCACGGGGTTTGTCAAGCGAAGCAGAGAGAATACTTAATTCCGGGTGTAAAATTCTCTAAAGCAATGAGCTGGGCTGGGAACAATACATACCGGCCGCTGTGAGAAAGAAGAGACGAAGGTCCCACCTTGTCCTGCGATCGTAGTGGGGGAACAGCAGCTCTCTGCGTGCAGACAGGCAGGAGAGCGCAAAGCTGGATCCCTCACTCACTCTGACCAGGCACTCCGTACAAAGTGTGTCAGAGGAAAAAGGAACATCCCTCCTATAAGAGGGGAAATGGGCCGCTCTCCGCGTGCCGAGAGGCAGGAGAGCGGTGCACAGCTGGCTCCCTGACATCACTCACTCCGACAGGACACCCACTACAGGGTGTGTCAGAGAGGAATGGGAGACATCCCTCAAATAAAATTGAATAAACGAACAGGGGGAAGACCAAGATGCAGCCGTGCAAATATCTTCCACTGACATTCCTCCGTGCAAAGCCGTAGAGGAGGAAATCCACATGCCTGTGACACAGCCTCATACAGCCAGTGTGACAGCCGCTGTGCAGACAGAGGTTGCCCGATTGAGCTCTCTCTATAGTGCACAAACAGGCGCTGAGAATGGCGCAAGGCAGCCGTGCGCGCCACATAGCAAGACAGCGCGTGCACCGGACAGAGGAGATTTGGAAAAATAGCGGGGGTAAAAACCGCACAAGACACTGTTCCTGGGATGACAGGAGTGTTTCTTGTATCCCATGGAACTGCTGGGGGGGAGAGGCTTCTCTGTGAAGTGCCGTAATGGTCTTCATGGTGACGAGCCACGCCATCGCCGCCGCTGCCCGTGAGGCAAAAGGGCTGCGAGGGAGTTTCCACACGCTGCCTTTCACTCCGTCTCTCATCATGAGGCGCGTACACGCCCAGGGGATGAGAGGTGTGTGCATGCTGTCCACACGAGGCGTTATAACGGTGCTCGTGGTTATTATGACCGTGTGTAGGAGGCATATCTGGGACAGAGGAATGTCGCGAGTTCTGCAGTTTATAAACCAATAGGTTAAAAACAGCAGGCTTCTGTAGCGAATGAACCACCTCTGGAGTGTCCCCCTGTTGGAAGAGACTCAGGGGGATCATCACGTGACCAGCTGACGCCAACGCCGAGCAGCTGCGTCACGGAGAGGGCTGTGTGGGTTGTGACACGCCGGAGGAGAGCTGTCAGTTCTTCCCCTCGCTGCCGCGAGAGTCGCGCTCTCATGCTGGCTGAGTTTAACTCCACTCCCAGATAAACGATTGTCTGAGAGGGAAGAGGACAGCTCTTCTTCCAATTTATTATGAAACCCAGGCTTTGACAGATGCGATACGAGATGTACCGTCTGTAAAGCGACTTCCTCCCTGGGGCGAGCCAGCAAATAGCAGGTCGTCCAGAGAAAACCACACTCTCATCCCTCCTCTGTGTAGTGGCTCCAGCCTTCTTTACACAAAAGCGAGGAGCCAGGAAATATCCGAACGGCAGACGATTGTCTGGTCTGATATTCCCTGAATGGAAAACGCAGGAATTTCCTGTGTTCCAGCTCGGATTGGAGCGCAAGACATAGCTTCTGGGAGGACAGGAGTGTTTCCTGTAACCCATGGAACTGTGGGGGGGGGGGGGGGGGGGGGGGCGCCCGCTCTAGAGAAACACTCTAGAGCGGGCGCACATCCTCGAGATGTTCTGTGGTCGTCATGGCAACGAGCCACGCCAGGGAGCCTCCACACGCTGCGTTTCACTCCGGCTCTCATCATGAGGCGTGTACACACTCAGGGGATGAATGGAGGTGTGTGCAGTGGTGTCCACACGAGGCGTTATACCGGCGCTCATGGATTATTATGACCGTGTGTAGGAGGCGTATCTCGGACAGAGGAATGCCGCGAGCTCTGCAGGTTTATTAACCGATAGGTTAAAACCGGCAGGCTTCTGCAGCGAGCCCTGCTGTCTACTTAATCAACAGATTAGTGGCAGCCGGCTTAATTACCGGCTCCGCTTCCTCGGAGGCTCTCGCGTAGCAGACCAGGAGCGGGGGAGCCTCACTCCCCTTTGACTCGCCGCCAGGAGACCCTGTCTCTGGGGTGGCGGGGGAGCGGAGACGTGGGACGGAGCCCCTGCAGCCGCCGGGGCGGTTGCTGTGGGCGTCTCTCCGCTTGCGGCCTCCTGTGGCTCCAGCTGCACATGCTGGCGAATGCCGTTCACCTGTTCCGCGGCCGTCTTCATGGACTCCACCATGGCGTGGAACTGGGGTCCGAACAGTCCGTCCGGGCTGATTGGAGCGTCCAGTAGCACTTTTCTGGCCGTCTCCGTAACAGACGCCGCCGCGCTGTGGTGACGGAGAGGGGGAAAGCATGTTCGGCAGCCAAGCTGGCACCCTGCTCCGACTCTGTCTCCCCCGTCCGTGGGAGAGGAGGGAGGGGAGAACCGAACGGTGAACCGTGGAGGGAGGCGGGGCAGGAGTTGCTTCGGACTCCTGCCCGACACGAGGCCCCGTCCGCGGGCTCGTAAGCCTGGACGGACCAATCGTTCTCCTCGGCCACAGCAGCAAGAGTGTCCGCTCTCCGCTTCCTGTCGCCCGAGGGGAGACGAGCGCAGTGCATGCTACCTGCTGGTTTAGAGCCGCGTACGCGTGCTCTGACCCCCGGCAGGATTCGCATACTGCTTTTATCTCTGCAGGTCATAACTCATTATGAACCCAGAGCCACATGAGGGACAACCACGGACGCAGTTGTTGCTTATGATGATTCTCAATTGCTGTGCTTCAGTAACTGTGCTGGTTTGCTGAAAAAAAGAGGGAGCAGATTGCCGGGCCTCCTTCCTATTTATACTGGAAGGAGGCCCGAGGGTGGGGCCCACCTTGCGGGTGGGCGTGGACTACAAGTGTTTCAGTGCTGCGCGGGGGCGCAGGGGGATTACCCAATAGCGATAGCCTTAGAGGGCGAAGCCATATACGAAATAGAACAAGTAGTTAATAATAATAAAAGACATTAAGAAAAAGGCATTTTAAACAGTGATTAAAAAGTAACACAATCTACCTGCATTGCATTACTCTAAACGTGTAATAACGTGCTTTAACCAGTAGGTGGTTTGGGTTAAAAAGCTGTCAAGTTTACAGTGTTAACAAAATAAAATATACTGCTGTTTCTGGTTTAGTTTACGACGGATATATTTAGTTATTGTTTTGATATTTGTAACACAAAAGTGATGGAAAAAAACCCACAGCAACACAGAAAAGATGGTCTTAACATGACCCAGCGGTCTAATAGTTAATAAAAAACAATATATCAAAACAAAATATTACTACTAACTTTATTGTGAAATTCAAACTGAACGGTAAAAGAATAGTTTCCGGTCTATTCTGAGCACGATCTCTGTAGATAAATAAAAATAAAGAACTACGACAGATGTGTAATATATTTAATGCAGCCGAACCATTTATTACAATGCATTGATGTGATGACTTTCAAAGAGTAAAGCAAGCGCTGTTGAATAAAGTATGATTTGATCTTTTACGAAACGTTTTTTTTCATATGGAATGCTTGAGAACTAATCACGGGGTTTGTCAAACAGAGAACATGATGTAGTCCTAAACGATAGCTGGGGATTCTGGGTAGTGTAGTGTCTTCTGCCATCCTTTACTCCGAAAAAATATTTGTTTCTCCAAATCGAAGTGGAAAAATACAAAAGCATTGCACACAATTTAAACCAATCAATGTTGTGTAATTAACAAGGATAATCTGGTGTTTTTTAGTCGATGAGTAGTGCATATATCACTGTAAAATCAATCGACAGTAAGGAGAATACTTACTTCCGGGTGTACAATTCTCCGTTATCCAATGGGAATGGACGCTCACATTACCTTTAAGGGCAGCCGACACAAACGAATGCCGTGCTTCCATGAGCGTCAAATCCCGCCGCAGATGGGAATACATTGCAATCAGTTGAAAGCTATTTGCGTCCCTTTATGAAGCTGAAGGAACCTCGGAGCGTCACAACTGCACGCCACGGGACCCTGACCAAGCGTCGCTCCTGGACGATTATGGAGTGAGAGTGTGTTGGTATGATAGAGAACGTGCTTCACTGCAGGCCAGGGTTAAAGAAGCTACTGCAGTTTGCCTTACCACTGATTGCTGGACATCAAGAACCACCACCTCTTTCATGTCTGTTACATGTCACTTTATAGAAAATTATAAAACGGTGGCCTGTCTTCTGGACTGTTTTGAGTTTAGCGACAGACACACTCCAGAAAACTTGGCAGAGGAACTGCTAAGAGTTGCAAAAGAGTGGGACATTGAAAATAAAGTGGCTTGCTGTGTTAGTGACAATGCAGCTAACATAACCAAAGCCATTAAACTCTTGAAATGGACCCGCCACCCATGTCTCGCGCATACCATCAACCTGATGGTAAGAGATGCCCTGAAGGTCATGAAGCCCACTCTTGACAAAGTGAAGGGGATGGTAGAATTCTTGCATAAGAGCACAAGAGCAACAGAGAAGTTGAAGTCTACTCAGCGCCAAATGGATATGCCTGAGCTGAGGCTCAAGCAAGACTGTGTCACAAGGTGGAATCCTACGTTGTACATGTTGAAACGGGTTCTGGAGTCAAAGGATGCAATCATCTCTACCCTGGCCCTTATCAATGCACATATGGATGCTCTGGATCAAGAAGAATGGGAGGCACTACAGGAGACCTGCTCTGTTTTGGAACCCTTTGAGCAGGTCACTGTGAAAATCAGCTCAGAGGGGTACAGTTGACAGTTGTTATTATATTATTTATTATTATATAATAACATATTAAGGAACATTTTAGATGTGAATGTCAGTAATATTAAACAAGAATAAACTGAGCAAAGTCCATATACCACATAATAAAACAAAGCATCATAATAGAGTCACTGTTTTCTCTTTTTTCAGCTATGTGACATCCTCCAAAATGCTACTCCTCTGCAGGGGTCTGCAGAAAATCACAGCCTACAACCAGACACAAGTGACCAAGAGGAAAGTGACCAGTGGCGTTTTCTCCTGGAGGCCAAGGGAAGCCAGGCTTCCCCTGTTTTTTCGGATTATAGTTATAATTTTAATAAATAAATAAAAACACTTCGTTTAGTTTCGGAAATTCTTTGTTGTGTGTTGCTGCCGGCCCGTCTCTCCCCCATTCTCATTGAGTATTTTACAAAGAGTGAAACAGCGCCCCTCTAGATGTTATGGTGAAACAGTAGATTGCACTCTCTGTTGCGAGAGGAGGCCAGCCGAAATTTGCTTCCCTTGGTGAAAAAAAATGGAGGGATTGACCAATCAGATGAGGCTCACGTCATGTCCCTGCCAACCTGTGATTGGTCAGGGCCATGCCAAGGGAAGCCAGAGGCGGCTGTCTTCCCTTGCCTCACAATCCAATCAAATCGCATCAATTTAGTGGTGCAGTGACGCGTCCCAAAAAGCGGAAGTAAGCTGCGCTCGGTTTCCCTCGACAAAAAAGCAATGGGATTTCTCCATAAGATTTTGGAAAATAGCTCGAAAAAAGGTCAGTGGAAAATGAACCTGTTAGGTAAATGCACATTTTGTTCAGTCGGATAATATCCACATGTCTACCCTACTTTTATAATTTTCGAATTATAAATCTAATCGATAGAAGATAGATAGCGTCACTGCACCACTCACACCGCCGTTAGAAAGTAGCAAGCAACTGAAGCAAGTGCAATTATGGAGGGTGGAGATTTGGAGTATTTAATCAAAAATAATTGTACTGAACTTCCGCTGCAGCAGCAACAACAAATACAATCTGATGACAGGCCAATGCCCAAACTGGAGCTGTGTACAGCGAGGAACAAAGGAGCGAACCGGACGTAAAACGTTAAAGGTCTCCTGATTTAGTTTGTGAATGAATGCTTATTAGAGTTTGGGCTGGAGAGTGCGTGCGGACCTGTCGGTCAGATAACAGGCGTGTGTAAGTCCTGCATCTGTATGATACAAATGTGTGTAAAATGATACCGGGCGCTGTAATCACTCATCTGGCTACGTTATTACATTGACCACCACACCCCCCCCACCCCAAAAGAAAGGACGTATTATTGGCTTCCCCTAATTTTTTCCCCACGCCAGGCTACTGAAAGTGACAGAGTTGGTGACTGCTCTCTCAACGTCGATGGACAGAAAGTTCCACAGAATTGAATCTACTGTACTCGATCCAAGGTTCAAAAGGCTGGCCTTTAATGATAACTGCGCTGTCGATGAGGCTCTTCAGAGAGTAACAGCAGCAGCAGCTCGTTGCGACCTCAGCAGCCAGCCAGCTCAACCACCAGGAGACCAAGAGGGAGAAGAGGGAGCAAGGGCACCAGAAGTGGAGCCACACATATCTGCTGTTTGGAGGCTCTTTGATGCAAGAGCAACAGAAGACATTGCAAGAAGGAATCCCTCAGCAGATGCTATGCTGGAAGTAAGTTCCTATCTGGAGGAGCCTCTTATCCCAAGAACCGGAGACCCGCTGAGCTGGTGGGAGTCCAAGGCTTCAGTGTACCCACGACTTGTGAAGGTCATGGCACGGCGACTGTGCATTGTAGCCACAATCAGTCCCCTCAGAAAGGATCTTTTCTAAAACAGGGCAGATAATAACAGAGAAGAAACCGGATCAACCCCCTAAGCTGAGGCACTTGGTCTTCCTCAATGCCAATCTGCCCTGAAAAGAAAAAGAAAAGGTTACAGTTTGATAGTTGACGGTGGGAGGTTCATTAGAGACTGTTTGATACTTAGAGGCTGTTTTGCACATTACAATACATTTATTTTTATTATGTTTTTTGTATGATAGAGACTGTTATTTGCTGCTGTTTTGAGCATTGCAATATTTATTTTCATTATGTTATTTATGATTATTTTTAATTTTTAAGATTTTATGTCAGCTGTTGCTGTATTTTGTAATTTATACTGAAATAGAGCCCTGCTGTTTTGTTTGAGCTTTTTGTTTAAATAAAAATGTAAAATATGCAAAAATACGGTAGCTGTCCTTTTTTAAATGCCTATGCTTAAGTTTTTATAGGTGTTGCTATCTGCTTTGTGTAGCGTGGTTCTACAAGCAAGTCAGTGCATGCATTGGGTGGTATCAGAGAGTTACACGGGTCTGTAAATGCAATGAAACAATTGCTCAAAGCAAATCATTTATATTAAACATGTAATTTTTACTTTTGAATACTTCAGTACAAAGGATGTATTGAATCATTTAAGTGATATATCTGTACACATATAAATAATTAGTCAAAACAGGGCTACATTCGATTGAATTAAAAGGTATAATATGTGGTAAACTGAAGAGCCGTTTGGGAGCCGAAAGAGCCGGCTCTTCTTGGTGAGCCGAGCCAAATGATCCGGCTTACTCAACAGAGCCAGAATTCCCATCACTAGTGTGCTGATTTGGTAAGTTCCAAAATGAAATGCAAGTAGTTTTCATGTATGTTTAAAAAGGATTGAAAACCCAAAACGGAGACTTACGGCCCGTCACGGCAGCGTGCGTTGAAGCCAGGGTTCGAGTTATGTGGGAGCCAACGGACGCAGTGAAATCATACATCTGTGTGGGTCGCTAATACATTACCAACAACCATTATTTTTATCAAAAATAATGCATGTGTCAATGTAATGAGTATTATTTATGCTAACGAGGTGAATAGGCTAAACTCAAAACATGTTTTCCAAAAGAACTACGCATCTCTTGAATGACAATATGTCCGCACTGCACTTCCAAGGTTGCGCAATCTATGCCTGTGAGCGTGCTGCGCGAGCCAAGATGATGTGTGTGTGTGTGTGTGTGTGTGTGTGTGTGTGTGTGTGTGTGTGTGTGTGTGTGTGTGTGTGTGTGTGTGTGTGTGTGTGTGTGTGTGTGTGTGTGTGTGTGTGTGTGTGTGTGTGTGTGTGTGTGTGTGTGTGTGTGTGTGTGTGTGTGTGTGTGTGTGTGTGTGTGTGTGTGTGTGTGTGTGTGTGTGTGTGTGTGTGTGTGTGCGTGTGTGTTGTTGTTGAAAGACCCCGTAGAGCTCAGTTTAAAACTTGAACCCTGGTTGAAGCTTCAACGCAGCTTCCCATTCACTTTGACGTCACGCTTTGCTGAACTGCATTGTGCTTCCGTCGCTTCACTTTGCCTCCGTTGCTCGCTTCAAAAGTTGAGAAAAGTTCAACTTTTCAAGCTTCGACGGAAGCGTCAGCCGGATCATAAATCTAATTGATAGATTTATGATCAATAGATTTATGATTCGAAAATTGTAAAAGTAGGGTAGACATGTGGATATTATCCGGCTGAACAAAACGTGATCCGTCCCTTAAATGTGTTTCAACCACAGACCTTATTTCCAGCTAGTTTCTAAAATCCTATGGAGAAATTGCATCGCTCTTTTGTCGAAGGAACCGGAAGGAGTCAAATGCTGACTTACTTCCGGGTTTTAGGACGTGTCACTGTGGCACTCTATAGGTGAACGTTTTAGAATGCAATATCAAGACAGAGACATTGGAGATGCACTAGTCAACCTGACATCCTCTGCTGACCTTGAAGATTTGACAACTTTCAAGGTCATCCCAATACCTGATGATGGTGTCCAAGAATACAACTTTACCGTCTGTGAAGAAGCAGCTTCTGCTCAATCAGACGATGCTGACATCTTGTCCACACCCTCCAGCTCAGTCTCTACAAGAACTCGTATCGGGTTGAAATTATTGAACTGACACAAAAGGCCAACCTTGTTCAAAGATTGCAATGCTGGGATTGAACTGCATTTTTCGTTGCTTAATTGCTTTGGCTTCTGTATGTTTCATTTGAAGTAAAAAAATAATGTGACTTCACAGATTCTGGTAATGCTACTTAAACCCTTCTTAATGGCTAATACATGTTTATCTGAAGTTGTAATTAAGAGCGGCAGAAAATAAGTGTTTAAAAATGTAAAGAAAAACAAGATGTCATGCATACGTTCTAGTCTTTAATTAAAAGGCAGCCAGGTTTAAACGCATTACACATTTACATTTTAAAGGAGAGATAATCAAGCTAGTTTACCATGTGCATATGCATGTGGTTAAGGCTACAGGAGAGTTTTGTAAAAAAAAAGTCAAAGTGATCTTGATTTACTTTTATTTATTTTTTACATAAGAGCAAATTGGTTGCATAATTTACTCAATTAATTGTATTAATTTATTGATGTATTTATTTTTAATTAAAAAAATATTGTATTTTATAAAACAGAATAGGTGGTGCATATTTTAAAGACATCCCAATAAATGTTAAGGTCTTTCGAAGAGAATATTCCTGTCTTTATGTGAACTGAGCTAAACCAAGTGTTATAAGTCAAATTTAATTTGTTTACAGTAAACAAAACACAGTATTGTATCGATGTACATTAAAGTTTTTGCTTTGTAATAAAAGAAAATATTTTAAGCTATAATAAAAAATATTGCCTGCAACAAAATGAAGTATTGTTTTTTTTTTTTTTTTCACAAACTTAAAAACTCTACTTAGATCTAATATAAATATGAGGTTAGTCCAAAAGGAAAAATTAAGTTATAGCAAAGTAATAAATGTTGTGCGGTCTTCAGAATGAATCATCTTCTTACTTTGTGTGAATGTAAATATATACTCTATCTTAGACAGAAGCAATATTGTTCACTTAACTGAACATAATTTTTTTAGATCAAAAAATTAATTTGGAATAAACAAAAAAAAATTGCTGTAACAAATTAGCGAACATTTTTAAAGTTAATCCAAAGTATCCATTTTTTCAGTTTGCTAATATTCTTTATGGTTTGTCTCATGTCTAAGTGTGAGATAATGCACTTCCTGTTTTGTGTACTTACTGTAGACGCAGAGTCCGATGATGCCACCCAGCAGAATGACACAGAGAATCCCCAAACAACAAGCCAAGTGCTGAAAGCGCCGATGTCCTGCTGAGTCTAAACAACACAAATGAATCACATGAACTTTCCAAATGAAGATTGGTACCTTTCAAAGTGTCAGTCTCTTTAGTACAGATATTGAGTCACTTTTCAACTAGGACAGTATACAGTATGGTAAATGCAGATGGATCTTTTTTAATCAGAGTAAAAGGTAAAAGACAGGAAAGGATACCAAGTTGATTTGACTAACTCAGATGCTTGAACCTTATATCAGTCAGTCAAACTTTGGAATACAGTTCAGAACAAAGGAGTACATTTGGTCCCCTATCACTTACATTGTATGAGAAATGGCCTAAATGAACAAAAGGAGTGATATGGACAGCAAAAGATTATTCAAATATTTAAACAGGCACCTGACTGTTGTTAAAGGGCCGACTTAAAGAGTTGTGAACCCATTGTGTTTTGAGAAACTGCTTTATGTACTTTGCTAAAAGTGTTCCGGTGAGAGTTACGGTAGGTCTTGAGTATTAGTCACTCTAACATTATTGCAGTACAACACAAAAGTTCAATCTCTAAATAACCGTTCACAAGAGATTTCCTAAAAACGAACCTCATATTTAGTCTGAGTCATTCACAGTTTTTAACACGTTAATAACGTTGCAGATAAAACCCCGTAAAAAGCAACAGAACCACTTGATAAAGTTTAGTAAAAGGCAGTGGTAGAATGATACTGAATACATTTAATCAAACTGTACTTAAGGGCACATTTGAGGTACTTTACTTGAGTATTTTCTTTTCATGCCACTGTATGATTTAACTCAACTAAAATTCAAATGTATCATATATCTCACTCCACTACATTTATAGCAAGTTAATTATTCAGATGCATTATTATTTAAAACATATAATGTGTTGTTATGAATAAGAACAGATGGATGATAAGACAAACTAGATTATAAATAAACTTAATTGGCATCTGTATACATTTACGTTTATTTAATTTAATTAGAACAATATTTGTGGGTGTTTTTTTAATGTAATTTTAAACTTGTCTGTGTCGGGTATAAGTAGAGTTTGCTTTTTATACTTACTTACTTTTACTCAAGTAATATTTTCAATGCTGTATTTCTACTTGTAATGGATTCGTTTACCACATGGTAACAATACATACTGCACCTTCACCTCACCGTATACAGTTTCCTCCCCTCTTTTTGCTGAAAGGACAAAGGAAATGCACATGCTCAGGGTTTTTTGTGAATAAATGAGAAGGACTTCAAAAGGCTGTTTTCATTGTTTGATAAAGCAGATTAATTGCAGATGATTGATTTATTGCAAAAAGGCAATTTGTTTCCTCAAAATGATGAGATTGTGTTTCAGGTATTGTATCATGCCATTAAAAATGGAAACGACATGATACGGGAAACTCTCAACAGATAATTCGCAATTTCCTCACTGGTTTTAAATAAATGTGTTCGTGATGATATACCTCCAGTGTGAGTCGCTAAATTAAAATTAAAATACCCAACAAATGAGCATCAGTTTGAATCTTTTTATGAGCTAACGAAATGTTAATTGAAGTTAAACTGAAATAGGATGAGGGGTTCAAAGGTTTCAAACTACTCTAGATTTAAAATTGTTTTTTCAATGTAGAATACATCAAGAAGGCTTATTTCTACCAAAAATGTGCATTGATGAACCAAGAAAACTCATATTATTAAAACCTAGCTGCACGACTAGGGAAATGTTTACACTCAACATTGTGATTTTGAAAAAACATCAATGCAAATGTGCAGGGTTAGTTAAAAATATATTCTTCACCCACACTAAACAAATAAAAAAACTGGTAAAAAGGTAAATTATTTGCAGATTTTTCATGTTTCTGGTTTCAAATTTCAATTACACGACATTAAAAACAGCAACTTTCTTTGGATTGATATTCAACATTGCATTGATCACAGAAAAAAAGAGGCTCTGATTCAAAAATCATAAGCAGAAAGTTAAAGTTGTTAAATAACTAAACTTACCCGCAGGTGGAGGATTGTTGGCGGCTTTGAACACACCCCAAGCGTAGTTCTCGTACACCTCCTCCTCTCCCTCCGCCATCACTACAGCTGCTCTGTTGAGCGCTCTCTGACTCGTAGACGGAGAAGTCTCTGGACATCGAAATAGGAGAACTGGTTGTGTCCTCTCTTCTGTTGAAGTCTATCTCTCAGCCCTCAAACTAACCACTTCTGCTTTTGGTCGAGAAGTTCATTTGCATTGCTTGACGTGACTAAACTTGGACCGTAGAAATAAATGGTGTGTTCTTGTTTTATGGAAATGCACACACACACACACACACACACACACACACACACACACACACACACACACACACACGCACACACACACGCACGCACGCACGCACGCACGCACGCACACACACACACACACACACACACACACGCACGCACACACACACACACACACACACACACACACACACAAACACACACACACACACACCATGTATACATCACTTCAGTGGACATTACATTGAATGATATGCATTTCCTGGAGACTTATCCTAACCCAACCTTAACCATAACCAACACATGCATAACCCTAACCCTATTTAGAGGCAATGGATGTCCACTCTCGGGAGAGAGACCTCCAGCATGTGTCCCTGAAATGGGGACTCTGTTTATTTCACACATCCACGACAGACACCGGGGAAATCACCTCTCTGTGGCCCCTCCAAGACCCCCAAAGGACGGACTAATGACCTCCAGCATGTGTCCCTGACATGGGCACCTCCATAACCTTGCACACCGTGAGTCCCCGGGCCCCCAGACTTAAGCACTTCCCCACGGACTAAACCCAGATGATCACACCCTACAGAATCTCATGCCCCTGGTGACCCTAAAAGGGGGGTGGATTTTGCGGAGTTTTACCGTCCGCCCATCGGCATCCATATTCTGCCTTATTCACGGCACCACCACCCCTTCTGTGGAGGATATTCTCATGCTCCTGGTAACCCTTTAAATAGTCTGATACCACCAGGGCTCATCACTGCACTTTACAAGCCAGAAATAATGTTTAAATGGTCGGGAAAAGTGTTTTTAAATGTCTGGAAGAGAGTTTTAGCCTGTCATTTTGCACGATATCATTTAACATTGATTGGATGAGCTTCTCAGCCGCCGCCATGGCTGCGAGAAGCTCCGCCTGGCTCGGCAGACGATCCAGCTTGTTCCTCTTCACCTTAAACTGGTGGACAGTGACAGACCTTTTCAAGTCGTTCATGTTGGCTGTCACCTCTCTGATGATGTGGGTCACATCAGACTGGGTGAGCCTGCACCCCCGGAGCTTTGACTCAGACAAGTACCTCAGGGAATGGTTCACATTCTTCAGGAACAACAGCGATGTTGTGACTGCCCGGTCCGACTTTGAAATATACTCGCTCCAGCCACGGACCCTCTTCGTGTCTTTTAGGAACAGCCGGTCTGACAGCCGGTCAACACCATGGGCCATGAATACAAGGAAGTTCTTTATCCGGCTGACATTGGACAGACAATTTTCTTTACGTTTTACTGTCGGTGCGACACCCTCACAATGACCTCTGTATGTCTGAATGTACGTCTCCATGCTTTTAGGCAACGTGATTTCACGCATGGTATTCCCCCGTCCCTTCCCAGTCGACCAGTGATTTGGGGGAGAGGGCCAGTCCTTAGCCAGATTAGCCTTCAGCTTATTGTAGACAGATGCACGGGTCTTCTGGCATACAGGATGCTTCTGCGGACCGCATGACAGTCTTGGCCGGGGTCTTGAGAGGGGTATTGCTGCCGGAGGCTTCTGGGGACCGCATGACAGTCTTGGCCGAGGCCTTGAGAGGGGTCTCATTACCGGAGGCTTCTGCGGACCGCATGACAGTCTTGGCCGGGGTCTTGAGAGGGGTATTGCTGCCGGTGGCTACTGTGTTCATGCCGGGGGTACTTGAGATTGCAAGGCCCTTAAATCGTACACATTCTTCCTCTTCCTCAAGCACAGCAGCAGTGGCACTCTGCTTCCTGGGTTTTAGCCCCTTTTTCAGCCTGGAGCGCAGGGTCTTCACCTCATCAATGAGGGCACCCTTCTGAGCCCTCAATGCCACATTTTCCAGCCTCACCTGCCTGCAGTCCTCTTCGTCACACTCGGTATGTGGGGAGAAGGGTGGAGGGTGCACCGGGTATTCCTCCTCATTGTCTATATCCATGAATTACCCGGAATTTGATTTATAGCCTATAGCCCCATGATAGTGAACACAAATCATTTTCATGTCAGAAAGTTTTAAAACGCCTGATAAAAGCATATGCAGGACCCCACTGATCTCCAGACTATGTACATTGTGTTAGGGAACCATATTAATGATGAAATAAATCATTTAAATGCAAAAATAATGATTACAAATCATTTTTAGGCGGACAACTGTGGAGAGGAGCCTGAAAATGACTCTGCAGCACCCCGGAGAAGCAGGCTGCGAGACCCACAGAGCGCACCTAGAGGACAGGCTGCTTCATCTCACTTTGTAACCTAGGAAAGGAGCTCGAATCCTGGGTACATGAGTGTTAAAAGTGCATTCAACTGTTTTAATCCAACAGCTGCTGATGTGGACGGAAATCTGTCCGTTTCGTTAACATTTGACTCACGAAATGGACAAGAAGGTAAAAACAGCAGGGTCACTGCTGTTAGGGTCTCAGACTCACAGGCACATAGGCAGAGCTCCAGGGTGATGCACATGGCTTTTCTACCCGCAGCAGCAGGCAGAGCGCAGCAGCAGCCAGAGAGGAGCGGCTCTGCGAGACCCCCCCACAGAGCGCACCCAGAGGACAGGCTGCTTCATCTCACTTTATAACCCAGGAAAGGAACTGGAATCGTGGGTGCATGAGTGGTAAAAGGGCATTAAACTCTTTTAATTCAATAGCCGCTGATATGGACAGAAATCTGTCCGTTTCGTTAACATTTGACTCACGAAATGTAGAAACAAGGTAAAAACAGCAGAGTCACTGCTGTTAGGGTCTCAGACTCACAGGCACACACATGCAGAGATCCAGGGTGATGCACATGGTTTTTCTACCCAGCAATAGGTCTCTGAAACCTGGGGAAAGTGGTGTGAATAGAGAAAGAGCGCAGCCAGAGAACAGGCTGCTTCACAGCACTTTACAAGCCAGGAAAAGTGATTGAATCCTGGGTATACATGTTTTAAATAGTCTGATACCTCCAGGGCGCATCACTGCATTTTACAAGCCAGGGAAGGTGTCTGAATCCTGGGTAAACATTGTTTAATTGTTTAAGTGTTTTTAAATGTGTGGAACAGTGTTTTGTCACTTTCAAAACTCTCCCGTCATTGACCGGAGAAATTGGGTCGATGTTGTATTCAATCTGACCGTTAATATTCCAGTGAGACGAAGTACGTACAATGACCGGCGTGATCCCATGTTAATTTGGTCCCGAAACCGGAGCATTCCCTCACCCTATTTAGAGGCAATGGATGTCCACTCTCGGGAGAGAGACCTCCAGCATGTGTCCCTGAAATGGGGACTCTGTTTATTTCACACATCCACGACAGAGACCGGGGAAATCACCTCTCTGTGGCCCCTCCAAGACCCCCAAAGGGCGGACTAATGACCTCCAGCATGTGTCCCTGACAATGATTCCCCTCATGGGGACCTAACTTATGTCCCCTAAGGGGGACGAGTCCCCACATGTGACTGTGTAAACAGATGTAGGTCCCCAAAAGGAAAGTAATGCTAGGTCACACACACACACACACACACACACACACACACACACACACACACACACACACACACACACACACACACACACACACACACACACACACACACACACACACACACACACACACACAAAGGATGAGTATACATTGAAACACTCTGGACAGGTCTTTACAGGTCTCACTAAAAACATCTATTAGAAAGCTTCAGCTGATTCAGAACGCCGCTGCTCCTCACTAACACTAAGAAGGTGGATCACATCACTCCAGTTCTGAAGTCTTTACACTGGCTTCCTGTGTGTCAAAGAATAGATTTCAAAAATACTGCTGCTGTTTATAAAGCACTGAATGGTTTAGGCCCAAAATACATTTCTGACCTCCTGCTAAATGATGAACCATCCAGATCTCTCAGGTCTTCAGGGACTGGTCAGCTTTCTGTCCCCAGAGTCAGAACTAAACATGGAGAAGCAGCGTTCAGTTATTATGCTCCAAACATCTGGAACAAACTCCCAGAAACCTGCAGGTCCGCTGCAACGAAGACTACTTTTAAATCCGGGCTGAAGACTTTTCTTTTTGTCGCTGCTTTTAATTGAACTATTCATATCTTAGACTGCACTGTAACTTTTATCCATGTATTTTTTCTTTTAATGTTTCTTTTATTATCTTTTCTTTTTAATGACTGATTTTAAATGCCATTTTCTTAATGTCTTTCATTTTTTGTAAAGCACTTTGAATTGCCTTGTGTTGAAAAGTGCTATATAAATAAACTTGCCTTGCCTTGAAAACAGAGAGAGACAAATAGCCCCCTGCTGATCATGCCTAACAGAAACACTTAAATGTAAGACACAGACAAAGGTTTTTCTTCCGTGATGTCCATGTTGACTATCTGTTGGTCTTCTGTGTTACTAAAAGCATGTATCGTGTAAAAACAATGATGCCGTTCATCTTTGTATCTAGCTTTGCAAGAATGCAAATTAATGTCCATTGTCAGCAACATGCTGATGATGAGTGTATGTCCAATGACAAAGAAAGAAAATACACACACACACACACACACACACACACACACACACACACACACACACACACACACACACACACACACACACACACACACACACACACACACACACACACACACACACACACACACACACACACACACACACACACACACACACACACACACACACACACACACACACACCTCCAGAGACCCTGGGTTAGGGAGATCTGCTTTTTAGCCTACTCTGCCGCCGTTCCGTGGTCCAGCCCCGTCCTGCACTTTTTAACCAGTCTTTTAAAATGGCCTTGTCCTCACAGAGCTTTTATAATGCTGTTAAAAGGGTTTTTATAAGGTCTTAATAGGGCTATGTTTATGGAGTTTTTTAAATATTTTTTTAAACGCCTATTTACCGAGAGCCAGTGCACCACGCAGGGCTCCGGAGGAGCCCTACGGTCCGGAGCCCTACGCTCTTCCACAACCTAACCCAAACCTAACCCTTACGCTAACACTAACCAAGTCTTCACCCTAAAATGATTGATTCCCCTCATGGGGACCTCCCTTATGTCCCCATAAGGGAGACGAGTCCCCACACTTGACTGTGTAAACAGATGTAGGGTTGATTGATTGATTGATTGATTGATTGATTGATTGATTGATTGATTAAAATGTAATGAGTAGAAGTTGAAACACTCTGAAAACAGAGAGAGACAAATAGCCCCCTGCTGATCATGCCTAACAGAAACACTTAAATGTAAGACACAGCCAGAGGTTTTTCTTCCATGATGTCCATGTTGACTATCTGTTGGTCTTCTGTGTTACTAAAAGCATGTATCGTGTAAAAACAATGATGCTGTTTATCTTTGTATCTAGTTTTGCAAGCATGCAAATTAATGTAATATCCGTATCAACAACATGCTGATGATGAGTGTATGTCCAATGACAAAGAAAGCCTCAATGTTCCTGCAAACCAGTTAAACAAGTTATTGCTTTACAGGAGTAGAAACAGTATTAACAACAATAAAATAATCAGAGCTTTGGGGAATGTAGATCCGTCAGACTTGGGTACAGCATTTGTGTTAAAAATATAAATGTGCTTGTATGAAACATACAGGTCAATATCACCTTGCAGCTGAACTGTCAATACCCCAAAACATATTCTGGTAACACTTTATATTAAGGTACACAAATTAACCATCAACTAGTTGTTAATTAACATGTATATTAGCAGTATATTGGCTCTTTATTAGTCATTATAAAACACTTATTAAAGCCTTATTCTACATGACCACATTCTACAAGTAATAAGCCATTAGTTGAGAGTTTTTCCTCAATAACCCTCTAATTAGTGCTTGTTTATTGCAAGTAAGGAAGTTGGTGTACATGAGTTTTGGTCTTAATAAGCTCTGCTCAATATGGGCCTAATAAGGCAGCAGTACCACAAGAATAGTAATTATAATAATAATAAACAATAATAAAAAACAAATATGATCTATTCTTATGTAACAAGATATGAAACTAAAAGTGTTAATTGTGTCTAAAAAACTCTAAGAATATGTTTTGGGGTATTGAAAGTTCAGCTACCAATAGCAAGGTGATATTGACCTGTTTGTTTCATATTTGCACATTTATATTTTTGTAACATTTGTACTGAAGATTAGACAGGAAACCTGGTAGCCTACAGGAAATAGGAGAAAGTGAACTGAATAGCATGGCAGTAGACATCCAAGAGTAGACTGCTACTGATTTTCCCGATGCAACCTGAAGAGTAAAAGGGTCAAGTCCGTCAGAAAGCAATGAATGTTGAGTAATTGTAAGCCTTACACTTACACTGTAAATATTAGTAACATATATTGTGTTTATGTGATGACATTTGGAGATTTTTTAAGTAAATGAAAAAATTGAGCATTAGCTATATTTACCTTGCTAAAGCTCCTGTCACACTGTGTTAGGGTGAGTGAAGCAAGCAGGGCCCAAATGCAGATAACACTGATATTACCTTTATTTCAAGGCTAATAATAATACTCGGAAAAAAAACAGAACACTCCCCGGTTAACTCAGTCACCAACAAAAGACGAACCAACACTGAAAACAGGAAGAGACAAGACTAAATACAGGGAGGGGGAGTTTTATACAATATGTTTAAAACATAAAAATAAAAAGGTTTAAAAATGTTATTGTTTAATGTTTTAAGGAGATGACGCTACTCAGCCAATCAAATCGGTGCACGATAGATTCAAACACAGACGAGACAAGAGGAGAGAAGCAGTCGGAGTAATTTCAAATGGCGGAAGGTAGACAGCGAAAACAGAGCATTTAATTACATTTTCTCTGACTGGACCTCTTTGAAATGCAATTGAATACCCTTGCATTATAGCAACAATAATAATAATAACAGCAATAATAATTGGGAGGGGGGGCGCGGCTGTTCTTATGTTCTCTGAGGGGAGGCTCACCTTCCCACACTTTGAAAACCCCTGTATTAGAACATAGGTTAACACTAGAACCGCCAACGGGGTCAATTTGACCCAGAGCTGTTTTATATTGTATGTAACCTTTTATACCTATTTCCGCCAAGCAGGTCATATTGACCCCACCCCTTTTCGCGCTATTGATTTTGTGTGTAAACAAACATGACGGGTTGCTATAGCAACGCCTGTTGTCTACTGCGGTTCGTTATAGATTGAGATATAGATTGAGAGAGAGAGAGATAGAGAGATAGATATATTGAGTCTGTAGTAAAGGAGCGCGCTCCCGCTCACGGGAGACTGCTTGCGCTGTGCTCCGCAGCAAACAGCTGTTCAATGCATTCTAATGCTGGGTCAATTTGACCCCGGTGGTGGTTTTAGGTATAAAAAATCTCTGGCGATTCTCGTGTTAAAGAGTTGGAATGATGTGATGATTCATACTCATGTACAGTAGGTGGCGGTATGCACCTTTTAAGTTGTTTGCAATCCGCCAAAAGCAAGAGAAGAAGAAGAAGAAGAAGAAGAAGAAGAAGAATAAGAAGAACACAATCAGACAATTAGACACACCAGGGAAACTAACGACAGGGAGGAAAAACACAGAGAGAGGGACTAGACAATACACAAGGGAGACAGGGAGAACCGAACAGCAAAATAAACCCAAACCTAGAAATACAAAACTAAAAACGTGACATAACATGAGAATCGTGACACACTGTCCCGAAATTGACACCCGATGGACACACGAATATGGAAATGTGAATTTCGCACGAAGATGGCCCCGAACCACACAAGAAGGCAACATTTAAATTACATTTAAGACATACAGTTGCAAATCAAAGTAAAAAAAACAATTATTTAAAAATTCTGTGATACTGTACTGATATTTTCATACTTTGTTCTTTACTTTATCCGTCTTTATATGTAGAAGATATCAAGTTTTCTCCATAATGTTGTTTCCATAGCACCAACAACTTCCTGTCAACTCGCCTTCAAAATAATATATGATATCCTTTTCAGTTTCGCAGAACACAAATTGTCATACTGATATTCTGTACAAACTGTGAAGTCCACTGAGACAAATGTAACATTTGTGATATTGGGCTATATAAATAAACATTGATTGATTGATTGATTGATTGATTGCTATTTACATAATATGTTTACATGATTTTGTTGTGCAATAAAACAACCCGATGGACACATGATAAAGGAAATGTTCCAATTCGGCTCTGATCGTAGCAACATCGGGCCATTCGTGAGGGCATCTTAAGCCATCATATGACCGCCGGTGGAGTTTCTCAGGCTCCGGCAACAACTTCGTGATCAGTGGCAAAATCTTTGGCATGCCACAAAATTGCGAAGGACCTTGCGAAGGTTCATTTTTGTGTTGAATTTGTGTGTCAATTTTGCCCTTCGTAAGGCCATCGTGAGGGCATGTTGTCAAATCGTCGTTACTTCGTGTTATCATTCGTGCCATCGGGCATTCGCCCCGATCAGAGTGAGGGTGAATGCCCGATGGCACCAATGATAACACGAAGATGACACAATTTGACAAGATGCCCTCACGAGTGCCTTACGAAGTCACCACTCACGAAGCTGCTGCCGGAGCCTGAGAAACTCCACCGGCGGTGATACGATGGCTTAAGATGCCCTCACGAATGGCCCGATGTTGTTACGATCAGAGCCGAATTTGAACATTTCCTTTTTCATGTGTCCATTGGGTGTCAATTTCGGGACAGTGTGACAGGGGCTTTTAACTTAGCGGTCTTATGTGTTAATCTGTGTATGTTACACTTGCAGGTATGAGATCATGAAGTGCCTTGTAACTTATATTTTATAGTTTCACTCCGTTTGATGGTCAGTGGACTGCAAATAAGTCAATGAAGGAGCATGGCTGCTCATTCCCTGGCTCTCAAAAGAGTTTTGCTGGCTGTTTAATCTATGTTCACACTGAGACAGTACAACACATAGAGAGAACAGTACACCTATTGTGTAAGTACATACAAGCAGGTATGATCACAAATACATCAACTCTGTTCAAAATCAGTTTTTAATAAAAAGTACAGGCTGCATACGGTATGTCTTCTCAGCCTTGGATAAACTTGACATGTTTTGTTATGTGTCTGAACCTCTCTTTAGTGGTTCATTAATAAAACAGATTAAAAAATAAATAAACCCTCCCACCCCAATCCCAGGACCTCTCAGGACCAATGACTGCAAACAACTATATCAGTTAAGATAGCTAGATCCGCTCCTTCAATTTTTGAGCTGTCGACACCCATAAACCGATATTGGACTCCTTAACTCCAATCACGCGTGCAGTAGACAGTTCCATGTAGACTACGTCAAGAAACATTACTAACCAGCAGGTCACTGAGAGCTTGTCGGGCTGTTTCCACCTCATAGCAACCAATTTCTTGGCAGCCGTAAGGCCAGCATAGAGAGGTCTTTTCTGGTACCCAGTAGCCGGCAGCTGAGATAAGTCATTTAAAAGAAAAGCAGACACAGATACAGGTACAGTCAAAGAAAATATGTCGGAAAACTTAGAGGAGACCCCGTTCCAAAAGCGAGCAACAGGCGGATTCATTCCCAGAACATATGGAGAAATGTACCAGGAGCCCCCATGGAGCACAGGGTACACCGAGCATCTGCCAGAAGACCCATCATATTCAGCCGTCTGAGTGTCAGGTAAGTTCTATGCGCATAGTTCAGGTGGATTTGTTGGTGGTCGGGATTGCGAGACGCCTGACGAATGTTAGACCAGACTGAATCCCAGTTAAAATCAGGTCTCAATTCTGGGACATCCTTCCTCCACAGTCTATCTAAGGGAAGTTCACCATAAGAGGACTCAAGTAGGTGAGTATAAAACATAGAGATAAAGCCCCTGGATATTCTTCTATCAGTGATGAGTATGTGCAATGGATGCCGTGCTAGTTGTTGATCCCACGGGACCCCATAAGCCTTAGGTCTGTCCTAAGCTGTAGATAAAAAAAGAAAGAGGTGCCTGGAAGGTCATAACAGCCTTTAAGATCCTGAAAAGAGCGGAGACCACTGTCACTGTAAATATCTCCCAAGGTGTGAAGACCCTTCCTCCCCCATTGGGAATAATTAATAGGCCTCCGCCCGATGAGTAATTGGTTGTTATTAAATATTGGCAAATTGAGATGCCAGGGGCATTGAATAGCGCATCATTTCTGTGCATTTCGCCAAGTCTGAATTACATGAGTAATCAGAGGGCCGAACCTAAGCTGACATCGTTTGATAGATATGTTTGTGTAAATTATGTCCTGAAGTCTCCATGGGGAGACTAACTTCTCTTCAAAGCCCGCCATGAAACCACAGCTTGGGGGTCAAACCAATTAATCAAAGGTCTTAATGAAAAGGACCAGAAATACAATTTAAAATGTGGTACTGCCAGCCCCCCATTAAGCCTCCTTCGTTGAGTAGTGGACATTTTGAGTCTAGGCCGCTTGTGGTTCCAAATACATTTTGATATTGCCGACTGTAGTTTCTGCCAATGACCATTGGGGGGCGATAAAGGTGAATTGTGAATTGGGCTGGCTCGACCACCTATTGAGGTCCTGGAGAACCTTGTTGTACATGTCTGTATAATTGTTCTTTATAGTCTTGTTAAGGTTTGGGAATATTTCAATACCAAGATATTTGAAATGTTCTACCACAGGAATGTTTGCAGGGAGAATAGCTGATTTGGCAGCGTCGTTGAAAGGCAAAAAGGCAGACTTGGGCCAATTAAATTAAAACCTGATAGGTTGCCAAATTCTTCTATTACACTAAGCAGACGAGTTGTAGACGTTGAGGGTTTCCGCATAAAAATCAGTACATCATCCGCGTAGAGGGCAATGTGATGAAGCGAGCCTTGGATAGCAATGGGGATCATATCCTGTGATTGTCTAATAAATTGGGCCAGTGGCTCGAGCGAGAGGGCGAAGAGCCCTGGACTCAAGGGGCAGCCATGTCTGGATGACCTTGCTACAGTAAAAAAAGCGACGAGATAGTTTTGCCTGTTAAAATCATTGCTGAAGGGGCAGAATAAAGTACTTTGATCATATGGATGAACCCCTTACCTAATCCCATAGACTCTAGAACAGCCCATAGGTATGACCATTCTAGCCTATCAAAAGCCTTCATAGCATCCAGAGATAATACAGCCGCTGGTGTTTTATCATCTTTGCTAGTGTCAATGATGTGCAGCAATCGCCTGAGATTGTCCGAGGCTAGGCGACCTTTTATGAAACCGGTTTGGTCACAGTGAACTAGAGATGTCATAAACTTCTGTAGGCGATGAGCCAGGACCTTCGCTTACATTTTAAGATCGGCACCAAGTAGGCTTAAGGGCCCGTAGCTGCTACAATCAGATGGATCTTTATCCCTTTTTAGAAGTAAAGAGATAAGAGCTGTATTAACATCTCTGGCAAAACTACCCCGTTCTATTGAAAATTCAATCATGGAAAGCAACAGCGGGCCCAAAAGGTCCCAGAAGGTCAAACAGAGTTCTGGGGGGATGCCGTCCCACCCAGGCGCCTTACCCTTTTACATGTCAAGGACCGCTGCTTTAAGTTCCTCCAAGGTAATAGCCTCAGCCAATTGTTTGGAATTCCAGCTTATTAAGAAAAGCCTCATATTTAGTTTTATCAAAAGTGATTTCAGATCTATATAATTCCGAATAAAAGGATTGGAATGCAGCATTTATCCGCTTAGGGTCGGTGGTTATCTCCCCTTGCTGGGTTTTGATAGAAGGGATGTCAGCGAAGTGTTCATCAGCACGAATTTTCATAGCCAGCAGGTGACTAGGCCTAGAGCCGTGGAAGTAATAGTGTTGTCTTGTCCTGTGCATAAAAAATGTGGATCGCTGTCTAAGAATTGAGTTGATTTCTTTCTTAACTACCTTTAACCTTAAATTAAGCTGTTCAATGTAATTCGATTGAAGTGAAGCGTTCAGATTAGCGTACACATTTTCTAATATTTCCAATTTGGAGAGTCGAGCCTTTCGCAGATTAGATGCAAATAGTGTTGAATTGCTCCTGATAAATCCCTTAATTGAGTCCTACAATATCCTAGGATCTTCGACAGATCCTACATTAAACTCAAAAAATTCGGTGAGTTTTGCCTTAAATTGTTTACAAAAATCATAATTTTTTAGCAAAGTTGTGTTAAATCGCCACCTAGGGGTCCGGGAAGAGAGTCTTCTTAGTGAGGCGGAGAGTAAGATGCCTTTGTGATCGGAGAGAGCTATTGGCAGCATGGAAACATCAGTGCTGTCAAAGAGATGGGGTGAGGCGAACAAGTAGTCGATTCTAGAAAAGGTCTTATGTCTGGAGGAGAAGAAAGAAAAGTCTTTCGAAGAGGGGTTAATCAGGCGCCATTGGTCCACTAGCCCTGTTTCATGAGCCCATGCACGCAGGGCGGAAGAAGCCCTCCTTTGGTCTGTTGTCTCAGAGGCTCCTGATCTATCTATAGCTGGGTCCCATACAGCATTAAAATCAGCCCCTACTATAAACGAGTAGTCTGTCAACTCTAACATGGCGGCAGTGAGGACATTATAGAAATCTCCCTCAAATGAGTTAGGAGCATATGCTGAGACCAGCGCAATTTTCCTATTAGAACATTTGACTTTTGCGATAGTTATCCGGCCTGTTGTGTCTGCCCATACATTTAAAACTTTTATATTTAAATTGCGCTTAGCCACTATGGTCACTCCCCGGATTTTAGTACTTGCAGAAGAAGATGCTATGACATGATAGAATTTGTCAGCCAGTCTTCCGGCGTCAGTCTTCAGAAGGTGAGTTTCACTCAGTAATGCCAAATCCACCTTTTTCCTCCTCAACAAGCCTAGAACACTGGTGCGTTTATGTGGAGCGTTAAGGCCCCTCGTATTCCAAACCAATATGTTTAAATTAGCCATTTATAAAGGTGAGCAGTGTGTACCAGTATAATAATAAAAGGAATGAACAGAAATTGTCGAAAGGACCTGAGGTATCCCGCCCAAAAAACCCATGAGCAAAAAGGTAAAAGCAAAAACAAAAACATGCACACATATGACAAAAAATAAAAGGATAGGCTATTAAACCCCCAACTGGCCCTCCCACAAAAAGAACCAAACAGTCCGCAACCAGAATAAGAACCAAGGGCTATACAGAATTGAGCCCAACAACATCCCATGTTAACATCAACCCGAAAAATGTGCTAGTGGGAAGCCATAAAATCTAACTAGCAGGTCTCACAAATTTAACATGGATAGCAAAAGCTGCTAAAGATGTGTAATAACATCTAATAATAGTGCGTATATAAAAATAACGAAATTAAATCTATATATCCTCAAATATAAATATCCTTACATGCTCATAAAAAACAATGTAAATGTACAGCCAGGGATCTACGAATCATTAAATTATTAATGTAGTAACTCAACTAGCAGACCGACAGTAACCTAACCCCAAGAACATATCAAAAATAAATGTAGCAGATATAACTGAGTTTACCAAGTCAAGTGTACTTATGCAGTAGTTGCCTGTTAACCGGGCGTAACGTTACCGACAAAGCTAATAAAGATTACTGCATTTAACAAGGAAGTGTGCCAAAGCTACAGTCCCAAAAGAACAGAGAGGGGAAAAAAGAATCCCTTGTAGATCGATTAAGCCGGCCCACTAACGGAGCTAACATAGCTAGCCACACATAGTCAACACAGTATTGCTACAGGCCCAGAATAGCCTGCTTCGTGTGTACAGGTTCATTATAAAACACGTGAAACCGGGTGCGCTAACGCCGCTAATACAGCTAGCCGCATATAGTTTCCATGGATAGTCACAGTAGTCAGTTTACAGCCACAGGGCTTGGGCGATCTTGATGTGCAAACCTGTTACTCATTGCCAACATGAGGGTCGCTATGATCCGGTGAAATGGTCATCGGTGCAGCTTGCTCCTCTCCCAGCTCCGCCGGGACGTCAACGAGGCGACCAGGAGAAGGTCGCTTCTCCAAAAACCGCTCCGCATCCACGGCTGAAGCGAAGAGATGAGTGGAGTAACCCATTCTAATCTTGAGAGTGGCAGGGTAAATCAAGAAAGCATCAGTTCCCTTTTCCCGTGCCAAAGCCATAGCCCGTGAGAATGCTCTTCGGCGTTTAGCTGTATAATCGCTGAAGTCAGCAGCGAAGCAGAGAGCTCTGTTGCCGATTGAAGGGGGGTGTTTCCTCCCCTCACGGAGGATAGCTTGGCGTGTGGAGAAGCGTAGACGGCAGAAGATAAAAGCCCGGGGCCGTTCTCCCTCCGTAGGGGGACCGCCGCGGAAGATTCTGTGGGCACGCTCTATTTCAGGTTTAAGTTGCTTCAGAGCGGGGAACCAAGTGGGTATCATGCACTCCAGAAGCTGCACCGGGGCGTCACCCTCCGCGTCCTCGCGTAGACCATAAACCCGAATGTTGCACCTCCTATTACGGTCCTCAAGATCCGCTATCTTCTGTTCGAAACCCAGCATCTTTTCTTGAACGGTGGAAAGGACGGTAGAATCTTTCTTGGAGCTATTTTTCAAAGCATCCAGCTCTCCTTCAGCTGAAGCAATCCTTGTCGTTACAGTTGCTAGCTCTGAGTGCATAGCATCAATCTTGTTAGCTACTCGATCGAGGCTAGCATTTAACTCCTCACGTAGCAAGGTCCTCACCACTTCGGCGATGGATTTAATATCTTCATCTTTCAACGTTTTAGTCGATTTTCCCTTTGCCTCCGGCATTCTTATAGCTTTCCAACAGATAATTCGGCATGAAATGACTTAATGTGTAATAATAGTGGGATGTTGTCGGGGAGCTCAAGACTTACGCAGCCATTTCGTTCTCGCGGTCAACCGGAAGCCCGTGAAACCATGTTTCTTTTAGCCAGAATAACATTATAATTTTTATCTGATCAACTATTGGATGGATATCCATGACATTTGGTATAGAGATATACACTGAAAAACTATTATGTTGACTTTATTCAAATGTGTTGTTTCAACAGATTTCACCAACTGTACGAGGTTAGTTGAAATCAATCATATTTGTTGTAGTATTTGCAGTGTTTTCAAAAATATGTATCGATGTCTCCTGTTGTAGCCAAGTAAGCAAATCCATTAAAACAAAATAGAATATTTTATATTTACGTTATTATTTGGGATTTTTTTGTGTGACTTGATCCAGAGATTAAGAAGTTCTTAACAGGATACAAACAGAAAAACAGCTGAGGAAGCATTTAAGCATGTGTTGAAGATCCAACAGAAACAGCCATGAACATATTTAAAGATTCAAAATGGCAAGAACTCACATTGTATATGTCCTCGTGTGGGGAGCTGACATCAAGGCCTCCTGGGAAAAATGCATTTGTTTATAAACCTGACCAAAATAATGATCATTTGATGTTAAGCAATTCTGTGTTTACAGAACAGTGGCTTTCCTGGATAGGTGCTTACTAGAGATGTTAAGATTCACCGATTCGCATCGGTGCACCGGCATAAACGTTCAAGATGCGAGTGCACCGGTTGAAAGAGTGCACATCGGCTACAGTTTTGGTTGAACCGGGTTGAACTCGCGATGCATCGATTGCGTAGCGTCTTTGCATCGGTAAAAAAACGATTCATTCATATAAAATCCCCTCATCTTGTCAACGCTCATCAGAGACGATCTTTGATATTTGCTTCGCCACTACGGAGAACGAGAGTCTCAGTTATCAACACACACGGAAGTTGAGGAGAAAGAGAACCACAGCGCACCGAAAAATACCTACAAATCAAACGTTTGGCAACACTTCGGATTGTTCAAGAAAGACGGTGTAATAGTCATTTATGCTATATAGTTGACCGCAGGTCATGGAGAGTAATAAGGTATCCGTAGACCTTTGTATGAGGTATCTTTATTACTTAACAGGTCTACAGCCATGATACATAGATCCGTCCTAGATGCGGACTTGCATACACACAGTATCACTCCGCAGCCGCACCCCATCAGTAACGTCCTGATGGTATATGTGCGCGGCACTATTACTACAGACGGTCAACTTGAAAAATCACTCGCAAATTGTTAACGATGCCGAGCCGCTTTAAAGTACACAAGTAGTACGAGGAACTTAGCGACGCACATAAAGAGGCGACGTGGGGTCTGCGGCTGAAAAGAGAAACCTGAAAGTGAGACATATGAGTTAAATCACTCAGTGAGGTGTTCTGTCAGAGAGAGGTGTTTAGCTTACAGCAGCCTGTGACGGCCAATAATAATTTAAATGTCTTCCTTAGTGTAAGCAGTTATGAAATACCTGTTTGTGAAAGGTTATTTGTTTTCTTTATTGTTCAGATAGAAACCACTGCTTTCTGCTCACTGGTGAGTTAGCCTCTGAGTGTTAAGCACATCAGGCTGGCAGCTGTATGGGCATTGCTCTATGGTAGCTGTTATTTGCACATTGTTAATCATGAGCAATGCATCCTTACATTGTTTAACTGTGAAGTGTTATACAATTGTACTCTGGAGAGCTTTTAAAGGTAACAAAATAAACGGCATGATGGGACGTGCAGTACCAAATATGTAAAGCACTTTTTTGTTAATGTAAGATTTGCTGAATATAAGGAATAAAACAAAAATCCTCTGTCGTACCATATTGAAGTATCATTATTTTTGCATCGTGTTGAATCGCATCGTATCGCCCCGAATCGCATAATGTTGAATCAAATCGTATCGAACTGTATCGCAACAGGGATGAATCGTATCGTATCGCATTGCCTGGTGTTTCAAAGGTATCGTTAATGTATCGTATCGTGGCAACGTATCGAGGCAACGTATCGAGATGCGCATCGCATCGGCCTCAGTGATGGAGATGCACATCCCTAGTGCTTACACTTACTGCAGTGCATCCTATGTTGTTATATTTCATGTATATTGTCCGCTATGTAGAGGTCAAAATATTATTGTTCTTATACTATGAACCAGCATTGAAGACAGTCGGTGTGTGTGTCTTACTCTGTCCTCTCTTCATCAGCTTCCTGGTTAGCAGCAGCACGGCCATCACCAAGGCAAATGTAAAAATAAGACCAGCAATCGTATATGGTACACTTCCTGCAGGGCAAGCACCACGTTAGAAAAGAGAGACTTTAAATGGATGGGTTTCTGAACCACGGATCAGCTTTTTATTCTCGCAAGGATCCTGGAGGGGGCCTGGGAGTACGCTTATCCAGTCTACATGTGTTTTGTAGACTTGGAGAAGGCGTATGACCGGGTTCCCAGGGAGTTACTGTGGGATGTGCTGCGGGAGTATGGGGTGAGGGGGTCTCTACTCAGGGCCATCCAATCTCTGTACTCCCAAAGTGAGAGCTGTGTCCGGGTCCTCGGCAGTAAGTCGGACCCATTTCAGGTGAGGGTTGGCCTCCGCCAAGGCTGCGCTTTGTCACCAATCCTGTTAGTAATATACATGGATCGGATTTCGAGGCGTAGTCGTGGGGGGGGGGGGGGGGGGGGTCTGCAGTTCGGTGGACTAAGGATTGCACCACTGCTTTTTGCAGATGATGTGGTTCCAGTGGCGGTTCTACAGGGTGGCAGCTGCCACCTCAGAAAAATGCCTTGCCACCCCAGCTGCCACCCCAGTTGGCAGCTTTGTTTTGAAGGAAAAGTTGTGGCTCATCGGGCATTTATGAGAGAAAATCTCTAATTTCCGAGTGCAAGTGAATGCAGCACAAGACGCGCCTTGTAACCCCTCCCCCGGCCCTGGCGCGAGCCTGGAAATATGATTGGCGGCGATTTCCTTTGAACGAGGGGACAGCGCAAAACGAGAAGCATTTCGGATCCAAGTAGACGGAAGGAATGAGGTATTTGCGGTCTACAATGACAGAGAAGAGCCTGTCAAGTTTGGATGCAAGACAAGTTTATTTATATAGCACTTTTCTATACGCGACAATTCAAAGTGCTTTACAAAACAAATTAAAATACTTTTTAGGAATACATACAGTAAAAACACATATATAATGGCATTTTACAACAGGCATTACAAAGCAAACATAATAAAAATAATAAAAGATAAACACCACAGGTATACAATACATGTTTAAAAGGCATAATGTAGTGCGAATATGAGCAGCTCAATTAAAAGCAGCGGCAAAGAGATATGTTTTTAGTCTCGATTTAAAAATAGTAAGCGTTTCTGCAGACGTGCATGATTTGGGTAGTTTGTTCCAGATTGTCGGGGCATAACAGCTAAATGCTGCCTCTCCATCTTTTGGTTTTACTCTCGGAACCGATAGAAGATCCGTCCCAGAAGACCTGAGGCACCTTGATGGCTCGTAATTATGTAGGAGTTCAACAATATACTTTGGTCCTAAACCATGTAATGATTTAAAAACTAGCAATAGTAGCCTACTTTAAAATCAATTATTTGGCCGACACGAAGCCAATGTAAAGATTTCAGAACCGGACTGATGTGATCCACTCTTTTAATGTTAGTGAGGACACGTGCAGCAGCGTTCTGAATAAGCTGCAGCTTTCTGATGGATTTTTTTTTCAGCCCTGTGAATACACTATTGCAGTAGTCGAGTCTACTAAAGATAAAAGCATGGACAAGCTTTTCTAAGTCCTGTTGTGACATTAGTTTTTTAATCCTCGATATGTTCTTCAGGCTGTACTCAGCATTGAATCAAAATGCACCATAGCTTTTAATCTTAATAAGTTTGTGAGGCGTTTTGCTGAGCAAGATGGTAATCGCCACATTCAGCTGTTATAGGCATGCCAACTTGATGCTCTGCTCACGGATGAGTCGATGAGCATAATAAACTGTTAAGATGATGACCTTACGTGTGTAAATATATATATATTTTTTGTTTTAAGTCCTGAGAAAGTCAAATAAGACGGTGTGTAAAACTTCACTGCCCAGCCAAAAAAAAGTAACCACTTTGATTTAACGAGGCCAGTAGGTAAGGGCTTTCCACTGGAAAATAACTTACTGCAGCGATGTTTATGTTTTTGCTGAATACACGTTTAGTAACCCTAACTGATGCAGTTAGTCACTTCTTTAATGTTTGTTCTTTCTAATGTAAAGTCAAGGTTGTAACTGTTTGCAATGAAGTTGTGCGGCGCTGGACTGTTCTTTTGATTCTTTTGATATATGATAGTAATTACTTGTCTTTCAAATTTGAAGGAGGGTGAGCAAGCATCTTGAGGAACATTCATCATTAACTCTTCCAAAAAATATAGTTTTTTTAATAATAACACTGAATATGTGAATCATAACAGTGATTGACTGCTAATACCATATTAATTTAGACAAACATCGACGAGACAGTTAATTAATATAGTTATTGCAGCAGTCTGCATAGATTTGGTACCCCTGCTGGTCTCAGAGTGACACAAACTCATTCAGTTATTGTTCAGTTAAAATTCATTAAAACCCTCGATGGTACGCACTGTGATGCCATTTGGGCAAAAAATGTTTGGAGTGTTTTTTTGTCATATAATAGAACAAATAAACATAATCTAAAGAAATTTTAAATAAATAATTATTTGGGGGTACTTTTTGGGGTGTGATGCCTGGAGGCAATACTGTACCATAATGGTAAGTTATGAAAAAAATAATAATAATAATACATGGGACTTTTATAGCACTTTTCATGAAACTCAAAGACGCTTTGACAGAGAATTAAGAAAAGACAACAAAAAAAAACAAAGAAATACAAAAAGAGATAAACAAAACAGAAAATCGGGGTGGAGGGGGGGGGGGTCAGTGGTTGAATGCAGTGTTGAACAGGTGGGTTTTGAATGCTGTTTTGAATGCTGTGAGGGAGGAAGAATCTCTGATGGGTTGGGGTTGAAAAGAGAGTTATTGTTTCAAATTGGAACAAAATGTATTTAAAAACACATGGAAAATACTAAATAGCCTCAACAGGTTAAATTGCATGCCAATTAAAATGTGAAAATCGTTATTTTTTATATTTTAACAAGATTACATGTCTGAATGTTGCCTGCAGGCAATATTGTACCATTGTGAAACAACCTTTAGGAATAAATACGCAAAGAGCCTAGGCATCTTTCATCAAACTTTATTTTGCCATTTGACAAAATAGACTCAGTATTGTGGAAGTTCATGAAGCAGTTCTTGTCAGCAGTGAAGCACGGGTACGTGACACACTTTGATCACTGCACTTTCACCCTTACAGCCAGGGTGTTTGCACCGGCCCTTTTTCTCCACCCACACAGGCCAATGGTCAGTGTGGTCTTGATGCACCTTTATTACATTTAGCCTGTTGTGGAAACATTTCTTGATCAAATTGATATGAAACAAATGAGACAAACATCGCTGTGACACTGGTGTCACATCGGGACTTTAACCCTAAACTTCCACAGTAAACCCTGGAGTGAAATATATGCACAATTAGATATATGATTATGATCTGCTCAGTTAATTTAGCTGATTCAATTATATTTAGTTAATATATTCTTTATTCTTCAAAGAATGTTCAAACTAATTTAAACCATCATCCTCATAAATAAGAGTTATTTGACCATTTAAGCCCAATGTGACATATATGTCACATTTCAGATATTTGACAATAGGGGGGTTACTATGTGGTCTATTTAGTCTAAATTATGTTCCCCTTAATTTTCCCAAAAGCAGAAATGGGTCCGCGTTCTTATGGGTTAAGTTGAGGTGTCTGTTGCCTACCACTGGGCTTGTTTGATGGTCAGAAACAGAACAACAGCCAAACATATTTTGACTTTAATGTAAAACCAGGAAAAAACACTGGAGCTTCATTTGATAAAGACAAAATACACAATATGATGCTTCCTCAGAGACCTTGACACACCAATCCCACAACCCCAATGTTTGGCTGTCGATCAGCGTTTGTCACCTTAGTTTTTGCAGTTTTTCATTCGATTCAATTCCACTTCCTGTCCCTCTCTGAAACTCTGCTGGTGCTGATGTTGACAGAGTGACTGAATATTGAGGCCTGATCTCCTTCTATCTTATTTTCATCCAAATGGTTGCACCATGAATAAGATTGTTTCTCCAGACTTGATTAAAGCACTGATGTTTTCAAGAAAAACACAAAAACAACAATGTGTGGCAGCACATTTATTCACTGGTGACAACAGAGTTAAACAAGACATTGCTCATAGATAAAAATACAGATAGATACAAATCATCCATAAACTGTGCATCATCAGAATAGCATCAGGGACAGTTTCATCCCACTGGCCAGAAGACTATTAAACACCTGAGCTTGCACTATTTCTATCTGTATTGTTTTTTATATGTATTTCTTATGTCTTGTTAATTTCACTGTTAAGGAACCTGAGATCACATTTTGTTTATACTTTACATAATTACACCGTAGTTTCTAAATGTCATGACAATAAACCTTTGAATCTTGAATCTTAAAAATAGTTATTTATCAGACTCTGGAACATTGTATTGAGAACAAGTGATGCAGCGCCCTCTGCTGGCCGGCAGAAGCAATACAATCAAATGGTCCAGAGTCTTTTCAATAATCTGCAGAGTTTAAGCGTTGCATCTCTAAAACAACAGAATAACATTATTCACACAAAACAGTATAACTATTTGAACCATCCATAACTAATAAAAACACCATCACAATGTTAAAGAAATACATATTTGCATTAATTTATCAAGCTCCATAGAAATTAGGTCAAACTAAAAGCACATCGATTTTAAAATAATCCACATTATGAGTTAACTTTTGTGTTTTGTTGTTTGTATCGAGTTTGTGAAACGTTTCTGGAATTACTGTTTTATCCTTTTTTTGTTTAATATTTTTGTTTTGAAATTGTTTTTACTCACAAGTAATTCATCTTCTTTTCAAAGAGTTTCCAGTAACCTTCTTAGTATGACTGCTTTGTTTAAACAGAGAGAGTTAAAGCCTTCTTCTGACAGATCCATCGTCGTTTCTCACCACAGCGCACTGATACCCACTTGTTTCTGCTCACGACAGAGATTGCACAGTGACCGTCAGCAGAATCAGGACGATCTATCCAGGAGCTGAGGAGAGAAAATGATGTTTAGAAAAAGGCTGAATTTATTATTCAAAGTGTTTAGTAATGAATCTCTTACCTTTCAGTCAGATCACTTCCATTCACCCACTTCCATTTCTCATCTTCAAATCTCAAACCAATCCAGTATCCGTTAGTTCTTGAACTCAATGGGCTGTATTCCTTGATGATGACGTTCTGACAACAGAGAAACAGATATCAGGTATTTACACCGTATAAGTTAATAAACACATAATGACCTAAAGACCCAAAGTGTGCTCAGACCTAAAAACACAACTACTTTCTTAATTGCATCATATTAATGGGTTTACCTTTTCAGCAGGAGTATGTGCAACAGCAAGATATGAATTCTTTCCTTTGCAGTCTTCTTGAGCTTCTTCCCAGGTTTTTCGATCAGCAGGCTGAGGGTCATTATACGCATAGCAGCTGGGCTCAGTGAGTAACCAGCCGTCCTGACAAGGTCGACACTTATCATCTGAAACAACAGAGTCCAAACAATCAACATCATGCCTGCCTTTTGAAAATATTGTAATTGTGACCTAATATAGAGGATCTGAACATACCGTCATAGCAGTAGGAAGCGATGCTCCACTGAGCTCGACTTACGTTGAGCTCATTCCAGTTTGTTGTCATGTTTTGTATTTGCTGGTTCAAGTTGATATTCTGGGTCTCCAGCTCCTGGACTCTTGCAGACAGGTTTTTTTCGTTGCCCAACTGGTCCTCCAGATTCTTGTTGTCCCTCGTCAAGTTTGCATTTTCTAAGCTGAGTTTTGTGTTGATTGCCCGTAGAGTTGAGTTTTCTTTTAACTGGTTTGGATCACTCTCATGAATTAATGTAACTGCAAAATGAGAAATCAGCTTCTTTTATAATCAAGGTTATATTGCAATTTAGATTTTTGTCTATTTGCCTCTTTTGGAAGCTTTTTCCTATCAGTCTCACTTTAGGTTTTCCGGTCTTTAGACTCAAACTAAAAATGTCTCAGTCCGTCTCAAAGTGTTCTGACTTCTCCAATTCTCAGACCCATTTATATTTCACATTGTCTGAAACTGCTTGTCACTGTGGTTTGATGACAACATTACTAAGAGAGGAGTGACATGGGGAAGTCTTCAAGCCACACATTTTGTGAAATAGCAAGCGCTGGTGGGTAGAGTGTGGGATAAACTCAGAACTTCAGAGGCTCAGTAACATGAAAGACACATGACATTTGTTAATAGATTGAGATTAGATAGACTTTCATTGTTGTTTGGGTCTGATCATATGATTTGTTAAGAATAAGAGAAATATAGAATATCTCTTGACTCATCTTCTAATTATTTGTATGCATACTTGTCTGTATTTCCCACTATAGGAAATATCTATATAGGAATATAGGAAAGTCTCAAACAAAGCGATGTGTTCATCCACATGAACGGCTTCTTGATTGATAATTTTGCTTAAGTTGGGAAAACAAGCACAATACATTAATGGATGCTACCTCCATGTTGGCCTCCAGAAATAAGTCATCATTGCACCATTCTGTTAATAATAATAATAATAATAATAATAATAATAATAATAATAATAATAATACATTTGATTGATATAGCACACTTTAAACACAACGTCATCTCAATGTGCTTCACAAAGCCATAAGGAAAAAATATTAAAAATAAATAAAAATAAAATGATATCTAAAGGAGCATATTGAATAAAATATGGTAATATGAAAAATAAAAGGTTAAGAGCATCATTTTTTTTTAAAAAGAAATTAAAAAAGAAAGGACGGTCAGTAAAATGCGGTGTGGAACGGGTGGGTCTTGAGGCATTTCCTAACAACTGAGAGCGATGCCGAGGTCCGTATGTTCTCTGGAAGCTGATTCCACAGACGTGGACCCAGGGAGGAGAAAGCACGGTTTCCCATGGTGACCAGTTTTGTCCGCGGGACAGCCAGGAGATTGGAGCTGTCTGACCTGAGTGTGCGTATGGGAATGTTTTCTGGTTAGCAGTTCCTGTAGGTAGGTGGGGCCAGTGTGGTTGATGGCGTTGAAGACCATTAGAGGACTTTGTAGTTGATCCGGTGTGCTACAGGGAGCCAGTGGAGTGAGTGAAGGATGGGGGTGATGTGCTCTGATTTGCGTGTTTTTGTGAGTATCCGGGCGGCACAGTTTTGTACATATTGTAGTCTCTGAGTGGTTCTTTTGGAATGCCTGCACGCAGAGAATTGCAGTAATCAATGCGGGAGGTGATGAAGGCATGGACCAGTTGTTCTGCATCCGGTTTGGTGAGGGAGTGTCGCATTTTGGAGATGTTCCTCAGGTGGTAGTGTGAGGCTTGGCAGACCGTCTTTATGTGTGCTTGGAATGAAAGGGATGAGTCCAGTTTCAAACCTACTCGTTACGAGTGGGGAGAGGGGAATGGAGTGGCCATTGATGCTGATATGAGGGATATCAGTTTTTTAGACGCTCATAATAATACTTTCTACACCGTCATACTGTGGCATGTACATGACTGATATCAAATGGTGTAAACAGATAAAACAGCTGCTACTATTCCTAATGGATTGTCTCATGTCTAAGTGTGAGATAATGCACTTCCTGTTTTGTGTACTTACTGTAGACGCAGACTCCGATGATGCCACCGAGCAGAATGACACAGAGAATCCCCAAACAACAAGCCAAGTGCTTAAAGCGCCGATGTCCTGCTGAGTCTAAACAACACAAATGAATCACATTAACTTTCCAAATGAAGATTGGTACCTGTCAAAGTGTCAGTCTCTTTAGTACAGATATTGAGTCACTTTTCAACTAGGACAGTATACAGTATGGTAAATGCAGATGGATCTTCTTTTTTTTTTGAGAGTAAAAGGTAAAAGACAGGAAAGGATACCAAGTTGATTTGACTAACTCAGATGCTTGAACCTTATATCAGTCAGTCAAACTTTATGGAATACAGTTCAGAACAAAGGAGTACATTTGGTCCCCTATCACTTACATTGTATGAGAAATGGCCTAAATGAACAAAAGGAGTGATATGGACAGCGAAAGATTATTCAAATATTTAAACAGACACCTGACTGTTGTTAAAGGGCTGGCTTAAAATAAGTACTTTTTTGTAAGTTTAAACAAGTCAACAATGATTTGAAGAAGAAGAAGATATAATTTATGAATCCCTTACAGGGACATTTCTTTCTTTTTGACACTGTCAGGGTGAGTGAAGCAGGCAGGACCCAAATGCAGATTTCACAGATAATACCTTTATTTCAAGGCTAAACTAGAACAAACAGACCACTACCCCGTGAACACAGTCATAGACAAACAAGGAACTAACCAAGACAGACATAAAAACCGGAACTTAAATACACACAAGACTAATCAAAGAAACAAGAGACAGGTGAGGAGGGAGGAGAAAACACAGGGGCACAAGGTGAACACAATCAGGTAATCAGACAGGAGGGAAAACAGACAGAAAGCAACAGGCAAGACAGGGGGTGAACACTTTTCAAAATAAAACAGGAAACCAAAGACAGAAAAAGACAAGACAAAACAAAACACAGAGGCCGTTTCTCAATCGTGAGGATACTGGCTTGGTAGTCGCATACTTCCAAGTCACTTCCTTTAGAAACGAAGCAAGTATACTTCCAAGCCACGGCTTCGGAAAACAAAGAAGAATGGTACAGGCTAACAAGTGTGCCACTCTCTCTAACGGTTTCAACATAAACTGTACCGAAAATAAATACCTCACGATTGTTTGTAGATGTAGGTGCATTAATAAACAAGGCAAATCAGGCTGTGTCTCAACGCCGTGTATTCACATTAAGCAGGTAATCATACAACTGGGGTAGAGTCACGTGAGGCAGATATATATATAACACAGGCACAATACGTCCACAGGGTGGAGCTGCAACCTAGCCTAAACCATTCTGTAACATCTCCCTTCCTTTTGTTAAGTAACAACACAGGATCAATACTGCCATTAAACTGTTGACCTTTAAACAGAACATTAATCAAATGATTTCAACAACAAATAGTGCACCTAGCAAAGACACTTCAATAATAGCTGGATCAGAACACATCAGCAATAAACTCAGAACAATCAATCACATTTGTTTTACAATCTCTCCACTTCCTTCCTTTTTTTTTTTCTTTTTTTTTAAATCTTTATCGTCCATGTGTGTTTGAGTGCGCACAGTCCAAGTGTGTGTGTGTGAGTGCGTGTGTGTGTCCTAGAGATCAAGTCTGTCAGGAGGTCTAATCAGCCGTCCGCTCCGGGAGAAGGCCCGGCCCTGTAACTCACGGCATGGTGTACCCCCAGTCTGCGGGGAAGACCGCGACGACCTCGGGGGTGATGGCCTTGGAGACTCCTCGGGGACGCAGACGACCTCTCTGGCGCTCCCCCCACTCGCAGGCTGCTCCGGGGCCGATTCTGGGAGAACTGACGGCTGGAGAAGGGCCGCCTCTGCTGGTCGAAGATCAACCCTGTTGCGCCGATACGTGGTCCCCTCCACACCGACCAGATAGGACCGGAGTCCCAACTGCTGAAGGCACACACCTCTCCTCCATCGGCCTGTCCTGTCTCCTGGGAGCGGCTTCATCCGTATGGGCTGGCCGACATTCAGCTCCGGCAGATCCTTGGCAGATCTGTCATATGTCAGCTTTGCTGCTTGATGTTTCACTTTCAGCTTGTCAGGAACACCCGTGACGACCTGAGGCACCAGTAGCTGGTCGGCCACAGGGAGAAGGGTTCTCAGTCTCCGCGACATAAGCCGCTGTGCTGGGCTGCAATGCATACCCTCAGTGGGCGTATTTCTCCAATGCAATATGGCCCTCCAGGGGTCCTCTTTGGCACGGTCTGCCCTTCTGCACAGGCTCTTTACAATTTTCACTGCTGACTCCGCTTTGCCATTAGCCTTTGGGTGCCTCGGTGAGGACATGACATGCTCAAAACCCCACTCTCTCGCAAACGCCCGGAACTCTCCACCGGCAAACTGGCCTCCACCATCAGAAATGGCCCTGTCTGGGACACCGTAGCGTGCAAACTGTGCCTTGCATCTACGGATCGTGTTGTCCGCTGATAGGTCAGGGAGCAGGTCGATCTCCCAAAAGTCAGAATAATGGTCCACCACGAGCAAGAAGTTCTGTGCTGCGTAGCTGTACAGATCCATGCTTACTAGCTGCCAGGGACGTGTGGGGAGCGGGTGTGACATCATAGTCTCTTTCTGTTGTTCGTGTGCATACTCATTGCACACAGAGCACTTTTGCACATAATCCTTGACTTCCCCTTGCATACCGGGCCAGTAAAGTGTATCACGGGCCTGCCTGTAGCACGCCTCGCCCCCCACGTGGTTGTAGTGGATCCGTCTCAGCATTTCCGGGCGCATAGCTTTTGGAATGATGACGCGCTGACTCCTGAAGAGCACGCCATCCTGTGCACTTATCTCATCTCTGACGGCCCAGTAGTCCCTGACGGCTACAGGGGTCTCCTCTTTGTGTCCTGGCCATCCCTCCAGCACGACAGACTTAAGTTTTTGAAGACACACATCCTCCTCAGTGTGTGTCCGAATCTGTGCCAGGCGTTGGCTGCTGACATTTAAATAGTCTGCCTGCTGAATGGCCGCCGTGTCACACTGCTCCTGCTGCATGCTGCAGACCATTTCACGTTGGTACAGTGTGTCTGTTCTCTGTGGCGGGGTGGTGGCTCTGCTGAGCGTGTCACTTATGTACATCTCAGGGCCTGGCTTGTATACCACCGCAAGGCAGTAATTCTGAAGTGTGAGGAGCATGCTCTGAAGGCGCTTTGGCGCACTGAGGATGGGCTTGGTGAAGATGGACACCAGTGGGCGGTGGTCGGTCTCTGCAGTCACATCACCCCTCCCATATAGATAGTAGTGGAAGCGTTGGCAGGCGAATACGATGCTCAGGCACTCCTTTTCAATCTGTGCATAATTTTGCTCTGTTTGGGTCAATGCCCGGGAGGCGAATGCGACAGGCTGTCCCCCTTGAAGCAAGCAGCAGCCCAGACCCGCCTGACTGGAGTCGCTCTGTACGGTGACTGGCTTGCGGACGTCATAGTACCTTAGGACTGGCACCGCCGTGACCAGTGCCTTGATTTCCTTCATGGCGGCATCATGTTTGGGCAGCCAGTGCCACATCACATCCTTGTCCAGCAGTCTCCTCAGCGGCTCACATACCGCTGACAAGCGTGGCATGAATCTGGACAGATAGTTCACAAATCCGACACACCGCTGGACCCCTTTTGCGTCTGTGGGGTTTGGCATGTCCAGCACCGCCCTGACTTTGTCAGGGTCAGCCTTGAGGCCCTCCGCGGACAGTATGTGGCCGTGGAAGCGGACCTCTTTCACTCGGAACTGCAGCTTTTTCAGGCCCAGTCTCAGCTTTACTTCCCTGCATCTGTCCATCAGAGCGATGAGGTTTGTGTCATGGTCGCGATTGGCCTCATCCTCTGTGTCCCCACAGCCGACTACAAGGATGTCATCAGCTATGGGCTCAATCCCTGTCAAGCCAGCCAGCAGCTCATGCTGCTTCCTTTGATACAGCTCCGGGGCAACTGACACACCGAAAGGAAGTTTCAGCCAGCGTTTCCTACCCCACGGTGTCCAGAATGTTGTCATCAGGCTGCTTTCTTCATCCAAGCGGCACTGCAGGAATGCATCACGTGCATCCACCAGGGTGAATATACGTGCCTTTGGCAGCTTATACAACACGTCATCTAAAGTGGGCATAAGGTAGTGGGACCGTTTCAGAGCACGGTTGAGATGCTTCGGGTCAATGCATAGTCTCAATTTGTCTGGCTTTTTTACTATGACTAGATTGCTAATCCAGTCCGTGGGTTGAGTGACTGTGGTCAAGTGTCCCTCCTCTTCATATCGATCAAGCTGAGCCTTAACAGCTGCCTTGAGGGCCACTGGAACGTTCCTGGGAGCACACTGCACCGGTGTCACAGTGCTGTCCAGCTCAAAGTGAATATCACCAGGCAGAGACTCAACAGGGCTGGTGAACACGTCGTGGTAGGTGCTGACAAGACACTCCTTGGTCAGGTCTCCCTTCCTGCAGTGCTCCACCTTATTCAGCTCCTCAGGAATGGTGAAGCGTATCAGACCAAGTCTCTCACATGTCTCACCCGAAAGCAAGGGCCTCTGGCCAGTATGCACGATCTCAAAGTCCAGTCTGTGCGTCTTACCCCTAATGATGCATTGTGTGCTGTACACACCTAATGAGCTCATCCACTCACTGTTGTATAGTTTTAATCTGGTGAGACTCTTCAGAAGAGGCGTTCTAGACGCCAGTCTCGTCTTGTCCTTGATGCTCATCACATTGCAAGTGGCTCCAGAGTCGAGCTGGCACCTCTGAACCCCACTTTGCAGTGGCAGGTTGACAAACCACTTTTTACCTTGAGTGTTCACAGCCCCCACGCTCTCCGCTGTGTACACGTCTCTCTCATCGCTGTCCTCCAGTTCCCCTGGCAACGGGTCATCCACAGCATTCAACTGGCGTGCCTGCTGGCCTCTTTTCATGCATACTTTTGCAAAATGGTTAGCAGTGCCACACGAGCGGCACGATTTACCAAAAGCAGGGCACAGGTCCCGCCCACGCTTGTGCCGTGTGCCACAGTACTTGCATTCGCCAGCGTCTCTCATGCTCTGTGGTTGTGCAGATGTGTTGGTGGACTCGGATGGCCTGCTGGCAGACCTCCGTCCATATCGCTGTCCTTGTGTGGCATTAACGCTGTCTCCAGGTCCAGAGCTGCCCAGTGACATGGTTTTTAACTTGCTGTCCATGACCTCGGCTGCACGGCAAATTTTAATGGCCTCGTCCAATTTAAGGTCCTTTTCCCTTAGTAAACGACGTCTAGCACCCTCGTCAGTTATCCCGAGAACAAGCCTGTCCCTTATGAGGTCATCTTTTAAAGCTCCGTATTCACAAGAGGCAGCCTTTTCCCTCAGCCTGGTAGCAAACGCATCCAAGAGCTCTCCATCCTCTTGTTTAAGGTTGCCAAAAACGTACCTCTCAAAGATTACGTTCTTTGCGGGCGTGAAGTATTGCTCCAGTGCCACCAGTATATCACCCGCATCCTTTTGTTGGTCCGCGGTGAGTCCCAGGTTGTGTTTGTAAACATGGCGGCAGTCGTTCCCCATTAGCCTCCTTAGCGCAGCCGCTTGTACCGGCTTTTCTTTCTCGCTGAGCCCGGTCGCAAGCAGATAATCCTCAAATTCTGCTCGAAAGCTCACCCAGTTGCCGTGGATGTCCCCCGCCATCTTCATAGGCTCCGGAGGTGGGATGCTGGATGCCATTGTTCCAACGTGACGCTAATGCTAACAGGCTAACTGAAACTGCTAAACCTCACCAAAACAAATAAATGCACGCCGTCTCAGCGACGGACAGTAGCATGCAATCCACAGCTGGGTCCTATTTGAGCTTCTGACACCATGTTTGTAGATGTAGGTGCATTAATAAACAAGGCAAATCAGGCTGTGTCTCAACGCCGTGTATTCACATTAAGCAGGTAATCATACAACTGGGGTAGAGTCACGTGAGGCAGATATATATATAACACAGGCACAATACGTCCACAGGGTGGAGCTGCAACCTAGCCTAAACCATTCTGTAACAACGATGTCTATCTAATTATGAACTTGCTCTACTTTCACGGAACACATTTTTGGTGATAACAAATGCAACAAAGTCACATATTTACCAACACATGTTCTACGCCACTACATACTTACATTTAAATGTGTGCTGTGCTGCATCGGTTCAGCCATTCTCCGCAAGGGTCTTTGAAATTGGTCCGTGCGCAAAGCATTGTGGGGATTTGAAGGACGCGAAGTCTACCCATGTGCAGCCTCGTAATTACCCCCAAACCAAGGACGTGGCCTCGGTGGAATTCCAAGTATGCTGGAGATTGGAACAGTCCTTCGGCGAAACTCGATTACGTAGTATCCTTGAAATATTGGCTTGGAAGCCAGTTTCCTCGCGATTGAGAAACGGCCACACAGATCGTGACAGACATTATCAGTGTTGGGCAAGTTACTTTTAAAAAGTAACTAGTAATAGTTATAGTTACTGCTCTCAAAAACTAACTAGTTACTTTATTAGTTACTAAATTATTAAAGTAACTCGTAACAAGTTACTTAACATTACATTAAAAATAATAACAATACAATTGAAAATGAAATGCTTTCACTGGTATTTTGCTGACTAGTTCTCTGAAGGCAACAGACTCGACCGTTGCGATGGGCAGCATGTCCTCAACAACATACCTGGCAATCAATCTGTTTAGTTGACTCTGGGTGATATGTGGCGATTTAAAAAAAATCGTTTTTTGGCTATTTAGATGGTGTTGCTCCATCTGACTCACTGCCGGTGGTTGAGACGGTGGGGTCTTTGGCGACTAGTTTTCTAGCCCCATGTACATTACTTAGGTTCTTCAGGAGATTGGCATTGCTGTTTTTCGATGTGGACAATGCGATCTGTCCTGCACACAGTTTACATTTTACCGTAATATTTTTATCCCCACAAATTGAAAATAGTGGTTATATTTCCAAGTTGCAAATGCGCTGCTCCTCTCGCTGATACTTGCATCTGCCATTGTGTGTGTGTGTGCTGGTGGTGAGCGTTGCCGTGTGTGTGTGTGTGTGTGTGTGTTAGCATACATCCATGGTTAGCATTAGCAAGTGTTCGTGTGTGTATTTTCCCCATAAGGCAAGACCCGCCCAACTCTGTTTCTGATTGGCTTACCCTGAAATGTTGCCCCACATTAACCAATCATCACTCCTCTCTGGTTACTTTCAGTTTTCCATGGTGCTGTGAGAGGACATCGCTGTATTCGCCTGTAAGTTATCCGCAGGGAGATTCGGTTCAGTTCCATCACATAATGTAACGCACCCATTTAAATCACAGTAACTATAACTGCGTTACTTAATGGGAATATGTAACTAGTAACGCTATTAGTTACCACAACAAGTAGTTGTGTTACAGTAACTTTGTAAAGCGTTAGTCCCAACACTGGACATTATAGACTTGTGCATACTTTGATTAGAAACTTATTTTTTGATATGTCAAAAATAAACGGGGGATAAGACAGCGCAGCTTCGTACGTGGGACCATCATTTTTGTATTAGACCAGAATGCCCCGTCTGCAAAACGTTGACATTTGTCACACTGCACACTCCCAACTTTGTAGAGCTTTGTTAGAGTGCTAGGGTTACTGACAAAACACCTACAGATATAAAGTTTAGAACAGTTCTTGTGAACTTGTTCCCTTTTAATAATAGTTATAATGGTAAAGTAGTGGTAGTAGTGGTAGAACTCCCAGTTGCAGTAACACCTGAATGCATTTTTTAATACAACTTACCCTCGTTCTTGCTTTCGTTCTGCACCTTCACGTTATCGTACACAGTTTCCTCCCCTCTTTTTGCTGAAAGGTCAAAGGAAATGCTCAGGTTTTTTTGTGAACAAATGAAAACGACTTTAAAAGGCTGCTTTAATTGTTTGATATGGAGGAAAATATTTTTTACGATGATTGATTTATTGCAAAAATGCAAAGTTTTTCCTCAAGTGCATTAAAATGGACAGCTTCAAAATGATGAGATTGTCTTTCAGGTATTGTATCATGATGTTTAAAAATGGAAACAACATGATACGGGAAACTCTCAACAGATAATTATCTCACTTCGCAATTTCCTCACTGGTTTTAAATAGATGTGTTTGTGATGATATATCTCCCCAAACAACAAGCCAAGTGCTGAAACCGCCGTTGTCCTGCTGAGTCTTAACAACAACAATGAATAATATTAATTGACCAAATGAAGATTGGTACCTTTCAAAGTTACAGTCTCTTTAGTAAAGATATTGTGTCACTTTTCAACTGGGACAGTATACAGTATGGTAAGTGTTCCAGTGAGAGTTACGGTAGGTCTTGAGTATTAGTCACTCTAACATTATTGCAGTACAACACAACAGTTCAATCTCAAAATAACCGTTCACAAGAGATTTCCTAAAAACGAGCCTCATATCTAGTCTGATTCATTCACAGTTTTTAACACGTTAATAACGTTGCAGATAAAACCTCCGTAAAAAGCAACAAAACCACTTGATGAAGTTTAGTAAAAGGCAGTGGTAGAATGTTACTGAATACATTTAATCAAACTGTACTTAAGGGCAAATTTGAGGTACTTTACTTTACTTGAGTATTTTCTTTTCATGCCACTGTATGATTTAACACAACTACAATTCAAAGGTATCATATATCTCACTCCACTACATTTATAGTAAGTTAATTATTGAGATGCATTATTCTTTTTTAAATATGTGTTGTTATAAATATGAACAGATGGACGATAAGACAAACTACATAATAAATAAACTTAATTGGCATCTGTACACATTTATGTTTATTTAATTTAATTAGAACAATATTTGTGGGTGTTTTTTATGTAATTTTAAACTTGTCTGTGTCGGGTATAAGTAGAGTTTGCTTTTTATACTTACTTAATTTTACTCAAGTAATATTTTCAATGCTGTATTTCTACTTGTAATGGATACAATGGTAACGGTACTTTTACTAAAGGAGCTGAATACTTTCTTCAACCCTGGTAAAAGATCAAGGTTTGGCTTAAAATAAGTACTTTTTTGTCACTTAAAACAAGTCAACAATGATTTGAAGCAGAAGAAGATATACTTTATGAATCCCTCACAGGGACATTTGCTTCTTTTTTACATTATAGACTTGTGCATACTTTGATTAGAAACTCCTTTTTTGATATGTCAAAAATAAACGGGGGATAAGATAGCTTCGTACGTGGGACCATAATTTATTCATTAGACCAGAATGCCCCGTCTGCAAAACGTTGACATTTGTCACACTGCACACTCCCAACTTTGTACGGCTTTGTTAGAGTGCTGGTTGACAAAGCACCTACAGATATAAAGTTTAGAACAGTTCTGGTGAACTTGTTCCCTTTTAATGATAGTTATAATGGTAAAGTAGTAGTGGTAGTACTCCCAGTTGCAGTAACACCTGAATGCTTTTTTTAATACAACTTACCCTCGTTCTTTGTTTCGTTCTGCACCTTCACCTCATCGTACACAGTTTCCTCCCCTGTTTTTGCTGAAAGGTCAAAGGAAATGCACATGCTCAGGTCTTTTAGTGAATAAATGGACTTTTAAAGGCTGCTTTAATTGTTTCTATATAGCAGAACAATTGCCTTACGATGATTGAATAATTGCAAAAATGCAAAGTATTTTCCTCAAGTGCATTAAAATGGGCGGCTTCAAAATGATGAGATTGTCTTTCAGGTATTGTATCATGGTGTTTAAAAATGGAAACAACATGATACGGGAAACTCTCAACAGATAATTATCTCACTTCGCAATTTCCTCACTGGTTTTAAATAGATGTGTTCGTGATGATATATCTCCCCAAACAACAAGGCAAGTGCTGAAACCGCCGTTGTCCTGCTGAGTCTTAACAACAACAATGAATAATATTAATTGACCAAATGAAGATTGGTACCTTTCAAAGTTACAGTCTCTTTAGTAAAGATATTGTGTCACTTTTCAACAAGGACAAGATACAGTATGGTAAGTGTTCCAGTGAGAGTTACCGTAGGTCTTGAGTATTAGTCACTCTAACATTATTGCAGTTCAACACAAAAGTTCAATCTCAAAATAACCGTTCGCAAGAGATTTCCTAAAAACGAGCCTCATATCTAGTCTGATTCATTCACAGTTTTTAACACGTTAATAACGTTGCAGATAAAACCTCCGTAAAAAGCAACAGAACCACTTGATAAAGTTTAGTAAAAGGCAGTGGTAGAATGTTACTGAATACATTTAATCAAACTGTACTTAAGGGCACATTTGAGGTACTTTACTTTACTTGGGTATTTTCTTTTCATGCCACTGTATGATTTAACTCAACTACAATTCAAATGTATCATATATCTCACTCCAATACATTTATAGTAAGTTAATTATTCAGATGCATTATTATTCAAAACATATCATGTGTTGTTATAAATATGAACAGATGGACAATAAGACAAACTAGATCATAAAGAAACTTAATTGGCATCTGCACATATTTATGTTTATTTAATTTAATTAGAACCGTTATTTGGGTGTTTTTTCTTTAATTTAACTTGTTCCCTTTTAAGGATAGTTATAATGGTAAAGTAGTAGTGGTTGTACTCCCAGTTGCAGTAACACCTGAATGTTTTTTTAATACAACTTACCCTCGTTCTTTGTTTCGTTCTGCACCTTCACCTCATCGTACACAGTTTCCTCCCCTCTTTTTTCTGAAAGGTCAAAGGAAATGCACATGCTCAGGTTTTCTTTGTGAATAAATGAGAAGGACTTTAAAAGGCTGTTTTCATAGTTTGATATAGCAGATTAATTGCCTTACGATGATTGATTTATTGCAGAAATGCAGTTTTTTCCATTAAAATGGGCAGCTTCGAAATGATGCGATTGTGTTTCAGGTATTGTATCATGCCATTAAAAATGGAAACGACATGATACGGGAAACTCTCAACAGATAATTCGCAATTTCCTCACTGGTTTTAAATAGATGTGTTCGTGATGATATACCTCCAGTGTGAGTCGCTAAATTAAAATTAAAATACCCAACAAATGCCCATCAGTTTGAATCTTTAAGTTAAAGAAATATGAATTGAAGTTAAACTGAAATAGGATGAGGTGTTCAAAGGTTTCAAACTACTCTAGATTTAAAAGTGTTTTCTCAACGTAGTAAACATGAATAAAGAAGGCTTATTTCTACCAAAGATGTGCATTGATGAACCAAGAAAACTCATATTATTAAAACCTAGATGCACGACTGCTATGGTGAGTTTTCTTGGTTCATTTGTAGTGAAAAGTTTACACTCAACATGTGGTTTTGAAAAACATCAATTCAAATGTGCTGGGTTCGTTAAAAATCTATTCTGCACCCACACTAAACAAATACAAAAACTATCATTTGCAGATTTGTCATGTTTCTGGTTTCACAGTTAAATTACAGGACATTAAAAACAGCAACTTACTTTGGATTGATATTCAACATTGCATTGATCACATTAACAAAGAGGCTCTGATTCAAAATCATCAGCAGGAAGTTAAAGTTGTTAAATAACTAAACTTACCCGCAGGTGGAGGATTGCTGCCGGCTTTGAACACACCCGAAGCGTAGTTCACCTCCTCCTCTCCCTCCGCCATCACTACAGCCGCTCTGTTGAGTGCTCTCTGACTCGTAGACGGAGAAGTCTCTGGACATCGAACAAGGAGAACAGGTAGTGTCCTCTCTTCTGTTGAAGTCTATCTCTCAGCCTTCAAACTAACCACTTCTGCTTTTGGTCGAGAAGTTCATTTGCATCGCGTGACGTGACTGAACTTGGACCGTAGAAATAAATAGTGTGTTCTTGTTTTATGGAAATGTACACACACACACACACACACACACACACACACACACACACACACACACACACACACACACACACACACACACACACACACACACACACACACACACACACACACACACCATGTATATATCACTTCAGGGGACATTACATTGACTTACATGCATTTCCTGGAGACTTATCCTAACCTTAACCATAACCAACACATGCCTAACCCTAACCCTAACCCTAATCCCAAACCTAACCAAGTCTTCACCCTAAAATGAATGATTCCCCTCATGGGGACCTCCAATTTGTCCCTATCTATTGCACGTCTGTCCGTCCTGGGAGAGGGATCCCTCCTCTGTTGCTCTCCCTGAGGTTTCTCCCATGTTCCCCTTTAAACTGTGGGGTTTCTCTGGAAGTGTTTCCTTGTACGATGTGAGGGTCTAAGGACAGAGGGTGTTGTATTGTCATACTGATATTCTATACACACTGTGAAGTCCACTGAGACAAATGTAACATTTGTGATATTGGGCTATATAAATAAACATTGATTGATTGATTGATTGATTGATTGATTGATTGATTGATTGATTGAAATGTAATGCATATAAGTTGAAACACTCTGAAAACAGAGAGAGACAAATAGCCCCCTGCTGATCATGCCTAACAGAAACACTTAAATGTAAGACACAGCCAAAGGTTTTTCTTCCATGATGTCCATGTTGACTATCTGTTGGTCTTCTGTGTTACTAAAAGCATGTATCGTGTAAAAACAATGATGCTGTTTATCTTTGTATCTAGTTTTGCAAGCATGCAAATTAATGTAATCTCCGTGTCAGCAACATGCTGATGATGAGTGTATGTCCAATGACAAAGAAAGCCCCAATGTTCCTGCAAACCAGTTAAACAAGTTATTGCTTTACAGGAGTAGAAACAGTATTAAAAACAATAAAATAATCAGAGCTTTGGGGAATGTAGATCCGTCAGACTTGGGTACAGCATTTGTGTTAAAAATATAAATGTGCTTGTATGAAACATACAGGTCACTATCACCTTGCAGCTGAACTGTCAATACCCCAAAACATATTCTGGTAACACTTTATATTAAGTTACACAAATTAACCATCAACTAGTTGTTAATTAACATGCATATTAGCAGTATATTGGCTCTTTATTAGTCATTATAAAACACGTATTAATGCCTTATTCTACATGACCATATTCTACAAGTAATAAGCCATTAGTTGAGAGTTTTTCCTCAATAACCCTCTAATTAGTGCTGATTTATTGCAAGTAAGGAAGTTGGTGTACATGAGTTTTGGTCTTAATATGCTCCGCTCAATATGGGCCTAATAAGGCAGCAGTACCACAAGAATAGTAATTATCCCATAATAACACTTAACAAATATGATCTATTCTGATGGAACAAGACATTATTCCTGTTATTGTCTCATTATACCACACTCTCAATGGATTCAAATTAAATATATAACTCATCATGAACACATCTGTCCATCAGACAGAGGGCTGCTGTGCCTTTAAAATGACCGCTCAGAGGAGAGGAGTTCTCATTTCTCTAACCACCTGCTGCTTCCCCTCCTCTCTCCTCGGTTCCCCTCCTCGACTCCTCTGCTCGCATCTCCTGTGGGCGGGACTAAGACGCGAGGATAGGAGTCAAGGAGGGGAGTCAAGGAGGGGAAATTAGAAATCAGAAAGGTCTAATGACTGAATATTGAGGCCTGATCTCTTTCCATCTTATTTACATAAAAATGGTCGCACCATGAATAAGATTGTTTCTCCAGACTTGATTAAAGCGTACTGATGTTCTCAAGAAAAGACAAAACAACAATGTGTGGCAGCACAGAGTTTACAGAGTAAAACATGACATTGCTTATAGATAGAAATACAGATAGATAAAATGATCCGTCAGCTGGGCCAATAAACAAAGTCAGAATACTTGATGAAACAGACTCTGGAACATTGTATTGAGAACAAGTGATGCAGCGCCCTCTGTTGGCCGTTAGAAGCAATACAATGAAATAGCAGAGTCCTTGCACTAATCTGCAGTTTAAGCATTGCATCTCTAATACCAACAAGTTTAACCATCCAGTGTGATAAAAACAACATAAATATTTCAAGGAAATAAAAAATTGCATTTATTTTGCAAGCCCTATAGAAATCCAAAAGTCAAACTAAAGCTATATTGATTTTTAAATAATCCACATTATATAAGAGTTAGCTTTTGTGTATTATTGTGTGTATTACATTTATGCAAAGTGTATGTCATTAATGTTATTTTTTTTATTGTTTAGTTTTACAAGGTAACATCTCTTTAAATGTTTTGAATTTTTTTTTTTTTAAAGTACGACAATCCATAGTTTTACATTTATAGGCCTGTAAATGTATTTAATTTTCTTAGTTCAAATAGTTATCAGTAACATGCATCCGTTTGATAAAAATGCAGAAAAACCTGGTTCTTCAACCCGCATGGCTCGATAGCCTGCTGACAGGGAGAGATGACAGGTAAGGGTATCACCGACACAGCACAAGCAGCAGAGTTAACCTGGCCCCCATTATTCCCCCTGCTAGCCTTAGCTTTGGGACAGTCAGCTTTCCAGTGCCCTCTCCCCCTGCAGAAGTTACAGCTTTCCGATGGGTCAACCCGTGGCTGACCTCGCATCGCACGTTCAGCATTACCCAAGTGTGCATGAGCTTCCTCCTCCCATCTACCTGCTGCACGATACATTCCTCCTGGACCCTGCAGTCCCGACCGCTCCTGTGTATCAGCACGTAGTCACCAGCCAGTACAGCGGCCTCTGCAGCAGTCTGCACCTTGCGCTTGCTGATGTAAACTGCAATGTGGCTGGGTACAGAATATTGTTATTGTTCCAACACAATCATATCACACAATGCAGCATACAAATTCACATGTAGGGCATTGCACCATCTGATAAAAAAAAGTAACAGATCACTGGCAAACTCAACATGGGTCTGTCTGCTAGACTTCTCCTAGGACCTGAACCTCTGGTGATATGCCTCAGGGACTAACTTCAGCACAGCAGTCTTAACAGTTAAATAAACCTTGCTCTCTGCCACCATCAGAGCAGAATAAGCTTCCTGGGCTTTACCTGTTAACACACACTGTAACAATAAGGTTTTCGGGGTCAAATTTGGCCCAACCAAGATTCATCTTTGACTTTAGAAACCCCACCCCCTGTAACAATAATTGAAAACTTTTTGGGCTGAGATTGTATTCTAATATTAGTCAGATGATAAACGTAATGATCCACTGTCTTCACTATAGGAAATATAATGAGTGAATTGAATCACATGTTTTTACTTTAATATGTGGTGTAATTTTTTTGGGGGCATAAAATTACAACAGGATTGCACGGTTATGAATGCATAATAAGTTAGTTATGATGTAGTTAAAACAATATTGGATGATATTCATTATTTCTGAGTGTTTGGGAATGAGATGAATCATGGGTCAAAATTGACCCGCGAACACCATGAACGGTAACAGCTTTTGAACACAACACACGGGTTAAGGTCTTCTTTTGAAAAAGAAAATAACTTTGGGGGTATCCACAGATAAATATTAAGCATGACAAAGTACTTAACGTCTAATATTTTTGCATAGTTTATTTTGGCACTTGACAATCACCTTCCCTGAATTTGACTCAGGTGTAACTAAAGTCTGATTTAAGGGTTGTATATATTTCACATCATTAATCAGAATCTGCAAAGTAACTAAAATAAATGTAATGGAGTAAAAATACTAGGTTAACCTCTGAATGTTAGAGGAGTTCGAGTCCAGTTTTGGATAGTCTGCCGTGGTTTCATTACATTTTTCCAAGCGCTGTTTGATGATTATGGGTAGTGTAGTGTCTTCCGCCATCCTAAACTCCGAAAAAAACTTTGGGTTAAAAACACAAAAGCATTGTAGACAATTTAAACCAATCAATGTTGAGTAATTAACAAGGATAGACTGATGTTTTTTAGTGGATGAGTATGGCAGATATCACTCTGTTATCATTTGACTTCCGGTTTTATTATGAACATTTCGAGACCGGAAATACTGTTTTCACCCCGTTAGGGTTGACGCCAACTTTACATGGACGCTGCCGTCAATAGAAATGAATAGGGGAAAGACGTAGTATATACACGTTCTCCACGCGAGACCTCAAATCATCTTCGTAATATCAATCAAACTATAGAAGATCCTACACATCCACTGGACATGGATTCTAAAAGTACAATATACACTTCTCGCTAGAAATCTAACCAAAAAGCATTTTAATGGCCAAACTATTCTACAATTTAGGATTTTCCAGAGAGGGTTATTAGTGAACATACGGCCCTCCGGAGCGTTTGCAATCAGTCAACGTTTGCATCAGCCCAAATGCCGCAAAAATTATTGTTTCTTACACGACCTTTAAAACGTGACTGTAGGTCGTAATAAGCTGCTGAACAATCAACCTATTTGATCTTTTTTACGGAGGAGGACAGGCTGTATAGAGCATGCGCCCCTTAAACCCCCCGAGCTCCCACTCTCGGCCCGCTAGAATGAATGAAGAGAGAAAATAAATGTGGATTCGGCTTTTAGTCCATTTTAAAACTTTAAGTAGCTAATGATTCTAATAAGGGCTATCAAAAAGTTTATACTGGGTTGTTTATTTTGTTTAAAAAAAATTACCCGCTGATTTACAGCCGTCTCTTTGCCCATGTTAGTCAATGGGAAAAAGTATTTCAGGGCCCAGTGACGTCATGAACTGATACGGAAGATGTAGTACCGCAGTTTGGCCACTACGAATATTTTCCTCAGACTCCGGCGCACTTCCTGGGGGCTTGGAAACAATGTGACAGAGAACAGGAGTGGAGATTAACGGAGAAAAGTAATATCTACATATAAAGAAGGATAAAGTAAAGGATCATGTTTAAGTGTTAGCACCCCCGAAGAGGCAGAAGCTCTTACGTTGATATTGGAGATTTCAATAAATTAATATCATCAGTCAAGTCTTGGACCATTATTCGGAGGGAAATACTACATGATGTGTGTGTGTGTGTTTGTGCTCTGGGGCCTCATGTATAACGCCGTGCGTAGGATTCACGTGGGAAGGTTGCTTACGTAGTAGAAATCCAAAAAATAGGTACAGAAATTTTCCGATTCACCAAACATTGCGTACCGTAGAGGAAAGTGCGTACAGCTCTTCCTACACCGGTTTCCCTTTATAAATCACAACCGACTCGAAATGCAGTGCAGCTTTTGCGGGCTTCACGTAACGCCCATATTTGCCTATAAATAGTCAAAGAAACGCCCTTTCATTCATTCATTTTGACTGACTGCATGGAGAATATCGCAGGACAGCTAAAAAAGACTTCTCACATCGTGTCAGATTTTGGTTATTTTGGGGAGGTGGAGATAAATCATATTGTTTGGTGGATGCAGTTTGAACCAGAGTAGCAGCATGGAGGTCGGATCAGTTTAAATATCTGATAACTCTCTCTCTGTCTTCCAGGAAGCAATCAATGAAAAAAGCTTTGGACGTTATGGATTCTGGATTGGTCTGAGAGTTGAAGATGGGAAATGGAAGTGGGTGGATGGAATTGATCTTACTGATAGGTAAGAGACACGTTACTAAACACTTTGAATAATAAAATCAGCCTTTCTCTAAACATCATGTTCTCTCCTCAGCTCCTGGATAGCAGCTCCTGCTGACGGTCACATGTGTTTTACAAGAACGGAGACACATGGTTATCAGTGAGCTGTGGTGAGAAACGACAATGGATCTGCCAGAAGAAGGCTCTGTCTGTTTAAAAAGGACAGTCATACTAAGAAGGTTTCTGGAAACTCTTTGAAAAAAATATGAATTACTTGAGAATAAAAACAAATTCCAAACAAAAATATAAAACAAAAAAAGGTTTAAAAACAGTAATTCCAGAAACGTTTCACAAACTCGATAAAAACAATAAAACACAAAAGTTAACTCATAATGTGGATTATTTCAAAATCGATGTGCTTTTAGTTTGACTTTATTTCTATGGAGCTTGATAAATTAATGCAAATATTTATTTCTTTAACATTTTATGTTGTTTTTATTAGATATGGATGGTTAAAATAGTTATACTGTTTAGTGTGAATAATGTTATTCTGTTGTTTTAGAGATGCAACGCTTAAACTCTGCAGATTATTGCAAAGACTCTGGACCATTTTATTGTATTGCTTCTACCGGCCAGCAGAGGGCGCTGCATCACTTGTTCTCAATACAATGTTCCAGAGTCTGTTAAATATCTATTTTAAAAGTGGAGTGTCATCATCCGCAATACATTCAGCTCATTTGGAGCTTACGGATTCTGGATTGGTCTGAGAGTTGAAGATGGGAAATGGAAGTGGGTGGATGGAAGTGATCTGGCTGATGGGTAAGAGATTCATTACTAAACACTTTGAATAATAACATCTATCAGTCTTTCTCTAAACATCATGTTCTCTCCTCAGCTCCTTTATTGCAGCTCCTGTTGACGGTCACTGTACAACCTCTGTCCTGAGCAATAACAAATGGTTATCAGTGAGCTGTGATAAACCACAACGATGGATCTGCCAGAAGAAGGCTTTATCTGTCGCTGTTTAAACAGGGCAGTCATACAAAGAAAATGAGATACATTTACAGGCTTATGAATGTAAATCTATGGATTATCCTACTTTAAAAAAAAAATGTGCAGATGTTACCTTGTCAAACAAAAAAGGAAAAAAAACAGTAATTCCATAAACCTTTAATAAACTCAATACAAACAATAAGACGCAAAAGTTAACTCATATATAATGTGGATAATCTTGACATCAATCAGCGGCATAGTTTACAGATAGCAACAGTCAGCAATGTGTTGGCTGCTGAAGCACTGGCTGAGGGCTCCTTTCTTAGCGACCAGACGAGAGAGGGTAATGAGTTCTGCGGCCGCCAGGCAGGAAACATGTGACTTATCAGTAACTTTAGACATCGTAACACCATTTTAAACGAGATTTTATTTTAGATTATACATTTTACTGATACCAACTATGTAATATTTACCCTGTTCATTAAAGCCGCTGGGCTCCGCTCGAAATAGGATTGAAGTCTATTTTTCGACGCGACGCAGCCGTAAGTTAATGTTGGGAAGGCAGGAAGTGGAACGTTCAGATCATATATAGCATAATTATATTTATAAAACGGACAAGTCAAATCAAGCAATCTGATTGGTTCTTAGCCGTGATATACTGAGCGTATACCACGGGTAGAATTGTAAATTACTTTTCACAACAAGTCAGTATCCCTCCGCGTCTGAGAAAAACAGTATACCGTTGGGCGGGAGCAAGAAAGCAGCGGAGAAGTAACGGGGCAGAAGCCCTCCTTTTTGACGCAGCGGTCCAGACATAGACACCAAACGGCAAAACATATTCAGTGTGCAGTTCCTTTGGCATTAGGGCAGGGATATCTAGATACTTTTGAAGGTTTAACATAATGAATTGTGCTACTTTTAAAGCAAGCAACGATGTTTTCAAATCTGTAATCAAAGAGGTCCGCAAAAACGCTATCGACCAATCAGATTGCTTGATTTGACTTGTCAGTTTTATAAATATATTTAAATGTCTTCCGTTACGAAACAAACTTACAAAGCATAAAATGGAAACATTTAAGATTAACTTCGACCTCCGGGGGGGTCTTACTATAGTATGGAGGAGTGCATTGAGCAGTTCCTATCTCCAGAAGAAAAAAAAGCACCTAAACTACGACATGCAGAGCTACGTGAAGAGCAGGTAGACCAACTGGAAAAGTAGCACCATTCAAAAGCTTTCTGATGCGGGTCTTGAAACAAAGCAGAGAAATTATGACCGTTAGTGGCCACAGGTGCGAAAGCTCTCTCCAGAGCTACTGGAAGCCCAATCTCGGGGACCGGAGAAAGTGGAGCAATATTCTCGCCACGCCAAGAGACAGCCTCGAACAACCTCAACCTATACAAGTGACCACGTAAGCCATGCTACTGATGCTGGACAGTTTTTCAGTGGCTGCACAATAAACAACAACATACACATAATGTAAATAAACAGCCAAATAATGGATCAACGCTCTCTGTCTAATATGTTCGCTTGCTGTTAGTGTTGTTGCATAGCAACCACCTTGCACTATGTTTTGTGCAGAAGGCAACGGAGGGAATATTTTATTTTGAACATCATTATTTACTAATAAAAACTATTTAAATTAGAGTGTGTATTTTTCTTTGATATTGCCACACTTGGTAACCGTTTTATAAAAGCAATAGCTCACTTCAGGCCGAGGTATATGCTCATTATATCACAGCTAAGGGGCGTGGTTCGGCCCGACGTGAGCTATTGCTTAAATATAGAATAATTATGATGATGAATGCATTTTTTTAACACTAAAATACAGCAACACATCTTTGATTCATGTCGTTTATAACTGGGATATTACAATTATTATTAACTTTGTCTATACAAAGTAGCCTGTTCAGGAAATAGGCCCAAATCAACAAAAACTGCGAGCCGGCAGGCAAGACGCTCCGCTTCTGAAATGCTTCTGAAACGTGCCCGTAGGCAGGGCCGGCCCAACCCATTAAGCGACATAAGCGGCCGCTTAGGGCCCCGCAGCCACTGAGGGGCCCCCTAGCAAAAAAAAAAATTTTTTTATTTTTTTTTTATTTTTTTTATCTCAGTACACCGTTGCTCTACTCTAAAGTCGCATCTAAAACGCGATCTGATCTAGCTGTGTATATTTTGTTATTTTTGATTGTTATATTCAATCCAGTGTTCGAAATGGGGGGGAGCCAAGGTCACAGGTCCAATACTTGGTCACAGTATGCACTTTAACCTTATAGTCCTTGTTTCATTTCAAATCTAATATGCTGGAGTACAGACTCAGAGCCACAACAACAAAACATATGTCACTGAGGACTGAGGAGTTTCTATATTTCTGTTCACTGAGTTTATATAGTCATTAGTTATAGCCTAGGTAGTTATTTGTAGTCAATTTAAAGACTGTGCTGCTCTTCTCAGGTCCCACTCTAGTGTTTACATGCTTATTTGTACAATATGTGTGCTCATACTAACATCATAAGACAAAAGTTGGTTCCGTGTTGTGTGTAGTGAGAACGCGCTAGAGTGAGGGGGGCCCCCAAACAAAATCTTGCTTGGGGCCCCCAAAAGTCTAGGGCCGGCCCTGCCCGTAGGCCAGAGGAAGCCGGACCAAAACCGGCCGCAGACGGACCCGGTGGAATCTAGGGGTCTCGCTGCAGAAGCCAGCTGTTTTTAATCTATCAGTTAATAAACAGCAGAGCTCAATATTTAAGCCGGCTGCCTCTAACTTAAATATATAAATAATGAAATAAATACACATACAGTATATATAAATATGCATATGAAATACATAAATAAGGCATTACATATATATATAAATGTGCCTTTAAATATACATTTATTTATTTCAAGAGATTTTTATTTCATAATGCCACATTTATTTTTTTCAGGGGACTTGTATTTCATAATGCCACATGTATTGCTAAGGTCCATGTTTAGTCACGTCAAGCGATGCAAATGAACTTCTCGACCAAAAACAGAAGTACTTAATTTGAAGGCTGAGGGATAGACTTAAAAAGAACAGAAGAAACTGGCAGTTCTCCTATTGCGATGTCCAGAGGTTTAATTAGAGCAACACTTCTCCGTCTACGAGTCAGAGAGGGCTCAACAGAGCGGCTGTAGTGATGGCGGAGGGAGAGGAGGAGGTGAACTACGCTTCGGTTGTGTTCAAAGCCGGCAACAATCATCCACCTGCGGGTACGTTTAGTTATTTAACAACTTTCACTTCCTGCTGATGATTTTGAATCAGAGCCTCTTTGTTAATGTGATCAATGCAATGTTGAGTACTTCAATCCAAAGAAAGTTGCTGTTTTTAATGTCCTGTAATTTAACTGTGAAACCAGAAACATTTAGAAAAATTGTTAAAAGGCTGTTTTTGTATTTGCTTAGTGTGGTTGAAGATTAGATTTTTAGCCAACCCAGCACATTTGCATTGATGTTTTTCAAGATCACAATGTTGAGTTTAAACTTTTCACCAAATTAACCAAGAAAAACTCACCATCGCAGTCGTGCATCTATGATTTAATAGTAGGAGTTTTCTTGGTTCATCAATGCACATTTTTTGTAGAAATAAACCTTCTTTATTCATGTTTACTACGTTGAGAAAAAACTTTTAAATCTAGAGTAGTTTGAAACCTTTGAACACCTCATCCTATTTCAGTTTAACTTCAATTCATATTTCTTCTCTCAAAAAGATTCAAACTGATGGGCATTTGTTGGGTATTTTCATTTATATTTAGCGACTGGAGATATATCATCACGAACACATCTATTTAAAACCAGTGAGGAAATTGCGAAGTGAGATAATTATCTTTTGAGAGTTTCCCGTATGATGTCGTTTCCCTTTATAAACGGCATGACACAATATCTGAAAGACAATCTCATCATTTTGAATTTGCCCATTTTAATGCACTTTGAGGAAAAAACTGTGAATTTGTGCTTCATCGTACTGTAAGGCAATTAATCTGCTATATCAAACAATTAAAGCAGCCTTTTAAAGTCCTTCTCATTTAATCACAAAAAAACGTGAGCATGTGCATTTCCTTTGACCTTTCAGCAAAAAGAGGGGAGGAAACTGAGTACGGTGAGCTGAAGGTGCAGAACGAAACAAAGAACGAGGGTAAGTTGTATTAAAAAAAACATTCAGATGTTACTGCAACTGGAAGTGATACCACTACTACCACTACTTTACCATTATAACTATTATTAAAAGGGAACAAGTTCACCAGATCTGTTCTAAAGTTTATATCTGTAGGTGCTTTGTCAGTAACCAGCACTCTAACAAAGCTCTACAAAGTTGGGAGTGTGCAGTGTGACAAATGTCAACGTCTTGCAGACGGGGCATTCTGGTCTAGTGACAAAATGATGGTGGAAAGCTGCATTGTCTTTTCTTCCGTTTGTTTTTGACAAATCAAAATTAAGGCTATAATCATAGTATGCACAAGTCTTGATGTCAAATAATTGTTGATTTGTTTTACGTTACAAAAAAGTACTTATTTTAAGCCAAACCAAGAACTTTTACCAGGGTATTCTAATCCTTTTGTAAAAGTACTGATACCATGTGGTAACATTATCCTTTACAAGTAGAAGTACAGCATTGAGAAAGTTACTTGAGTAAAAGTAAGTAATTATAAAAAGCAAACTGTTCTTAAAGTAATCAATGTACACGACACAGAAAAGTTAGAAATTAAAGAAAAAAACACCCAAAAAACGGTTCTAATTAAATAAAATAAACTTAAATGTGTACAGATGCCAATTAAGTTTCTTTCTTATCTAGTTTTTCAGATCGTCCATCTGTTCATATTTATAACAATACATTATGTATTTAAAATAATAATGCATCTGAATTATGAACTTACTATAACTGCAGTGGAGTAAGATATATGTCCGGCAGTGGCTCAGTCAGTACTTGGACTGGGAGCCGTAGAGTCGCCGGTTCAAGTCCCCGACCAGACCTAAATATGGAGTGTGGACTGCTACTTGGAGAGGTCCCAGTCCACCTCCTGGGCCCTGCCGTGGTGCCCTTGAGCAAGGCACCGGACTGTGAATGAATCAGACTAGATATGAGGTTCGTTTTTAGGAAATCTCTTGCGAACGGTTATTTTGAGATTTAACTTTTGTGTTGTACTGCAATAATGTTAGAGTGACTAATACTCAAGACCTACGGTAACTCTCACTGGAACACTTTTAGCAAAGTACATAAAGCAGTTTCTCAAAACACAATGGGTTCACAACTCTTTAAGTCGGCCCTTTAACAACAGTCAGGTGCCTGTTTAAATATTTGGACAATCTTTTGCTGTCCATATCACTCCTTTTGTTTATTTAGGCCATTTCTCATAATGTAAGAGAAAGGGGACCAAATGTACTCCTTTGTTCTGAACTGTATTCCAAAGTTTGACTGACTAATATAAGGTTCAAGCATCTGAGTTAGTCAAATCAACTTGGTATCCTTTCCTGTCTTTTACCTTTTACTCTGATTAAAAAAGATCCATCTGCATTTACCATACTGTATACTGTCCTAGTTGAAAAGTGACACAATATCTGTACTAAAGAGACTGACACTTTGAAAGGTACCAATCTTCATTTGGAAAGTTCATGTGATTCATTTGTGTTGTTTAGACTCAGCAGGACATCGGCACTTTCAGCACTTGGCTTGTTGTTTGGGGATTCTCTGTGTCATTCTGCTCGGTGGCATCATCGGAGTCTGCGTCTACTGTAAGTACACAAAACAGGAAGTGCATTATCTCACACTTAGACATGAGACAAACCGTAAAGAATAGTAGCAGCTGTTTTATCTATTTACACCATTTGATATTTGAAGACTTCCCCATTTCACTCCTCTCTCAGTAATGTTGACCTCAAACCACAGTAACAAGCAGTTTCAGGCAATGTGAAATATAAATGGGTCTGAGAATTGGAGAAGTCAGAACACTTTGAGACGGACTGAGAGATTTTTAGTTTGAGTCTAAAGACCGGAAAACTTAACGTGAGACTGACAGGAAAAAGCTTCCAAAAGAGGCAAATAGACAAAAATCTAAATTGCAATATAACCTTGATTATAAAAGAAGCTACTTTCTCATTTTGCAGTTGCATTAATTAATGAGCGTGATCCAAACCAGTTAAAAGAAAACTCAACTCTACGGGCAATCAACACAAAACTCAGCTTAGAAAATGCAAACTTGACGAGGGACATCCAGAATCTGACGGACCAGTTGGGCAACCTGACACAAGTCTATAATGTCTCAGAGACCAACAACAAAAACCTGTTTGCAGAAGTCCAGGAGCTGAAAACACAAAAACATGAACTGGAGACTGAGAAGAAGAACTTGAAACAGCAAATACAAAACCTGACAACAAACTGGAATGAGCTCAGCATCAGTCGAGCTCAGTGGAGCATCAATTCCTACTGCTTAGGAAACACCGGTATGTTCAGATCCTCTATATTAGGTCATAATTACAATATTTTCAAAAGGCAGGCATGATGTTGATTGTTTGGACTCTGTTGTTTCAGATAAAAAGTGTCAACCTTGTCAGAAGGGTTGGTTACTCACTGAGCCCAGCTGCTATGCGTATAATGACGCTGTGCCTGCTGATCGAAAAACCTGGGAAGAAGCTCGAGAAGACTGCAAAGGAAAGAATTCAGATCTGGCTGTTGCACATACTCCTGCTGAAAAGGTAAACCCATTAATATGACGCAATCAAGAAAAGTGTATATATTTTTGTGTAGGTCTGAACACACGTTGGGTCTTTAGGTCATTATGTGCTTATTCACTTATACGGTGTAAATACCTGATATCTGTTTCTCTGTTGTTAGAACGTCATCAATAAATACAGCCCAGGTAGTTCAAGAACTAACGGATTCTGGATTGGTCTGAGAGTTGAAGATGGGAAATGGAAGTGGGTGGATGGAAGTGATCTGACTGATAGGTAAGAGATTCATTACTAAACACTTTGAATAATAACATCTATCAGCCTTTATCTAAACATCATGTTCTCTCCTCAGCTCCTGGATAGATCCTCCAGCTCCTGTTGACCGTCACTGTGCAATCTCTGTCGAAGGCAAAACAACTTGGTTATCAGTGAACTGTAATGCATCACAACAATGGATCTGTCAGAAGAAGGCTTTAACTCTTTCTGTTAATCAAAGCAGTCGTACTAAGAAGGTTTCTGGAAACTCTTTGAAAAAAGAATGAATTACTTGTGAATAAAAACAAACAAAAATATGAAACAAAAAAAGGATAAAAAGCAATAATTCCAGAAATGTTTCACAAACAATAAAACACAAAAGTTAACTCATAATGTGGATTATTTTAAAATCAATTTACTTTTAGTTTAACTTAAAGGTGGAGTAGGTACATTTCAGAAACCGGCTCGAGATACACTTTTTGTTATATTCCATAGAATGCTCTTAACATCCCGATAGCAATGAATATCTGAAGTGCTTTGATAACAAATCCATAAAAAAATGTCATCTGTGGAAGCCGTGATACTGTAAAAACTACAACCAATCCGTTTAGCCGGGAAACGGGTTGGATTGCCGCCCTGTCTGTCAGCCTTCCATCTCGTGCACGCACAAATGTATCTCGTGCCCTCATTGGGCGTGCCGTCATTGGGCGTGCATTGCAGCAGTACTTCAATGACTCGCCAGCAACAGGCGGCCACTTTCACCATGGCAGAGTTAGGTTCAACATCGTCTACTGGTCGCAAAAGAAAAAATGTAACGGAGCAAATTAAGAACAAAAATAAAGTGGAAACTAGGAGAAGTCAAACCAGAGTCAATATCGGAGTTGCTTTGGCTGTGTAGTATTGCTAACCTAGATGTGTTTAGCTTTGCCTGATATGTAACGTTACTGCAGCCTGCTCTCGCGGAGGAGGTGCTCTGTAAGGAAGTCTGAAGGAAGGGG